>NC_077228.1:158460290-158787875 GCF_027887165.1 Monodelphis domestica | reverse complement strand
AAAACCCTAAATGGGGTCACAAGGAATTGGATACAACTGAAATGACTAAAAACTCAACCATCTAGACACATTTTTCAAACACACATATATGCATGTGTGTATGTATAAAATCAAATAAAAAAACCAGAAATTAAAGTTTTTTATTTCTTACAACCAGACACATTATTAACTTAGCACTCTGACCAAGAGACTTTCGTTGACAAATTAAACAACAATTTGCCCTATATATATCTTGTTCGTAAAATAGTCTTTTGTATGTTATCTTCCCTATTATACTGGGTGCTCCTTTAAGGTTGGGAGTGTCTTTAGCTCTTCTTTGTATCCCTAAAGTTTATTACAAGCCTGGCACATAGGAAGTGCTTCATGGGTGTTTGCTGACTGACAGTTGATTACTCGAGCATTTCTATAAGTGTACTTTAGATAGTATTGATTATGTAATTTATTTCACATATAAAATGATAACTAAATAGGAATGATAGAATTATTAAACATGAAACTATAGAATTTAAAATAATTTATATAATTTAAGTATAAATATGAATAAATTTAAATATAAATATGAAAAATAAATTGAACTTTTATTTTTATTATTGTGAAATTTTGAAATTTAATTAAATTAAGTTGAAATTGAAAATATTATTATTATTTTAAAATACAAAATATAAGAAACTTATTTATTAGGCAATGTTACATGCTTAGTAAAGGTATAGCTGAGGCTCAAATACAGGCCTTTTGATTTCTAGTCCACTAGTTTTCTCTTTATACCTACTTTGCCTCCTTATATTGTGAAACAAGATATATATTGCCTAGACTAGAGAAAAAAATCATGGAGGAAATAAAGTGAAGAATGGTATATGTCAATCTGTATTTGGACTCCATCTCTTCCTTCTAGGTGGTAGATATCCATTTCATCTTAAGTCCCTTAGAATCATCCTGGATTCTTGCTTTGTTGATAATAGTGAAATTATTCAAAGTTGATCACCATACATTATTGTTGTTATAGTGTACAGCATCCTCCTGGTTCTTTTCACTTCACTTTGAAACACTTCATATTAGTCTTACTAGGTTTTTTTGTGGTCATCTTGTTTATAATTTGTGATGGCACAATAGTATTCCATTACAAGCATATACCATAACTTGTTCAGCCATTCTGTGATTGACTTCTCTTCACTTTTCAGTTTTTTATTACCACAAAAAGAGCTGCTACAAACATTTGTGTACAAGTAAGTTCTTTCCCCCTATTTTAATCTCTTTAGGATACAAACTTAAAATAGTGGTGTTGCTGGATCAAAGGGTATTTCTCCTTGTTTTTTAATGGTAAACAAGTAGTATGTCAGTGAGATTGATTGAGTAAAACTACTTCAGAGGTTAGATTGGGCGTCTTGATCTAGACCCAGATTTTTTGTCATAAAGAATATTGTACATGGGAGTAAAAAAAACCAGCTTAGGGATGAAGGGACTAAGGTGGATAGATGCTGGTTTTCTACCTAGGAGATTGCTTAAATAGCCAGCTGTGGTCTATGGGTATCTCCATTCCTGTTAGTGAAAGGAAAGTGGATTTCATTTTCCTTTCACTGAGCCAGTAGTGAGTAATGGCCCTGAAGTCGGTGTTATATAAGAAAATAGACAATTTATTACAAGTTAAGGTTAGGGAATGAGGATTAGGAGGAAGGAGTTCCCTATCTCTAGTTCTCTAGGCTCCACCCAAATAAACCCAAGATCATCACAAGATGAAGTTCTTCTGGTCTTCTGGCTCCCTCTCCACCTCCCTGTGCTAGCTAGTTATTACCCCCAATCCTGTCTAAACACTGTCTATCTATAATCCTCAGATACTCCCCCAAAGTTGTCTTCAGGGGTTTGATAAAGTGACTCAGATGACAGAGCTCCCTCAGTAGGGTTTGACCCTGGCTTGGACCCCAAAGCCCAACTTAGAATAAAGCCCAGACTAGTTGGCACACATTCACAGACAGTAGGGATAACCAGATCTGCTCCAAACTTCTCTCCAGCTGATCAGGAACCACAGGGGAGGATTGAATTGTTGTCCTTTGTTCTTGAAAGACTTGAGATAGGAAAAACATCTCTTCCTCCCTCTGCTTAGGCAGGACCAGGATCAAAGTCCCAGTCCAAGATCAAGACCAAGGACCAAGTGACAGTTGTCTATCCATTAACTCTGGCTTCTAGAATACTTTCTCCAAAATTCTTTGGCATGTGCCAATGCCAGTTTCTTAAAGCCAACTTCCCATCTTAGGCTTCTCTCTATAATTTCCCTATTACAGGAGGGAGGGAGGTTTCATAGTAGAAAGAGTGTCAGGTATGGAATTTGGAGGACTTGGGTTCAAATCTGGACTCAGAAATTTCTTAGCTGTGTGATTCTGGACAAATCACTTAACCCCAATTACCTAATTACCTTCCCACTCTTCTGCCTGATACTTCTGACTGATACTAAGACAGGAAAAAAGGATTTAGAAAAAGTGGTCCTGACACTAGATTTATCTCTCAATATGATACTCAGGACCTAATTCATACACCTTCTGACTTCTTTCCCAAAAGGACACCTCTTCAGCTTTGTGGATTTTGTTTGAGTTCTTTGTCTATCAGAGTACTAATAGATAGATTATTTACTAAGTAGCAGAATTCCATGAAAGATTTCTGTCCTGTAGAGGGAATGAAAGTCTGATAATGCATTTGCTTTCTTGGTCATAGAATTACACATATTTTGAGGGAACATCAAAGGCTAACTAGTTCAACTCATTCATTTCATATAGAAGAAACCAAGGCCTAATGTGACTTTCCTAAGATTACACATGTAGAAGCATCAGTGGCAAGATGTTAACTTAAGTCCTTTGTCTCCAGAGCCATTGGTTTTTCCACTGTATTAGTCTGTATAGAGTAGATTTAACCTTCTAAAAATAATATCTTAAGTGTGTAGAGTTTGTTTATTATGGTCACAAAGTGCTACACACAAACAGAATCCCCAAATAGCTCCATGAAGCCGATTGTAGGTATTGCTAGCTCCATTTTACAAATGAGGAAACTGAGGCTCCAAGAGATGATGTGATTTGTCCAAGATTGAACAGTCAGTAAATAGTATAGTGGAGAGTTGAACCCAGATCTTCTAGTTCCCAAGTCCAGTGTTCTTTTGACCTTATTGTGGATCTATATTGACCTAATCTGTTATAGACCAATTAATTATGTTGATTTGACAAAATGATCTATGGTATCTAATGTGACCGCTGGGTATACTTCAAGAGAAAGCCACATCAAGGATTTTTGCTGCCATTTGTATCTTATTTCTATTAAAAAATTTCCCATATGATTCAAAATTTATTTGATCATCAGCTTTCTCTGCCTCCTTATATAACTCCAGATGGACAGAGGGCCATTAGAAAATATGCCTTGGGAAATCTTTGTCCCTCTTTTCTCAGGACACCAGCCCCCTCATGGCCAACTCTTGATTATCTTTGCTAATTTGGGACAGGAAGAGGCTTGATAATTGGAATCTATAGACTGCTAAAAAAAGATTATTTTTAAAACTCTGAATTCAATCAGCATCAAATAAAGTGAGCCTTTCAACATACAGAATAGAGTAGAAGAATATAATTGTTTGTCAGTTTATGAATCTCTATTATGCAAAGCTTGCTTTTCTTTTTAAATAATAAATTTTAAATAATAAATTCTATATTTCATTAAAAAAATCTTCACTGGCCATATTTTCCTTCTTTTCTTTATCTTCCCTTTTATTTGGCTACCCTATCTCTATTCTACCTCCAAAATTTGGGAGCAGGACGAAAAATATATATAAACTTTGTACCAAATGTACATAGTTAAACAAGATAAATCCTTACATTCTCCATGTCTAGAAATTCTGTATTCTGAATCGATCTCCTCTTTTTTAGGAAGTGGATAGCCTGCTTTGTCCTTAGTTTTCTGGAGCTGTAGTTCATCATTGTGTGGATTAGATTTTCTTAAATGTTTCTAAGTTGTTTCCCCTTTCAGTGTTGCTGTTTTAGACATTGTTCTCTTGGTTGTGCTTGCTTCATTCTGTATTAGTGCACACAAATCTTCCTGTGTTTCTTTGAAACCAACTTTTTGCTCTTTCTTACAGTATAGTAATATTATACTATCTTCAAATGCAATAATTTGTTCAGTAATAACCCCACTAATGAGCATTCCCACAGTTTCCAGTTCTTTGATATAACATAATGAGCTTCTATAAATAATTTGTGTATATGGATCTTTTTTCTCTTTCTTTAATCACTTTGGGAGGTTTATGCCTTAGTAATATTATAGCTGAGTCAAAGGGTATGTGAGTGGGAGAGTAGACTTGCTATCTTCAGAGGCAGCCAGCATCTCTTTTGAATGGCTCTAAAGGTTGGTAGCTTTTTGGGCATTGCTCCAACTTACTTTCTAGAATACCCAGACTAGAATCTACAAATTATTACAATATTTCAATTTAAACTTTATTTTATTTTTTTTAATTATTAAAAAACCTTGCCTTTCATCTTATAATCAATACTTTGGATTGGTTCCAGGCCAGAAGAGCAGGAAGAGCTAGACAGAGGGGATTAAATGACTTGCCCAGATTCACATAGCTAGGTAGTATCTGAGTTCAGATTTTAAAACCAGAAATCCCTGTCTCTCAGGCTGACTCACTTAGCTGTCCCCATCTTTAGTTTAAATACTATCTTCTGCCAGCCGCTTATATCTGGGGTATTAATGGCAAAATCACTTGGTATTTTCTTCCTTTTCAAAAAAGAAGATTCTTAGACACCTTAATTGGATAACCAGTTTCTAAACTGCTGAGCAATAGACCCACTATATATTCTACAGACTTTCCCCAACTTGATCTTTCTACCACAACTGAGTGAATTTCTAGACTAGGTGTTAGTAACTTTTTAAGTGACACTAAAAAGGGTAAGTAATGTCTGGCTCTGCTACTGGCAAGGTTAAAAGCATAATCAGGAAAGGTGGGAAAAAAGATAAATTTGAGGGCTGAAAGAGACACAAAGGAAAGTGAAGAAGAGAAAAGAAAGATCTAGAGTAGGTGGTGGTACAGTGTCTCCAATGATTTCCTCCAGGGCCTCTCTCTGACACTCCTATGATAAATTGCTCAGGATATTTAAGAATCAAACTTAATTATTAGAGGTTAAAGAGATCTTAGAGATCATGTTGCTCAATCTCTCCCCTCTATAGTTGAGGAAACTGATGCTTGGGGAGTTGGGATAACTTGCAGGAGGCCCCTTAATTAATTAGTTGCTGAGATAAACCAAGAACCTAAGGCTTTTAGTTCAGAGTTTTTTTCTTTCTATTGGCATGCCATTCCTTGGGCCATTTGTCAATGCCACCTGTCTTAATCAGAAGAATTATTCATCTAATTACTTGTAATAGATTAATTTTCAGAGTTGGGGCATCATGACCTTTTCCTTTTTCTTTCTTTTTTTAGACCAGGCATATAATTTCATTTTGTATGGGGAACTCTCACGTGACAAAACGTCTACTAGTTCAGATTAGCAAATGTGCTGTAAATTATTATCTATTTAAGATTGAGACACTGAAAAATCATGAGACTTGTCCTGGGTTACACAGCTAGAATGTGTTAGAGTTGCAGTTTGAACCTCTGGACTCTTTAAGGCAAGGAAAATCTAGTCTCTTTTTGGTTTTTCGTGTGGTGACTGAATGTTGAAATTCAAGACTTAAGAAGTTCATAAAGCACTCCTGGTTAGCAGCACAAAGGCAAGATGACAGAATTATGTTCTAGGATGATCAATACTAATGTCTTGGAGGAGAGTTTTAGACTTCATTGGTTCTTATGATTTACACAGTCCACCCAGTTAACTCCTCTGTTAATATTGGCTTTCTTCTCGCTCTGTAATGAAAAAAAAAATGTGTATGCCACCCTCATACTTATTATAAGCTTATTTCTTCCAATTTGTTTTCAAACTATTTTTTATTTCTCCCAGCTCCTTTTATTGATTTAACTATACCAAAGCCTGCTGAATGTCAGCCACTGATCCTGTGATACATTCTAGTCCAGTGTTTCAAGGTGACTCAGAAGCTTTTTTTTTGTCCTAACATGCCCAAGAGCCTAATAAGATGTTGAGTGAAGATGTTCATGCATATTTTTAAATTTTTTTCCCTTCAGAGTATTGGTTTGGAAATCTATTGGTTGGGAAATCAGTCTTTCTGAATCAAGATGGCAACCAATTCCTGATATCTTGTCCTTTTCTTTTTCTTTGGTTGCCACCACTAGAACTTCTGTCGTTATTTACTTAGTCTTCATCTTTGTGTCCTTTTTGTCCTTTAAAAAAAAGTTCATTTTATTTTGTACCAATCCATATGACAGAAACAGAATTCTGACAATACTTTCAAATCCAGTAGAAGAAAATTCTCATTAAATTACTCATCCGCTAAACTCATTTTTAGTACAGAGTTTATTGTTTGGGGTTAGAACATATTTTCAAGATAAGTGCATATTTCAGAGACAGGTTTCTTGTATCCTAGATAAGCAATTATTTACAAAATTGGTTTTGACATATGCTTTTGATTTTAATATTTTCTTTTACCTTTCTAAAATAACCTCCCACTCCATATTATTCCCCATTACTGCATATAAAGATTCATTCCAGATTCTCTTTTATAAATTTCCATTTATTTCCTATAGAAGGACAGTTGGGAAACCAAACACACTTGAATCCCTGATGTCATTCACATATGAGGCCATATAAGAGTGTTATATTTTTAGATCCATAGGAAATGATCCAGAAATTTGGTGTTTTGCTTTTCTCTTATTTTTTTGATAAGAGTTAATGCTGTAAAACTATTCCCAACAGATTTTTGAAGATTAGGACATAATACTAGTTTCAAATTGCTGTAGAAAATTTCAATGCATTTTACAGTTGAATTCAGTCTTACAATACTCCTGTTAAGAGAGACAATAGCAGGTATTACACCAATTTTCCTGATGAAAAAACTAAAGACAAAAATAGGTAGGTAATTAGCATGTAGTACAAAAGTGTGTAGGGGTAATTTTTAAAATTAATCAGCGTCCAAAGCTATGTCCACAACCTCTTTTCCCAGAAACCTGAGCCCTGGGAATTTATTTGTTGTCTGTGTGACTTTGGAGCCCTGGGACTCAGTTTCCTCATCTGTAAAAAGAGGGCGGTGAATATAGGGCATTAGGGTAGAGATAGGTGGCTCAATGGATGGAGTGACAGGTCTGGAGATGGGAGGGCTTGGGTTTGAATGTGGCCTCAGTTTCTTCCTAGCCGTGTGACACTGGGCAAGTCATTTAACTCCAGTTACCCAGCCCTTACTGCTCTTCTGCCTTGAAACTGATACATAGTATTGTTTCTAAGACAGAAGTTAAAGATTATTTTAAAAAAAAAGAATATATCACATTCCCTAAATGAGGGCCAGGATCAGCCTTTGCATTTTCCATCTGACCTGTTCATGAGAGGCTTTGTTCATGGCATGTGAGGGAATTTGCCTGAGATGTGTTGATTTCTAGAAAACATTTCACCTTTGAGTTTTCAGGCCATTTTATCTACATCATTTAGGATAATATATTAGGCACCTATGAGCTTGTCGATAACTTTTCTCTGTATCAAAAAGTACTCAACGGTCAGCAACCTGAGAATGACAATAAGGATAATTTTTCTATCTAGAGGGAAGAGGATGGGAGAAATGTCATAGGTCTGGTTTTGTTTCACAGCTCCATTAATGATTTGAAATAGGGAGGAAACGGTTCCTTAATGAAATTTTTATAGTATATTATATTGAGAGGGATTGAAAATAAGGACAAGATTACAGGAAAACCTTCTCGAGAGGTTAGGGATATTAACCAACAACAAAATGAGATTCAACTTCGAAATTGCAAGGTTTAATAGAGCGTTATCTATCAAGGAACTTGGGAGCAATTCATAACCATTGCCCAGAAAACTTGAGGAGTAGGGCTGAAGTGAGAAGGAAGGAAATATTTGTGAATGGAAGAGACCTTCAGGGGATATAGAGGTCTTTTCCAATGGGTTCCTATTGTAAAATTTTGCTTGAGGTTCCAATACTTAAACTTATGCTACTGAAATACAGTTTTTGCATAATCTCAAAAGAATGGCATTCAGATATAACCAGTCCAAAGACCACTTTGGCAGGACAAAATATTGCTTCTCTTGTTTGCTCTTGGAAAACAAATAGAACTAATGAATTATTATATTACCATGTTAATTAATTACCATAATTAATTGGTTAATAAGAATGGGGATTTTTTAATGAGACATTAACAAGGGGAACCAGAAGTAAAATATTATTACCATCAGAGACAAAATTAAAGACATTATTACATAATGCATTATGAGAGCCTGGCCCATGCAATCACTCTGAGGAGTCTCATAGACTACCATGGGTAGGGTAAAATAATGAAAAGAGTGCTAGATTCCGAGTTAGAGGACCAGGTCCCAAATCCTAGCCCTGTCTCTCATTACCTACCTGATCTTGAGCAAATACTCTCTCTGAGCTCTAGTTTCTTCATCTGTAAAACACAGCTAATGAAACTTCTTTAACTTAGAACATAATTTAATTAACCTCTTGAATACGATGTATTTGAGCTATCAATCTGGAACTACACTGTCTCCAAAGAGATAAAGAAGAGCATCACACAGAGGGCAAGAGAGAAGCGCTATGGTACAGGAGCAGGACAGAATATATGACCAATGAGGAACTTTGAAGAAGAACAAGAATAAAGGATGTCATCCAGAAATTGCACCTGACGCAGAGTATATAGGAACTTGTTGACTTATCTTGGCAGAAAGAGAAGACGAGCTGGTGACAGGAAGAGGTGACCAGTGGGTGGCCAGAGTATGTTCTGATGGTACCAGAAACAAAAGAGGCCTCTGTCTCTCTGAGTTGACTTCTTGCAGCAAACTTTTGGAAGGACATAGACAAGAGTTATACAATATGGGCAGGTACAAATGGCTTGCAGTCTGCATAGTTGGAGAGAACTCCTGAACCACTGAGATGGAAAATTCTTTTTGGGTGTTAGAATCCTAACTCAGATACTTAATGGCTATCACCCTGAGTCAAATCAGCCCATCTCAGCCTCACTTTCCTTAAATGTAAAATGAGGATAATCATAGCATTTAATTCCCATGATTGTTATGAGGATGAAATGAGCTACCATTTGGAAAGAGCATTGTAAACTTTAAGACACTATATAAATGCTATTACTATTATCATTGTCACTAAGTAATCTAAGATCCCTTCTGGCTCTAAGGTTCTAATTTGACCATTGAAGGGGGGGAAAAAAAACTCTTATTAGCTAGTCTTCCCCTGCTAAATTGCTGACTAAAATTGATAGCTTATTTTTTAAGCTACTATGAAAGTGGTCTCCAAACAGTGATGTGGCCACCAGGGGCCATTACAAGTGTTATTTTGGACCTCTTTTCTTCTTTGGCTCTGGCCACAGCAGCAATTTGCTATAGTAACAAGGCTGCTACCTGCTGGAACATTAGGGGTGGAAGGAAGTGAATATGAAATACCAAATCAACGTGGAATCTCTCATTTCTAAAGTTTTCAATCTTGGCTCCATTGTCACTTTGGCGTTTGAGCTTCAGAATATAAGAATCCCTGAATGCTAGGTTGTAATGAAATCAGAGTGCTGCTGTGGTTATTATGTTGGTGATTGCTCTTGGTTGTAGAGACGGAATGCCCCAGATCAAGTCGCCAAAGGTCTTTTTCATCCACTGCTGCCTCAGCAACCGATGACCTGACTCCTCTTGAATCCCTCATGATAAAGCATTGTGGATATTACTATTCTTGTTATTGGCAAGTCAGGCACTTAAGCATTTTAAAGAAGCTATTATATTCCAGGCACCATGCTAAGTCCTGGAGATAAAGAGCAAAGCAAAAAAAAAAATAGTCCTTTCTCTCAAGCATCTCACAGTCTAATGGAGGAGACAAAATGAAAGAATGAAAGCAACTTTGTACCAATTATATATACATATATGATAAGTGGGAAATAATCAACAGATAGATGGAACCAGCAGTAGGGGGGATTGGGAAAAGTTTCCTGAAGAAAGAAAAATTTAAGCCAAGCTATGAAGGAAGCCAGGGAATCCGGAAGGTGAAGATGCAGAAGGAGAGTATTTCAGGATTGGAGAACCACCAGTAAAAATGCTCAGAACAGTAAGATGGAGTGTCTCCTGCAAGGAACAGTAACACTGTATAGCAAAGTATGAGGTAGGGGCAAGGAATATAAGGTGTAAGAAAACTGGAAATGTAGGAGACAGCCAGGTTATGAAAGGTTTTGAATTACAAATAGGGGATTTTATATTTGATCCTGGAGCTGATAGAGAACCATGGGAATTTATTGACTAAAGGGTCAGATTTGAGTATTAGAAAGGTGGCTTTAACATGGGAGTGGAGGACAGACTGGAGTGGGGAAAGACCCGAGGCAAAGACCAACCATCAGGCTATTGCAATAGAACAGATGTGAGGAATGGAGACCTGCATCAAGGTGGTGACAGTAATAGAGGAGAGAAGGAATTGTATATAAAAGATATTATGAAGGTAAAATTTGCCAGATCTTCACAACAAGTTGGACAAAGAGCGGTGGAAGAGAGTATGGTGGTGAGGATGAAATCTATGTTGTGAACCTGGGTGACTGAGAAGATGGTGATATCCTTGAGAGTAAAAGAGAAGTTAGAAGAGAGAGTTTGTTAGTAAAGACAATGAATCCAGTTTCAGCTATGTTGAATTTAAGATGTTTATGAGATATACATTTGAGATGTCCAATAAGCAACTGGAGCTGTAAGGCAGGAGGTCAAGAAAGAAGCTATGACTGGATAAATAGATCTGGTCCTTTTCATAGAGATGATAAATTAAACTACAGAAGTTGATGGGAACACTAAGTGGAATAATATAAAACGAGAAGGGAAAGGCTTCAGGATAGATTCCAGGGCAATAATCACTGTCCAGAGGGCATGATCTGAATGAAGATCCATTAGGAGACACAGAGAGGAGCAGTCAGAAAAGCAGGGTAAAGTAGTGACACCTAGACAGAAGATGATATAAAAAAGAAGAGAGTGACAGAGATTATCAAAAGCTATAGAGAAGTTAAGAAAAATGAGAATTGAGAAAAGACTATTGTCCTTTTTAAGTAGTGTTCAGTTTTTCCTGGCCCCATTTGGGTTTTCTTGGCAGAAATACTGGAATAGTTTGCCATTTTCCTCTCCAGCTTATTTTATAGTTTAAGAAGAGAGCCAAAAGGGTTAAATGAATTGCCCAGGATCACCTAGCTAGTAAGTATCTGAGTCTAGATTTGGCAACATTAGTAATGTAGGTAATCTCAGGGAAACCTAATAATGATATATGACAGTTACACAACACTTTAGAGTTTTCAAAACATTGTACAAACATCATCTTTGATCTTCACAACCATGTGAGTTAGGTGCTCTTGGTATCCCCATTTTTTAGCTGAGGACACTGAGAAGTAAAGTGATTTGGGGGAGTTACCTAGGCAGTGTCTGAAGCAGGATTTAAAGCTTGATCTTCTAGTGTGCTAGGAGTGCTGCAAACTAGCTACTGGGACCTTTTGCCCTGGTGGACACTTCTAAATGCTGAACAATTATCAATAAGGTTATCGCCAGTTGAGAGAGTGGTCTACTGTCACAGCTAAGAGAGACAAGACCATTAGTGAATAAGCTGCCTGGTAGGAGTTGTCTGAACATAGGGTCAAATCAGTGGCCTTTTGTAAATTTCCCTTAAGAGTAATGAGATGAAATGAAGAAAGTGAACATTTAGTCTAAATGTCAAGGGACCCTTCCTGATGACAAGATCTATTAAACATAGAGAAATCTTCTAGCATCACCTGGGATGTATAAAATGAGACTGGTTCCACAGCTGCAGAGTATTTTGTAGGATAGAAGCTTTTCCTGACCCCAGGAGGATGGATTAGATGACCTGAGATGGCTTTTTCATTTCTAATTTCCTTGTTTATAGCCTATTGACAAGCTGTGTGGTAGCTCTGGGCATCAGGTTCCACTAATGAATTATAGTGAATTTAACATCTGAATCAGGACCAATTCACAGTTACTGCTTTACCCAGAGATCTATAGATTATTAGAATGGGGAAGGGACCTTAAAGATAATTGGAAGGTATTTTATAAACATTAACATTAATATTATATAAATGCTAGCTCATAATACTGAGGATAATAATCATGATAATAAATCAACTAGTTCTTCCCTCCCCAATTTTCAAATGAGCAAAATTATATTTTTGAATACATTGAGTGATATGAACCAATGTTATGAACCTCATAGTGTTGGACCTGTATCTTCTGATTCCTAGCCCTTTGCTTTTTCTACTACACTATGAGGCTTCTGTTCTTTTATAACTTTAAGAAAAATTAGACAATGCAAATATTTTCGACTCAAGTCACATTTCTCACTTATTAGGAGAGGATAAAGCATAGTGCCAAAGGGTCCCAGTTCTCCCATGGGAAAAAGGTACATAAGGTCTGCTGTAAGGATTTTGTGATGCAAATTTCTTGTCAACTATAGCAGGGTGTTAATTTATGTAGGTTCACAACACCTTTGACCCATATGCTCCAGCAGGGCAGAGTTCACATATTTTTATTTTACTATAGAATGGGATTTAATGATTCTTCTATATTTGGAGGTGCTCTCTTCCTTGAAAAGGTGATGTTCAGGGATGATTTAATAAATCATATTTAGCACATGAAGAAAAAGTATACAAATAGTTATAAACATCTCTGTTCTATTTTTATTGAGGAGAGAACCTAAAGACTTGGGCTTAAATTGCAGTGCAAAGGAATCAGATCAGACATTAATGATGATTTCATAACTCCAATTTTTAGAGATTTTTATGGAGAACCTCTTTTCCCCTGTGCTATAATCCTATTCTCCTTTTGCTTTGCCCCTCCTAGCCTATTCTTAACCTCTGTTGTGATTTCTTATCTCTCTATTCTGCAATGCTTTCTCAGGCCATTACTTCTCCTTCCCCAACTCTGATACCATTTTCTCCCTCTTAATATCCATCCTATGCAGTGTTATATGAAGTATTTGGGACAAGCAGTATTTTTATATGGTCTTATTTTGCAATAGCAATTGTCATGCATATATTTCTACTGATGCTAGGCTGATTTAGAATTCCTAACCTTGGCCATATTCAACCAGATTAAGCTTATTTCCCCATCTTTAGTTAGATTTCTGTCAGTTCTGTTCCATATACATGTACTATCCTTGCATTTTTATTTTTTGGTTTAGGAAATGGGAATTCAAGGAAATTCAAGGAAAAATGAAAAATTATGTAAAGCTTCCTCAGAGGGGAGAGAGAAGCTTTAAGGTAGGAAGATAGAGAAAGGATAGAAGTTTTAGATACCACAAGGGGGATGACGGAGTCAAATTAGAGATATGAGGTGGCAGGAATGAGTGATTATTAATTTTCCATGAGCCACAGCTAAGCTCTGATCAAAGAACCTTTCCGAAGGCTTTTACCAGTCCAGAGATCCACATTTAATACCACAGATGTCGGAGAGATGAAAGAGAGATAGAGAAGGTTTAAAGATGGAGCTTGGCTGGAGGCCAAGCTCCTGCCAGGACAGCCATCAGCTAGCCTGAAAGAGAGAGAGGCGGAGCTGGCTGGGCTCTATTTAATCTCTTTGATATGCAAATATACACAGTACATAGGGATGATCATCATTGGTTAATGACAAGGTATAGGTGTGGTTTCTTTTAACCAGGTGAGTACAAAGAAACCTGCATTCCCCCTAACCTGGGGGAAGCTGGGGTCAAGGGTCAGAGCTTTCCCAGCCACGTGCAATACTGAGCATGCTCAAGACTGAGCATGCTCTCTTCTAAGGCAATCTGTACATACCAACTGTTCCCCTTGCCCATAGCTAGGGGTGGACTGCTACATTATGGCTTTTAAAGAGAATATCACAATGACAAAGAAATTGCAGTGGTTCTTTTTATGAAGAAGTAAAGGATAATTTAAGCCTACAATGAAACAAACAACAACAAAAAACTACTGCTAATAACTCTTAGGAAGAAAAAATTATTGTCATAAATAAAACAATAAAAACTAGAGGAATAAAGATGGGAAATGGTAATTTTACTGATAAAATTCATCTTTGTTTAAATTTACACCAAATCTATTGCTTTAAGAAGTCCAAGTAGACTTACAATATCTAGGAATTTTTCCCCAAATTAAGACATCTACCCAAAAATGTTTTAGAGATTTTTCATTTCCTGTGGGCTTGGATACCTTATTTCTGTTGAGTAAATGATAAATATTGCTTTAGAATTACAAAAATTCTCAAATGGAAGTAGAATATGAGAGTAAAAATATGATGTATACATATATATGTATATATACAACATGGAAATAAATGTGCTTTAATAGTCTGGGAACTTGCCCAATTTAAAACTCTTTGAAAAACTATGGAATGAAGCTTAAAGATGGAAAAAATATGGGCTGCTAATCAAAGGTATGCTTAATATCTAATGTTATAAAAGTATAGTCTCGTGATGAATTAAAACTATAGTTCTCAAATATTGTCTTGGGAGACCTAGGCATCCCTGAGACCCTTTTAAAGAGTTTATAAGGTCAAAACTATTTTCTTTTCTGTGTTTTTAAAATAATATTATATTTCCCTTTACTTACATGTAAAATTATTTTTTAAAAATTTATTTGTTACATTAAAATACTGAGTTAACTACCTTCTTTCCCTTCCCCAATTAAAGGCATCATTTGACAAAAAAACACACACACACATATAGGACACTAGGCTTTTTTTTTCTATTTATCAGATTTGTCTCTGAAAGGGGAAATGCACAAGTAATTCTTCAAACAATATTACTGTTGCTATATATAATTATTTTGGTTCTGTTCATTTCACTCTTCATAATTTCATGTAGGTCTTTCCATGTTTTTCCAAAATTAACCTGTCTTATTTCTTACAGTCCAGTAGTATTCTATCACAATCATATGCCACAACTAGTTTAGCCATTTCCCAATTGATGCATATCCTTTCAATTTCCAGTTCTTTGCCACCACAAAATGAGCTACTGTAAATATTTTAGAACATATAGTTACTATTTCTAACACGAATTAAAAATTTTTTGAAGTCCAAATTATCTCTTTATTCCATCCTTTTTCTTTCACTCCCTCACAACTCTCCCTCTCCCTGAGACAAATAAGCAATCTGATATAGATTTTACATGTAAAACATTTTTCCATATTAGTCATTTTATTGCAGAGATATTAAATGAAGAGGAGGAGGATGAAAGAGAGAGAGAGAGAGAGAGAGAGAGAGAGAGAGAGAGAGAGAGAGAGAGAGAGAGAGAGAGAGGAGAGAGACACACACACACAGAGACAGAGACAGAGACAGACAGAGACAGGGAAACAGAGATTTTGGTCTGCATTCAGACTATCAACTTTTTTTTTCCTCTAAAGGCAGATGACATGTTCACTTCATGAGTCTCTGGGATTGTTTTAGATCACTGTATTTCTGAGAAAAATTAGGTCATTCTGCAGTTCTTCAAAAAATATTGCTGTTTCTGTGTACCAGTACTGATCTACTGGTTATGCTTACTTCACCTTGCAGCAGTTCATATGAATCTTTCCAGATTTTTCTAAAATTACCCTGCTTCTCATTTATTATAGCACAATACTATTCCATATACCACAACTTGTTCTGCCATTCACCAACTGATGGACAACCCTTCAATTTCCAATTCTATGCTATCATAAGAAAAGCTGCAATAAATGTTTTTGTACAAAGAGGCTCTTTTCCTTTTTCCCCCCTTTCTTTAGAATACAGACCCTAGTAATGGCATTGCTGCCTCAAAGGACATGCATACTTTTTTGATCCCTTTGGGCACAGTTCCAAATTGCTTTCCAAAATGGTTGAATTAGATCACAACTCTATCTATCAATAGTACATTATTATCCCAATTTTCCTGCATCCCCTCCAATATTTATCATTTTCCTTTTCTGTCATATTGACCAATCTTATAGTTGCAAGGTGGTATTTTCAGAGTTGCAAAACAATTTTCTTAATACGAAAACAGTTTATTTTCTAACATTGTAAATATTGATAGCTGTAGCGTATTAATAATAGTAAATTGACTAATTCTCCATCCCCATTTTTCTGGTGAGTAAAAGTAGACTTGAGTAGGTTGAATGAAAGATATGAACCAAGGTCATGAACATAATTAAGAGTAGGACTGGAACTTGAACCCAGGTCTCCTAGTTCTTGGTTTTTTTCAGCTATACTATGTGGCCTCTGTTTATGTATCACTTTAAGAAAAATTAGGCAATGCAGATTTCCCCCGTGTTATTCAAGCTGCGGATCTCACTTATTAGAAGAGGATGAAACCTAGTGCTGAAGGGTCACTGGAAAAAAGATATATAAGGTCTACTGTAGAGGATTTTGTGATGCAAATCTCTTATTAACTAGAACACAATGGTATTCTCTTTGGGGGATGCCCTATAATTCTTGATGGCAGAAAGGGGTCATGAGACCAAAAAAAACTCTGAGAATTGCTGAAATAAAAAGGTATCATTATGTCATAATCTTGTGAACTCAATCCCAAATCATGTCAAACAAATGATTATAGCAAAAGTAGAACATTTTGCCTATTTAACCTTTATGTATGTGTTTATATATGTATAAATACATCATATATATATATATAATCTCAGGGTTCAAGCCCTTTTGCATAAGATTCTTCTCATTGTTAGAGAATAGTAATTTAATGCTCTGTGCCTACAAGAATGACAGATTAGACTCACAACATTTAATGTTTAATGGAGAATATACATATAACCTACATGACGAACACACACTTTACTGAGGTAAAAATTTAAGATTTATCATAGATCAGTAAGTTGAATTGTTTTATTGTTCCAGTTAAGTTGAACACTTTTATCAGGAACCATTTCAATTCTACACCGCAATCTGCTCTTGAATTCCTCACCCGATTATTTGATTGCCTTTCATCACTTGCCAAATCTCTGCACAAGACACTTCTTGTTGGGAAAGAAGGATAATTCGATTATTCTGTGCCTTCTCATTGGCAGGGAATGATAATTTGATTATTTTGTGCCTTTGCATTGAAAGAAAATGACAATTTGATAATTCTCTGCCTGCAGTGTGCATTGTAGCCCATTTCCTCACCATATGACTATCTCTTTTGCTCTTTATGTATTGCTGAATGGAGATGGAGGAATTCCTGCAATGTGTTGATTAGGTATTATATAAATTCATGTTATGAAACTGACTCCTCATGACATCAATTGATTCTCTATTTTACTCCACATATAAGCCATTCTATACCTCTTCTCTTTGCAAGCCTCACACACCTTTTCCTCACCTTCCTCTTTTATCTGAGGACTTTATCTCTTATTTACTGAGAACTTTCTCTGATCCGCTACTCTTTAAAAACGTCTTGATGGCATCTCCATCCTCTTCCTTCATTACCCTAGCCTCTGACAGTGGAGTAGACTTTCTTGTTAGCCCTTTATATGCTTCCCCTTGATCTTCTCTCTTCTACAATATACTGCAATAATTTTGAGGACTACTATAAAATTATAAAGAAGAAAATAAGCAGAACCAGGAGAACAAATTATACCATATCTACACTGTAAATGTGAACAACTTTAAAAGATGTAAGAACTATAATCAATACAATGACCATCTATGATTCCAGAAAAGTCATCCATTAATCCTACTGTCAACTTCCTGAGAGGTGATAGATTTAGGGTACAGAATGAGCTTATATTTTTGTATACATTTAATGAAGAAATCTATTTTGCTTAAATATGCATATTTGATGCAAGGAGTTTATTTTTCTTTTCTCTTTTTTCCCCAATGTGATTGTATGTGGAAAGGAGAGAAAATATATTTCTATTAATTAAAAATAATATTTTAAAATAGAGAAATGAAGATTGTTACATATATGGAGTACTATATGCATTTTCAGATGAGATCTTTATAGTATTAGTTTTTGCCTTCAAAGACCTCTCACAGAACAAGGGATAATATATACATTTTTTATAGTATGAATAAAAATAATATCCATATAAGGGAAAAAAGAAAGAAGCATTTGCTAATATCCTCTCTTCTTAATTACTGTACATTTTGTCAATTTGAATATATTTATATTTGTTTTCTTTGAAGTCTTCTAGAGTAGAGATTTTCATATTCATTTTCTTTGTAAGCCCAGAAGCTAGTGTGATGGATGGTATACAGTAAGTAGGTCCTTAATGCATTCTTATTTATTGATATACAGAATTAGATAGCTTTTAGGAAGGGTTTAGGTTCATTCTTCATAGAAGCAGGGTTGTGGGTCAGGTATGTTTTCTAAGCTCTCTTTAGCCTAGAGGATCTTAACTTTCTGTGTATCTCTTTGCTAATCTAGCAAAGCCTTCGAATCTCTTCTCAGAATAATGTTTGCTGCTTATACTCATGATTGAACAAATACCGAATTTCATAAATGCATCTATCTATCTGTCTATCGGTCTATCGGTCTATCTATCTATCTATCTATCTATCTATCTATCTATCTATCTATCTATCTGTCTGTCTGTCTGTCTGTCTGTCTGTCTATCTGTCTATCTATCTATCTATCTACTTATTTATCTACCTATTTCTGATTTATGTTCACAGATTTCTGAGATCTATCCACAAATCAAGGGTCCATCCATGCACATCAAGTTAAGAACTTCTTCTCTTGACTCTGGATTCTGTCATCTGAGAAGTCATTTATCATTTTTATACAACTTATCATTGCTTCTCTGCTCCTCATTTAATAGGAAATTATTATATGACATTAAAATTAATTTGATGAATCTCTATAAGCTTTTGGCTGTATTGAGGAAATGTAAAAGCTGGTTTGTAGTCAGAGAAGAGTGAACAATTGTCCGAAAAGGTAGTGAATTTACCTATTCCCCTGCTCTTTTGTTTATAGGGTATTATTTGTATCATATTGGGATTAATAAATATAGAAGGGACAAGGAGATCTTCAATAATACAAGTCCCTCATCGGTGAAAAAAATTTATTTGGGGTTTACCTTACCTTTGAAATTACCTCAACAAACAATTATGCAAACACAAAAAGAATAGGAAACTAATAGAAAGACAGAAGTAGAAAAGGGCAGTATGGTGCAGTGGATAGGACAATAGACTTGGAGTCAGGAAAGTTTGAGTTCAAATCTCACCTCTCTTATTTGCTAGAGATGTGACCTTGAGAAAGCAATTTATCTGCCTCCCTTTCCTCATCTGTAAAATGAAGGAGCTGAACTCAATGTTTTCTAATAATAGCTAGTATATATATATATATATTCTATCTTTATTATATATAAAATTACATGTATAGATATATATTATAGATACCATAAATCTAAATTTTGTCAAGCACTTTATATGTGTTTTGCCTTTTGATCCTCAGAACAAAGTAAATGCCATTATTATCCCCATTTTACAGGTGAAGAAACTGAATTTGAAATAAGATTTGAACTCAAATATTCCTCACTTCAAATCTCATACTCTATGTCTGAACCATCTAGTTTCTCTAAAGTCATTTTAACTCTAAGTTAACTCTAAGACTAACACTACATAACAGTATTTCTCTGGAAAATACATCAGTTTACTATTCTTTTATTACATAGCCAGAGAGATCAATATGGTGGCTACTTATGCATTGTGCTCTGAGCATTGAATCCTCTGGTAAAATGTTAGCAGGCCTAATCAGCCACACATTTTTATTCAACTAAGGGAAGCTGGAAAGGAGAATTTGTGAGGTCTCAACTTGAGGCCCACTTTCAAGGAACAATAGCTATAAGTAGGGCTTCATTCTCTGTTCACATTTTTGCAAATTGTAATTGAACTGTTGAGAGCAAGTGTCAGAAAAAATTTTCTTAAAAGCTCACATTTCCTTTGAGTGTGTTGTTTACCCGATGTCAAACTAGACTTTTCCAGGGCATGGATCCAATGTCTCTGTCTGGGAAAAGAAATAATCATTAAGAATAGCTAAAGTCATGAGAAACTCTGGGAAAAAAAAAGAATCATTCTTTTGGCCTTGCATACTCTGTGGTTTCCAATCACCATAAGAGGAATAATTTCTGAGATACTTCCTCCTGCTCCCTTCCTCTCTCTTCAGTTCCACCATGTCTGCCTCATTCAGAAAGGAGGAAAGGAAGGAAGGAAGAAAACAAGGAAAGAGGAAGAAACTGACTTCCTTAGAATTAGACTTGTGTATTGTTTAAGGCAGAATGTGATAGGTTTAATTTTTTTTTTTAGGTTCTCTGGGAAGAAATTCATTTTTCATTTGACTAGTTTGTCTACTTTGTATTTATAAATAACCTTGGGGCAAGGTTTGAATAGATAATGTTTGTTGTGTAGTGTTTCCATATATTATTTTTGAGTTTTAGATTTCTGTTTGAGAAAGGGCTTATCACTGCATAGCAACTTTCCCCCATGAATGATGTGTATGCTTAATGAGCCCTTACTTAGAGTCCCAAGGCAGTCTCATAAATAGCGAGGCCAATAGGTAGTATCTTTAGAACTAGAGTGAAATATTCAGAATCATATGGGCTTCTGTTTTGAGGATGTAGGAAAACATTGAGTCTCAGCCTGAGCTCCAGAGCTGAGGTTTGGAGATGGAGATTGGAGATATGTACCTGGTAGGTCCCAGAGTTGCTTTATTTTATTTTATTTTTTACTATTAAGACTATAATTACATATAATGTTAGTTTTTACTAATAAATAGAAGTGAAGCCATCTCTTGTATTCTTCTTATTTATGTCTTTCCCCTTAGTTCAGAGAAAACAGGGGCAATGACCAAAAAAAGTCCTGAAGAATTCCCTCAATGCATCTCTTCAGACCATGGCATAGTAAAGGGGCAAGATACAGGGAAATTGCATCCCATCTCTGATGAAAGAAGAGAAAGGAATAAACAAAAATGAGTTGAGGGTAACTACTATTATCACCAGGACACTGGTGAAGACCAGCTTAATTGTAACTAGGCATGTAGTACCAAGAGAAAGGGAAAAATAGAAACATTTTGCTATAAAAGGACCTATTTAGGTATATCCTATGTGAAGAAAAGGTAGTTTGCTACAGCCACTACATCTAAGATTTAGCAACAAGAACCACAAAAATCTAAGGATTTATTTCAGCAAGTATGGAAAACAAAAGAAATATTGGTGTTATATTTGTATTTCTTCCATAGCCAAGTCATAACTATGCAAGTGCAAAATCTAGGTTTATTTTCTGGCTAGAGGAAAGAGTGAAGGAGAAAGAAGAAATTCCTCAACTTAGTGGATGGTTCTAGGCAATTAAAATGTTTCTTGAAAACTATCGAGTAAGAGCTTCAATTGGAAAACAAAGAAGAAAAATAAAAGAAAGGCACAAAAGGAAACCCAGACTCGTGTCTGGAGAGTGGAAGAATGTGATATAGACAAAGAAAGGAAACAGACAACTCACTGAACTATTGGAGACTCTCAATGTGTTTCCGGCTCCTACCATAGAGGAAAAAGTAATTTTCTGTGTTCTACTTCATGATGGTGGGCTTGAAGTTTCTTCTAAAAGAGAAGACATCTAGTACTCGTCCATGGGAGGAAAGGTGAATCCTTGGTTGTTGGAAAATGACTCAACTGCTGAGGGATTTCCCAGAAACACTATTTCAGAGATGGATGGGATTCCAGAAGTCAATTAACCCAATTATGACAAGAATCCAAACACAGAAATCCAGTGTTCTATAAAAGCCTTAATACATTCAGTCTTTGCTTATATTTATAGTGATGACTCCTTTACCCCCTAAGAAAATCTATTCCAATTTGTTGATGTTTAATCATTTTAGTTGTGTCTGACTCTTTGTGATGACATTTGTGATTTTCTTGGCAAGGATAATAGAATACTTTGCCTTTTCCTTCTCTAGCTCATTTTAGAGATGAGGACACGGAGGCCAACAGGTTTAAATGACTTGTCCAGGGTCCCATAGGTAATAAGTGTCTAAGGCTAGGTTTGAACTCAGGTCTTCCTGACTAGCTGGATCTGTGACTCTACCCACTGAGATATTGGGCCATCTAGTTACCCAATACCTCAATTTTAATTAGAAAGGATTTTTCTTTACATACATTATCTCATTTCATATGGGTATTTCATAAACCTTAAAGGACTACAGAAATACTTCTTTACCTTCTTTTCTTTCTTCCTTTCCTATTGAGCTGCCATTATGAAATGTCCAAATATGGTAAATCAAATCATTTTCCATGACAGTCTTTCATAAACTTAAAGACAATTATCATGTCTTCTTGTGCTTCCTTGCCTCCTCCTTCCCAAATATTCTGGGGACATTCTGCTTGGACCCAGTAAAAAACAAATAAGGCTCAAGATGAAGGTGTGGGTATTACTAGATGATCCTTGAGGTACCTTTCAATGCTGACTGTCTATGATTACGTATAATCAACCAATAAACATTGATCAAAAGTTTATTAGATTACTGACCTGGTATTGGATGCTGGTGGTTTTTTGTTGTTCTTTTCAGTTATGTCTGTTTTTTCTGGAGCCTGCTTGGAATTTTCTTGGCTATAATACTGGAGTGGTCTACCACTTCCTTCTCATTTTATATGCGGGGAAACTGAGATAGGAAGGGTCAAGTGACTTTCCCAGGGTCTCACAGCTAATAAGAATCTGAGGCCAGATCTGAACTCAGGAAGGTAAGTTCCTGAGTCCAGGTCCAGCACTTTATCCACTTTACCAGTTATGTTCCCTAACTGGTGATAGAAAGACCAAAATGAAATAGTCCTTATTTTCCAAGAAGCTTGTTTCCAAGAAGCTATATTTCAACAGTATATATATATATATATATATATATACATATATACATACACACACACACACACACACACACACACACACACATATATATATATATATATATATATATATAAACCAAAATATGTCCAAAATAAAAATAATCATTTTAGGGAACGAGTATCAGGTAGGGGACTTAAAACAGTGCAATGTAAATCTCTTGCTAGAACTCGTCTGACATTTCTTAAACATTGTTGTTGGTTAGTTAATCTTAACTAATATAATTTTAACCACTTTTTAATATCTAGAGACAGAGGTTTTATAGTGTAAATAATGCAGGAATCCAGGGTTCTATCACTATGTGATCTTGGGGAATTATGGGGCATATCATTTCATAAATGTTTTTTCATTTATTCATTCATTCATTCTAAGCCCCAGTTCCTCTTATTTTTTTGTAAAGTGACAAAGTTATACTAAGATTCCTTCTAGCACTAAGGATCTGTGAACTTTTACAGTCTTGCAGGAGGCATCCTTCTGGAAGTTGGGAAAGGATATATTTAAGTAAAGAATAATTGAGTTGTGACTGAACATAATGGGAAGGTTCCCTCACCTTCCCCCCCCCCCCCCCGCCTGCCCCCCCAACACACACTCACTTTTACTCCTGGGATTTCCTCCCCTCTGTGCTCCACCTGGTCAGTTGCCTCTTAACTTGGCAAGTTTTAGAAGTTGTTATTAATAGCTTGCAGTACGTGTCTTCTTGAAACAGAGGGAATTACAGCCCCTTTCAATTGATGCCTAGTTAGCAAAGTTACAGTTTGACACCAGCTGGCAGTAGCCAGCATTTTAATAAAACTTAGCTTGGAGTAAAAAAAAAAAGTGCTGCCTCAGAGATTTTGTATAGAAACACATATGAATAACTGACAGGTGGGATCTATCATGCAAAACTTCTGCTGGGGCTGAAAGAAAATATCTGATAAGGTTGTTTGCCCACCGGCAAGGAATTAATTGGATTTTCTATCTTGCCCCCTAGTTGTTCCCCCTCTGTTATTATGGCACAGCCCAGAAGTTTTAAAAGCTGAATCATAGTTTATATTTTTAAGTGTGCGTGTATATGTGTGTGTGTGTGTGTGTCTGTGAGACTGAGGATGAAGGAATAGAGGAAGATGGCCATGAGGCTCCTATAATTACTGTTAGTTTAGAAAATATGCATCCAGATTTGGGACTGATTTATCCAAGGTACAGCTCAGGAAGGAATTCCAGACAAGAATTATTAAGCATGTCATAGAAGAGCAAAGCTTAATATCCATCACTTTTCTTCTAAGGTGTCAGGGTGCTCAGAGTTGAGACAAAAATCTCTCATCCACTCTGGAGCTCACTCTCCTGATTCCTATTGCCCAAGGTCACCCAGCTGAGAAGTGTCTAAAGTTGAATTTGAACCCAGGACCTTATATCTGTGTGCTGGGCTCTCAATTCCCTGAGCCATCGCTGCCTGCTTTATTAGTTATTTTAAGTAGTGTTAGGGCATCAGTATGCTGCAGCTGAGAAAGAGGATTGTTAAATCTGTGAGAATGTACACTTCAGAAATAGGTTAATCCTTATTAGGGCTTGGTTTATTATTTTGTTGATTGTCTAGACTTAATAAAATAATGGGGGAAATGCTAATAATGAAGATTAAACTTAAAAATGTGTCCTTCATATAGTATTTCATTTCCTTGCTTTCTCCAATTATTATTATATTATATTATTATATAATAAGTTTAATTATTATATACATAAAATTACATAATAAGTTTAATTATCAAACTTAGGTGGGGGGAATTGATTCCATCACAAACATCACAGAAAATAAGGAGAGGGTTAAAAGATGTTATTAAGGTATCCCCCTTCCACTGACTTTTGTAAGGTAGCTGTCTCTGCCCAAATCCTTCTGCCTTTAATGTGTAAAAATTAAAATTAATAAATATCAAATAATAATTAAATTCAATAAAAATTCAAATCAATAAAAATATCAAATAATAAAATATTATATTTTGAGAGATTTATCAATGATCATTAGAAATAAAGGAATAAAAAGGTAACAAAATAAAACCATGTGCCTAAGGCTAATCAAGCTATTCAAAACTCTCACTTACCACCACAGTCACAACCCAGGAAGCCAAGAGGCACGTGGTTTTATTTTGTTACCTTTTTATTCCTTTATTTTTAATGATAATTAATAAATCTCTCAAAATATAATATTTTATTATTTGAAATTAATTTCAATAAGATTTTAAGTATTGTACATTAATTTTAATTTTTACAAATGTACATGAGAACTCAGGTATCTGGCATCAAGGACAGACACCCAAGACAGTTATAAGGGGCAGCTAGGTGGTGCAATAAATAGAGACCTGGAATCAGAAAGACTCATTCCTGAGTTCAAATGCAGTCTGAGATACTTACTAGCAGTGGGACCCTCAGTTTTAAACCCTGTTTGCTTCAGTTTCCTCATCCTTAAAATGGAAATGGTAACCCTCCAGGGAGAAGGAAGTGGTAAACCACTCCAGTATCTTTGCCAAGAAAACCCCAATGGGGATGAGAAAAGTCAGACATGACTGAAAAATGATACAATAAAAAGGTAGTGGTAACAAGAAAGAGCAGAGATACAAGAACCACCTGGGAAAGGCAGACACCAAAGTTCTTTGCTCTGAAGAAGGCTTACCTAAATCTCTCTCTTGCTCACTTGTCTGGTCTATCAATTCTGTAAGCAATACTGTAAATGGGGCAGGTTAAAATAAAAAAAAATCAGATGTTCTATTTCCCCCTGCTTTTATCTACCCAGACTGCATCCTCATCCTCCCAGGAATATCTCTACTACAGCATAGAAATCTCTTAACCCTGGAAGTTCACTCCACTCCTGGAATCCTCACACTGGAAGTACTCTGACTTCTCAATTTCTGATGGACTGATTTTTCCCAGAACCTCTAATTTAAGGGGAAGGGCCATGTCAAAGACCCCTTCATCCCTCTACAAGCTGGCCTGCTGACTCATCTCGTCAAGCATTCCTTCAACTTTCCTTCCTACTCATTTCAGCTCCCTTTACTGTATGGTCTTCCACTATTAGAATCTTGGTTGCTTGGTTGGTTGGTTGGTTGTCATCTTTTGAATTGGAAGATGACCAAAATGGCAGCACTATGTCGAAATCAATGCATAGTGGTTCCAACTGGCGGATCAGACAAGCAGAAGCTTGGAAAACTGACACAGGTCAGACACAAATAGTCTGTGTGAACATTTGGGATGGAGATGTCTCTACATTTGCAAATCTGACATTTCTTTTGAGCAACAGCAGTTCCATTTTCCTCACAGAGCACAGTGCCTTTTTTGATGTGGGCATCCCTGGTCAGTGGTCCTGTGCCCTTGTACTGACCTGATTAGAATGTAATAAAATCTTTGAGGGAATGAATTGTCTTCACGCTTCTGTTTGAATTCCCAGCATTTAGCATAGTGCTTGGCACATAGTGAAATCTTTTTTTTTTTAACTCTTATTTGCTCTCTTACTGTGTATTGATTCCAAAACAGAAGAGTGGTAAGGGCTAGGCAATGGGGGTTAAGTGACTTGACCAGGGTCACACAACTAGGAAGTGTCTGGGGCTACATTTGAACTGTCTTTAGACCTGGCTCTCAGTCCACTGAACTATCTAGCTGCCGTCACATAGTAAACTCTTTAATAAATGCTTGTTGATTGACTACTACTGAAGGTAGCCTTAGGCTGGGATAGATATGCAGTTTTTAGGATCCTAGTCTATAGCTATTACTTATCATTACTTCTCAAATGCACGGGCTTCCTTAATGTCCTAGCATAAGGGTTTTTATAACATTCAATTTCTTGCTTTTAAAATCATTATTGATATCTTATATTTTTACATCACTTTTATTTCTGAATATATTCCTTAACCTCATCCATGGAGTCAGACCTTGTACCAAATAGAAAAGAGAGAAAGAAAAGAAAAAGAAATGAAAAAAAAACTCATTAAAATACTAATCATGTTTTGAGAGTTTCGGAGTCTTGATTCTAGGACACTTTTGTATTTGGACCCTTTATTATTGATCATGAATTCATTTCTCCCTTTATGCCAGAATTTCCTGGGCAAGGGAGCAATGATTTCTGTTTTATAAACAATAAGCTTTGAGTTGTTTAGCTCAAGTCCTACTTTCTATTTTTCTATTTCTGGCTTTTTCAGTTTCTAGTATCTTCCCCTCTAAGGCAGAAATTCTTAACTCAGAATCTGGTAACTTTAATACACACATATATCTTTTTATTTTTTTATAACTGTTTCGTTATTATTAATTTTCCTTTGTTATACTTTTTGCATCTAAAATATTATTATAAGAAGCAATTTTACAAGATGATGTCTGAAGTGGCCAATGACAAAAAACCAACCAAACAAAAAACCTTGAAGAATTCCTGTCCTAGGGTAATCCTGCATCTTTTCTGTTTTATATATTTACATATATATGTACATATATACATACACATACATATACACATTTACCAGCACATCCTGGGTAAGGGCGATTAATTCAATCACAAACAAGGGAGGAAAAGAAAGGGAATAAACATTTATTGAGCCTACTATGTAGGGAGCAGCTAAAGTGTCTTAGTGGATTGAGAGCCAGGTCTAGAGATGGGAAGTCCTGGGTTCAAATATGTCCTCAGACACTTTCTAGCTGCATGACCTTGGGCAAGTCACTTAATCCCAATTGCCTAGTCCTTGCCTAGAAACCAATTAAGTATTGATTCTAAGATGGAAGGTAAGGGTTTAAAGAAAATAATTACTATGCACCTGGCAGTGGGTTAAGTGTTTACAGATATTATCTTATTTGAACCTCACAGTCACCTTGTGGGATAAGTGCTATAATGATCCCCATTTTATAATTGAGGAAACTGTGGCAGATAGAGGTTAAATGACTTGCCCAGAGTAACACAGCTATATGTGGATATATATAGATATATATATATACACACACACATATGTGTAATCTTCTGCATTAGCATGTAAGCTCCTTGAGGACAAGGACTCATAATCCCTCCGTTTCCTTTCCCCCATTTTTTTTTGTATTCTCATTATCTGGCACATTACAAACACTTAATAAATGCTTGTTGATTGAGTGTTTTTAAAATGCCAGTAACTTTGGATGGCAAGGAAAGAGGGGGGTGAATTAGAAGAAGGAGAGAGTCAGTGTGCGAGCAGCTTGTTTATAAACCTGAGGAAGCCAAAGCTTTAAGTCTAACCATCCTTCCAGAGAACATAAGAGTCTCTTTTAAAACAGTGAATGATAACCTTTGAATGAATTTTACTGATTAAATATTGCTGGCAAGGCTTCCTGTCTTTGTGGTTTGCTTGTGTAATTCTTCAAAGTCCTTGGGTACTTGTACATTTTAAGATTACAGGTGAAGTGAGTGATTAAGGAAGGATTTTCCATGAGGAAAATATGTGCCTGCATTTTAGGTAAAAAGACAAATGGGAAGGCGATTGAGATAACTCTTGCTCCTCTCCTTTCCAGGCTGGAGACACTTTTTCCATCATTCAAATTGCACATGCCTATTACTAAACACAAATGTAACTTAAGATAGTATTTAAATTCATTTGCAATTTTTGTTACCCTGACCTAAGTTTTAAAAATGATTCAAAACTCTAGGATTTAACAGTTGGTAAGATAGAATTAAGATGTTAAGATATAATGTGGTAAAAGGGTGGGGGGGGGAATGGAATTAAATACAAAACTGAGACTTTGCCATTCAGTTCTTGGCTTTACAATGTAAATTCCTATTTAGTCATTTCCACAGTTTGAGACAGCTGGGTTCTCCTTTTCGAGGAGACACAGATAGACAGATGGACCAGTCAGTAGCATCAAAGTGGTGGCTCCTTCTGTAGCTGCCACCTTTCTCTTTCTGCCCTGGCATCAGCCAGGTTGATGGAACTGTTATGTGATCTAAGGCTGACTTCTTCCTTTTCCATTCTTCAACTGAGGAAAGCACGAGATTTTTTTTTTTTATTCTGTGGCAGATGGTTTTGCTCTACTTATGGAAAGAGTTCCCTTCTTATGGATATCATAGTAACAGTCCACTGTTCTCTGTACTACCCCCACCCCACTTCCCCACTCCCACAGATGGAAGTAGCTCATTATAAAGGGCAAGAACCACTGATGATTGAAAATGACTAATAGGCTTTCTTGGCAACCAGATTAGTTCAAGCTGCATGTAGAAACTAAATAAAGATCCTCCAGCTTGAACCATTTAGGATTTAGTGAGATCCCAAAATTCTCCAAACTTCATGGCTCTCACTTCTGATAGAAAGTCCTTCCACAATTTGGAATAGAATGTGACAGTCTGAACACTGCATGAAGAAAAGGAGAAGATGTTAGGAGAAGATCACCTTTCTTTTTTCTTTTTCAATTCTGTTGTCATTGCAGGATCAAAGACATATCAAGGGATCTGTTATCCTTTACTCCTCTTTTCAACATGGAAGCTACTTTCAGCATTTCCAATGAAAGCTCTCAATCTTTCTTTGAGAATAGTGGAACATAATCCACTTCCTTTTCCTGTGCCTGTCACATGAATTCTGGTGGGACATTGGGGAAATATTAATAAAATGGAAAATCTGGATTACTGGCAAATCTTTCTTTTTCTAAAGCCATAACAACCACTCTTCAATACCAAGATATTTTCATGGTCTCTAGAATCTGTTATCAATATTCAAATTATTGCTCTCTGGCCCATTTAGGTTTCAAGGTCTTTGGAGTCTAAGGGGAAAACATATACCTTGTTCTATATTCCATTTATTGTGGAATTCTATCCATAAAAACTGAATAACATCTGTTTGAGTAAATGGAGGAAAGTCTATCTTAGCAATTAAAGTTAAAAAAATACTTTACCTTCAGATAATCATTTTCAAAATACCTTTCTGTGAAAGCAAACAAAAGCTCATTTCTTTTTTTAACAGTATCACAAAATTTCCTGGAAAATTCATTCTGGATCTTGTTTTGCATTGTGAGAGCTGATCAGACTTTTGATCACCAAACTTCTCTGCTCCTTCAGTTTTTAGGATTTCTTCCATGGGCTTAAATTTTCTGATTTCTTAGAATGAAACACAGATATATTTTTACCCAATACTCTACCTAATATTCTATCAAGTACTTTCTTAACTTAGATCCCAGTCTTTGTCTGCTGTTTATTAACCATAAATAAAAGAAAGATATTGACAAATGTGGCTTGGACATTATCTTCCATTTTAATAATAATAGCATGCATATAGTGCCTTATGAATTGCAAAGCACTTTACAAATATCCCATTTTAGCATTTACAGTACTGAATTGTAGGTAATATTATTACCCCCATTTTACAGATGAGGAAAATGAGGTAGTCACAGTTGAGGGTCACACGACTAGTTATTGTCTAAGACTGTGTTTGAACTTGGAACTTCTTGATTTTAGGTTCAGTGTTCTGCCTACTGAACCTGATTAATTCCATTTTAGTATTCATCTTATTGGACTTAGTATTTACCTGTGATATTTTCCTTTTCATGATTTAGCAAAGTTTTATCAATTAGTTAAGTTGTAGAATAATTTAATAGAACCAATGATTTTTGTTCTGTTTATATATTCTTATGTTCTAATGAACAGGTTATGCTACATGTGATGCCTTCATACCAAACATATTTTCCCTTCATTTTCTTTGGGTGCTGTGCTTGGCATTTTCTTTCTCTAATAAAGCTCCATTTGAGATTCTTATCTCATGCCAACTGATGCATTCAGTGAGTGGGACAAAGTGCTGCCTGTAGACTTTGACCATCTGTTTTTAAAGCTTCACTGAATCTTTGTGGGAATTATTGGGTAAGAATACTCCTATAGAGAATTGTCTTATCAGTTATAATTTTCTAGCCAGGTGACTATGTAGTCTACTTCTTGACCATTGATTATGCAACCAACATCTGCCAGTCATTCTGAACCTGCTGTCACAAAAATTATCTGGAGATTCAATAGATATGAGGTTAGATAGTTGTGCCAATAATCATCTACAGTGGTGTGTAAATTAACTGGAGCAATGGAAAACAAATTTATTGACCTATAAACCTTTTTGCATTTTAAATAAGCCCTTTTACTATACAATATGTCCTTTTATGGCAGTCACTTATTTTAAATGATTTCACACTGAAGTCACAAGATTTTGATATTTGTTCTTTATTTCTTTATGAAATAACACTTAATATATTAGCAATCAATCATAGCTTTTTTAAAGTTCATTTTCCCTAATCTAGCCTTAATTATAGTTCAAATATTTTTTAATTTAAATGTATTATTTGTTACATCAATATACTCAAGTAACTCCCTCTTTCTTGCCCCATTAGAAAAGGCTTCATTTGACAAAAAGATTACATATACATAAATATACATTATTTTATATATACCTATATATCAAACTATGCCTTACTTATTTCTATGTATCGGCTTTTTCTCTGGTCGTAGACATACAACATGGAAACAACTATGTCTAAACAAAGGCATATGTAGGGTGATATTGGGATAATTTCAGAGGGAAGGCACTAAGGTTGAGGAAGAGTCAGAAATGCTTCTGGTAGAAGGTGGGACTTTTATCTGGAACTTGAAAGAAATCCGGGAAGCCAGGAGATGGAGATAAGAAGAGATAAAGGTATAAGCATGGAGACATCTGAAAATGCTCAGAATCAGAAGGCGTCAAGTGTGTAAATAATAGAAAGGAGGATAATATCACTGGATTGGAGAGTATATGTAAGGGAATAAGGTATAAAATGACTGGACAGGTAAGAAGAGTCCATGCTACTGGGGGCTTTAAAAATCAAACAAAAGCTTGTGCTTTTGATCTCAGAGTTGAAAGGGAGCTACTGCAATTTATTGAATGTGATCTGACCTCTGCTTTAAGAAGGTCACTTTGACAGTTGAATAGAAGATAGACAAAAGTGGAAGAAGAATTAAGACAAGGAGATTAATCAGCAGGCTATTATGATGATCTAGGAATAAGGTGAGAGTCAGCCTTATAAGTAACCACATGATCATCTCAGGGAAGCAGTCTGAGGTCCCATGCTGGAGTTTTCCTCCAAGTCAAGTACCATTGCCCAAAAGTCCCTCTCACAGGAAGTGATGGCAAATATAAAGGCAGTTCTTCACATCACTTCCTGTGTCTTACATGTACCAATGGTGGCTTAAACTTGGCTTTGGACCACTGAGGGGTTCAGTCAGTTGTTTCTGATTTGTCACTTGCTAGAACACACGGGTCATAGATCTTTCTCACCCACACTGGTTGCTAAAATTCTAAAGACTAAGCAGGGTGGAATAAATCTAAAATTCACATTATGAAGGTAGAAACAATAGGGCTTGTCAAATGATTGTATACAGGGGATGAGAGAGTAAGGAGCTTAGGAAGACACCTGGACTGTAAACCTGGGTGAATGGGTTGACAATCATGCCCATGAGAATAATAAGAAAGTTAGCAAGAGAGGAGGATTAGAGGGGGAAGAATTATGAGTTCAGTTTTAGGTGTGTTGAATTGAAGATGTCTATGGCACTAGTTCCAGGTATCCTATAGATAGCTTGAGATATGAGATTGGAAGTCTGGAGGGAGCTGTTTGATGTTGTTTAGTCATTTTCAGTTGTATCTAACTCTTTGTGACCTCTGTTTTGGGGAGTTTTCTTGGCAAAGATATTGTTGTGGTCTGCCATTTCCTTCTCCAGCTCATTTTATAGACTAGGAAAGTGAGGCAAACAGGGTTTAAGTGACCTGCCCAGGATCACATAACTAGTAAGTGTCTGAGGAGGATTTGAAATCAGTTCTTCTTGACTCCAGGCCAGGCACACTATCAACTGTACCACCTAGCTGCTGTGATATTGAAATATATATATATTAATTTAAGGTCGAAACTCTCAAGTCAGCTGCTAAATTTTTTATGGTATTTTAATTACAACAGGAGGAAGAAAGTATTAGAGAGAGAGAGAGAGAGAGAGAGAGAGAGAGAGAGAGAGAGAGAGAGAGAGAGAGAGAGAGAGAAGGAAAAGGGAGAGAAGGAAAGAAGTTTAACTCAGATCTACTCTGGCTCAGGCTGAGCCAAAGTGGGCTTTAAGGCCTTGGATAGCCAAGTCAGGGAAAGGGATCAATCCTTATCATTCACATGACCAATATGAAGGAAAGCAGTCCACGGGGCTCCTCCAACTCCAAGCACCAGCCTTGAACTGCACTCTAACCCTCCTCCCAGGAAGTCCTGAGAACTCCAGAGGCTGTTCTCTACCTCACTTCCTGCATCTCACATGTGCCAATGGTGGCTCTAGCTTGACCTAGGACTGCCCAGAGGTCTGTCCTTTTTTTGCACATGCCTGTTGAAGGCCATATTCTCAAATAATTAAATCTTGAGTTTGTTTCAGCCCTTCCTAATCTTGTTATACTGAGTAGGGTGGAGAATGTAGTTTCCAAGACCTAATTCTGTTATTCCAAGTATCTCTATTGTTATTGATCAGGAAATAGCTAAATCTGATCTTCTAAAGAATGGTCTGAATAGGGTGGAGTAGTTTTGAAATTCACACTGCCCAGGAAAGAAGTTAGGGCTAGATAAATAGATCTCAGAATTTCCTCTGTAGAGATTATAATTTAAGTCATGGGAACTGATAAGATCACTATGTGGAATAGTATAGACAAAGCACAGAAGAGGATCCATGACAGAATCTTGAGGGATATCCACCATTATTAGACATGACCTTGATGAAAATCCAACAAATGAGAATGAGAATGAACATATAGGATAAAGGAAAACAGAGAAAGAGCACAACCATGAAAACCTAGAGAGAAAAAAGTATCAAGTAGAAGATGGTGATTCCTGGTGTCAAAGGTTGCAAAGAAAAGAGAGCTGAGAAAAGGCTTAGACTTGGTAATTAAGAAATCACTGGTAACTAGTGAAAGCAATTTCAATTAAGCAATAATGTCAGAAGGCAGACTACAAACAGTTAAGTAAAGAAGAGGAGGAAAGGAAGTAGACACACATATTGTAGATGCTCTTCTCAAGGGGTTTAGCAATGGAAGGGAGAGAGATATAGAATGATAAATAATGGGGATGGGTGGATCAAGCTAAGGTTTCTTGTGAATGAGGGAGATATGAGCATGTTTTTAGGAAGTAGAGAAGTAACCAGAAGATAGAAAGATTTAAAATTTAATCAGATGGTTGGGGTGATAGAGGGGAGAAGGCAGTATGGAATTAGACCTCTTGTGTGTGTGTGTGTGTGTGTGTGTGTGTGTGTGTGTGTGTGTGTGTGTATACACACACACTTAAAGGAATTTGTATTTGCCAAGAAAAGAGCAGTTTTTATGAAAAATTGACACGAAGGAGGAGAGAGTGGTAAGCAGGCATCAGAGTAATATGAAATGAGAAAGGGAGGAAAAACTTTCTGCAATGGCCTCAACTTTTTTTGAGTAAAATATGGGGCCAGGTTCTCAGTTCAGAAGGTAGAGGGGGGATTTTTTTGTTTGAGAATGGCTGAAAAGTTTTAGAAAATTTTCTGTGGGTAGGGGGATAGTGAATCTATTAGGAATTATTAAAGGATTGTCTTGCCACAGTAAAGGTTCAGTTGAGATTCTGTACCATAAATTTGTAGTGGATCCAATAGGCAACAGTTTTGTGATTTTCTCCAGCTTTGTTCTACAACATATGAGTAAGAACAAAGGCAACAGATGGTAGGAATGATCTAAGAGTGAGGTTTGACAGGAAAAGATCTTTGAAGTTGGTAGGGGAAGAGCCTGGAAGTGGCAATGGGGAGCAAGTGGTATTAATACTTCCTCACCATGACCCACTGAGTTAGTGGATATGAGTGAAAGTGCAAGCAGAGCTGGAGAATAGCTAGGGAAGCTGGATCATTAGGAGGGAATCAAGATCAGTCAATGCAAGAAGATGGAGGGAGAGAAAATGAAAAGGTTGAAAATAAAAGCTAGCTTGTTACCAGTGAAGTAAACATTCCAGTACATAGTGGAAAGGTTGGTTAGCTTTAGAGTAGGATGTTGGGAGTATGGAGGGATGGGTTGAGAGGAATAGATTAAAGAAAAATTCATTGGGAGATAAAGAATAGAATTTGAACAATGGCAGTTAGGGGAAGTAGTTTTCCCAGAGAGGATCTCTATTAATCATCTCCCCTAAAATAATGGAAAGGATTTTTAAATGGTTAGGTTGTAAGCACTTAAGAGGAAGTAATAACTGTTAGAAACCAGCATAGATTAACTAAGAACAACACCAAAGACCTAGGTTTTAAATTTTTTCTCTGGCATTTATTTTCTAAGTCACCTTCTAAGTCATTTTATGTTTTTGAAACTTGTTTTCCTCATCTGTAAAATAAAGTGTTTTATTGAAAGACCTCTAAGTCTTTCTAAAGCTTTAATCATCTTTTCCTAAGTTATGATCCAAAATTATTTGCTTAAAATTATATTCTTCGTAGATGAGGGAATGTATATGTGTGTATACATATATAACACACACACACATATAGATATATATATACCCAAAATTGGTTCAGCAAAGTGACAAAATTGCTCATGATTTTTTATGAACATTTTTCATTTTCTAATGAAAAAGGTGGTAATATATGAACTGAACAATAATGTATTTAGATGACTATATACCTGATTCAATAACCTTATCTAAACATAATTAATTAATAAACATAAAACTTCATGGAGATTTTAAAGGCTTGTTGGAGGGAATCTGTCCTTGACCCTGTCCTGTCAACATCTTATCAGTAATTTGGATTAATATAGTAAAGTAATGCTTATAAAATTTAAAATTGATTCAGAGTTGGGAGGGATAATACTAATTACTCATACATTGGATAATAAAAATCAATATGTAGAAAGATTACAACAGTCCAGACTGACGGGCTAAAACTAAAAAGATGAAGTTTTATAGGAACCAATGTAAAATCCTACATTTAGGTTCAGAAAATCAATTGCACAAATGAAAGGTCAGAGAGAACTGGCTTAATAGATGTATATGAAGAAAATGCCTTGCAATTTTAATAGGAAATGCATTCAATATGAGCCAACAGTGTGATTTGATTGCTAAATCTTAGTGAAAACTCTTTGATTACCATCTAGTGCACAGATCAAGGGATGTAATACCTCTGCCCTGTTCTCCTCCCTGGTCAGACTACATATGAAGTATTCTACTTAGTCAGTTTAAGGCACCATATTTTAAAAAAGAACAATAAAATTTTGGGGTTGATCTCAGGGGTAAGAGAGAAAGCATGCTTCATGAAAAACAGTTGAGAAATTAGTAATATTTAGATTCAAAAAGAAATTTGGCAGGAGGAGAAGAGGATGGGGTCATTGACTTTAGGACTATTATGTAAAAGAGGAATGATTAGATATATTATTTGACTTGAAAGGACAGAGAAAGGACCAATGAGTAGATATTACAGGGGGTAGATTTAAATCAAGTAAAAGATTTTTCTAAATATAGCCATCTCAAAGTGAAGAGGGATGATTCATCAGAAAGAGTGTCCCCTATCATTGATAATGGGCAAGCATTAATCTTTTCTTGTATGATCCTCTACTTCCTTTGGGAGAAAGTATAATACAGTAGAAAGAACTCCTGGTGTGGCTCTAGAAGAGACCTCTGTCCGAATCCAAGTTGTGCCTTTTTTGATGTAATGTAAAAAGCACTGGATTTGGAGGACATGGCTTAGAATATTTTCTTTGCCCCGGGTGACCTGTGTGACATTGAATAAATGATTTTACCTCATTAGGCTTGTTTCCTCTTCTCTGAAATGAAAGGATTGGACAATGATCTTTCAGCTTCAAATCTGTGATTCCATGCAAAATAATGATGCTGATAAAAAAAGTTAGAGTCCTATCATTCCAGCATTATAGAAGAAGCCAGAGACCAGAGAGTTATGTATTTTTTGGAAGGATATGAAGGATATGACCAAGCAGTTGAACAGAAAGCAAAAAGCGAGTGATGAGAAATCTTGTGTCATTATGTGTTTGGTTTCATTCTGGCAAGATGTTACAAATGCAATTTTCAGGTTGGGAATCAAATTGCTGACTCTAGAGCATGCTGCCCCCAGACTTAAATAGGCTGAATAGTAAGGAGTTCTTTCCATCAGAATGTGAGAACCTGGATCAGTATATTGCTGTTCCTTCATCATTATTTTTTTCCCTTTGAGTAAATGCTGCCTTTTCATCTTTTATCCTTGATTCCATCATTCCATGGGCTTCAGGGGTGGTTTTATTTATTTATTTATTTATTTATTTATTTATTTATTTATCAGATGAACTGTCTGGCTCATATAATGTTTCAGTTATCATCTACAAAGTAAGTTCAGACCATTTCTTTCACTCACATTATGATGACTCAATCATCTTCTTTCCCTTTTTTTTTTCCTTTGGTGTGTGGCAGCCTTCATAATATTTGCATCATTTGAAAAACTTGCTTGTAAGTGACACTTTGCAGTCCCATTCATTGGGTAATCTCCAACCTTTGGCTGCTGTTACAGTGCTAAAGCATTTGACTTAATTTTAGTCTTTGACAGTTTTCCAATGTAATACCCATAGTCCTTTGACATCTTATGATAATAGGTTCAGTTAATATTGGTTCATAAGCAGGTACAGGGTCAATTTTGTTGGGGGACAGGAGTAGTGTAGTTAAGGAATGTTAAGATATTGGATTAGCACTAACAGTTCTCTTCAAAAAAATCTGGGTAAAACATAAATAATATATATAAAAATTAGGACTCAAGAAAAAATGTACTTGAGGGTTTTGGTTCAATGTGGATAGCCTTTATTGAGTATCTACTCTATAGATTTCATTCCAAAATAAAAGAAATATTTCTGAAGTGCCCATTTTACAGGGTACTGTGTTATGTGTGGATATATGTATATGTGTGTTATGTGTTAGCCAAGAAATGATATCTGTTCTACTAGAATTACTACTAAGGATACCCCAGGATCATAAATTGAGAGCTGGAAGGGACCAAGAGGTTGTTTGTTCCAATCCCCTCATTTTATAGGTGAAAATTCTTAGAGTGACATAGAGCACCTCCTAAGCAAGGAAATGAATATGTAGCATAAACCTCATACCAAGAGGAGTATAGAAGTGAATTTATGTTATATTGAATCAGATTTGATTTTGATTTTTGTTTCTTTTTTCTGTATCTTTTTTAGTTTCTCTCTTTCCTCTCATTTTCCTCACTCTTTTTCCTTCTCTTTTTCTATTCCTCTTTTCTCTTCTTTTTACTCTCTCTTCCCTCACATTTTTTCTTTTTCTTCTTTTAATTTCTCTTCTATCCTACTCTCTTTTACTCTTTTTGCCTCTCTTTCCTCTACTTTCTCTCTCTTACTCTCTTTCTCTCTTATGTTTTATTGGGGTGTTTTGTTTTTACATTACACACATTTCTAGATTATTCCCACTTTTAATGAGGTCCCTGGTAATAAAGTAAAATTAATAAAACAGTGATCTTATCTGAAAGTGCATGCAGCATTTCACATCTGTGGCACTCCTACACTTCTGTTAAAAAAACAATTGGCAGGGGGCAGCTGGGTAGCTCAGTGAATTGAGAGTCACGTCCAGAGATGGGAGGTCCTGAGTTCAAATGTGACCTCAGACACTTCCTAGCTATGTGACCCTGGGCAAGTCACTTAACCTCCATTGACTAGCCCTTATCACTCTTCTGCCTTGAAACCAATACCCAGTATTGATTCCAAGACAGAAGGTAAGGGTTTTAAAAAAAACAATTGGCAGGAATCTATATTCTCATCTTCTCATTTCTGATCCAATGAAAAATTGTAAAATAAAAATTTTGTAATAAATAGATATTAAGTGAAACAGATTCCCTAAATAAGGATAGATAAATAGATATACATGTGTGCATATACATTTATCTACAATGTGTATATGTCTCATTCTGAACCCTAAATCCAATATCCTTCTGTAGTATCTCTCATCATTAGTGTTGTAGAATCATGAATACTCATTTTGTTAATATTAGTTCTTATAGATTTTAAGATCACCTGGTTTTACAGTGTTTTTATTATATAATTTGTTATAATTCTCTTTTCATCCTCTATCATTTTATAAAAGTCCTTAAAATAATTCATCATATAAAATTGTTTTTATAGGATAAATTGTCTGTTTCTACCCATTTCTTTCTGAATCAGTTCATATAATTTTGTCCATATCTTTTTGAGATAATTTGTCTCTCTTTTTCCCCTCTCTCTCCTTCTCCCTCCCCATCTCCCTCCCTTCTTCCTTTTATCTCCCCTTCTTCTTTCTCTCCTTTCTCCTCTTTGTCTTTCTATGTCTCTCTGCCTCTCTCTGTCCTCTTTGTCTCTGTCTCTGTCTCTGTCTCTCTGTCTCTTTGTCTCTCTCTCTTTCCTTTCCTTTCTCCTCCCTCCCTCCCCCCGCCTTTTTCCCTCTCCCTACTTTTTCTCTTCATTGATTTTTTTGTTTATGGATTATTTCCATTGGCTATTTGCTTGGACTAGAGTTCTTTTAATTAGTAAGATAGCATAAATTTTCCCAGTTGTATTTACTGAATTTTATGTAGAATTACAAGGCTCACAGAGTGCTACTTCACAAAGCATAGATTTTGAACTGGTAAGGATTTTAGAAGTAATTGAATATAACTCCACATTTTAAACATGAGAAATGGAGGTCCATAGAACTTAGGTGACTTGCCTAGGATCACATAGCTACTAAGTAGCTGAGATAGAATTTTAACTCTTCCTGGCTTTAATTCCAAGATTCTATTTATTAAGTTGTTCTTTCTTTCAGGAAGACCTGCGGAATACAATGAGTATTCTATGTAATTTTAGAGAACATTTTTGTAGTCAGGTATATATTTTGGTTGACATTTATTATTATCATTATTAAACAAATCTGCATTGGGAAATCATGAAACAGTGGCAATATTTTAGTCCCAGAGGAACTTAGATCCTCCACAAAAACTCCAGTAAAGCATTAAAATGTATCAGAAGGAATAATGATTAAAACAAATCCAGAAAAATAATGATCATCTCCTCTATCTAGTCCAGGTCCATCATGCCACACACATAAAAACTGCCAGAATCCCATGAAAGTTCTGAATGAGAAAATCTAGGATGAAGCCCACTTGTTAACAGTTCAGTCTCCAATCAGGAATCACAACCATAGTAGTATTCAATACAAGGTGGCCCTACATGCTCAACCACAACAGAAAATAGGGTCAGAAGAGTGCCCAAAACATAGTGAATCTGGAGCTTCAGCCCCAGCCTGGCAGTCAATCCAAGACCTTCAGCAGAGTTATCCAGAGCCTCCACTGTAAGTAATAGTAAGAAATAGGTCCAGACCAGTCCTTAGGCAGATCATACCTGATGTAGCATTCAGGCATCTTTTGCTTAGATTATAGCAAGAGCCAAGGGCAGACATCTGAAGAAGGTGGACCCTCATCTTAATCACTATACTCAGTATTTTTCAAGACATCCCCAGGCCACCCCAAAAATAAAGGGGTCAAAGTTGGACCCAAGTAGAAACTCCCAGTCCAGAACTTGAAGCTAGAGTTATGAGTAAACAATAAAATGTTGTGTTGGTTAACTTAAGATAACTTATTCTTTGCTTCTGTGTTTATCTCATAGTGAAGAAATACCTTGGACTCAAAGAAACCCAGGGTAAACCCCAAAGAATAATAGCTCCATCATAAATCCAAATAGGACCTCAGGGAAAACAATGTCTTGGCCATGAGGACTACAAGAGTAGTTGACCAAATTGACTGTAGTTTCTAATGGTCCCAAGCTAATAAATGGCCCACAGAGGGATGAAGAATGAATGTCCCTAGAAGTGGTCAGATGGAGTTTTTTTTTATTTTTATTTGCTCAAAACATCATCTGTTTGGTTTCTGAGCTATAGGTCAGGGATTTGAACATGAGTTAAGGATCTGCTAACGTCTCCTTTTCTCATGGGTGGAGAGCCAGTCAAAAGTTTCTCCCAATCAGAAGACTGGCTTTATAGAATCCATGTCCTCATTCTGGAAGTAAATCCTATGTTCACTCTTAGTTGTGAGCATTCAACCAATTAAAATGCTGCCTCTGGTTTCATATGGTCAAGGATCACTGAATAATTTTAAGGATGGAGTTGTCCTCCTAGCAATAAGCATTCAGTTAGAGCTCTCTCTCTTCTCTCTCTTATTGAAGCATGAGATTTGATTTCCTAATACATCTTTTTAAATGATCATTATCATTAGCAACAAAATTAGAGATTAAAAAAATCACACCAAAGTATATTTTTAGCTTCTAAGTATGAGCTCTTGATTATTGTTTTGTGGCATGTCTGTCATTCTTGTCATTGCCAATAAAAAGGAAATGTGTTTGTGAAAATGTGGCGCCAAATGGTTTTTATCAGGGGTGACAAAACTTGGAACCCTAGTCTTCTGATATTAATATTCTTCTCTCTGTTGTTCTCTATAGCACATTACTTTTGTAATTCTTACAGTATACACCAGATGCATATAATGATATTTATTGGATTTTTCTGATACAAAGAGAAAGATATAAACGTTCTTCACATGTTTAGGTTGAAGATTTCATTCTCTCAGCTTCTGAAGCTGTTCATTTGAGAGGATAAACAAATTTTAAAATTTATTAAAACATATATAGAGTCTATTCTTCTAAACTGGGCTGACTTCACTTTGTATTTAAATCTCATTTATCCCTACCTCCTGCCTTTCACTTCTGTGTCCTTCAGTCTATGTGGTTTAATCTTCTTCTTCCTCCTTGCCTCTTAGGAGGAAATGGTATTATCAATTGACTAAAGTGCAGCAAAATCTGAGCTCAAGCCCTTTTGTCCAGAGCCAGGCTGACTTACATTCTCTGCTCTGGGACAATACTATTGTTAGAGATTGGAGTCACAGCTGGTCTACTGGAAAGACATTTTATCACAAGCACCAGTGGGTTTGGTTAGATAAAGAACTGAGAGAGCACTACAAACAATCCTTTTAATTGGCTTAACTGCTTTGCAAACACAAGCCTCCTTCTACATGTTCCTCAAAATCTGAAACACTTGGAGCATATAGGAAGCATGAAATAACTGAGTGAATAACTTTTCCAAGATTACCTACTGAAATGATCAAAGTCGGAAATCTGGTTTAGGAATCACATATTTTGCCTCAAGAGCTACATTTCCTTTATTCATTGCATTGTTGCAGGGAAAAGAAGCAACATTTCCTGGGTTCACATTAAACTGTTGAGACTTTCTATGGTCATTCCCTTCTTCCTAGAATTACTGAGGATTGCCTGAATGATTTCTTCCCTTGATAGGTGGATGAACCAACAACTGGAAATTCTATTCTGCATCTGAGCCTCACTAAGAAGGAAGAACTGATTGTTAGGGAAGAAGTGATGGAAACCCTAATGAAAAATGATCACTACCTACTAGAGTTTATAATAGAAGAGAGAAAACCAATGCATAGTTTGGCTTGCACCTTAAATTTTGATGAAAACAGATTTTAAAGTGTTCAGAAGAAGAATATGTAATAGGATCCCATAGACCAAAATGCTCCTGGGGAACTTGACTCAAGGAGAGAGGAGATATATTTAAGATTTAAATACTGAATATAATCATCAATCAATCATTTAATATTTATTAAGTACCTACTGTATGTCAAGCATTGTACAAAATTCTGGGGTTACAAAAGAACCAATAATTAATCCCTATCCTCAAGGAGCTTACAACCTAATAGAGGAGATACAATGCAAACAAATACAAACAAAGCAAAATTTATACAGGATAAAGAGGAGATAATTATTAAGAGGGAAAGCACTGTTATTTAGAGGGGTTAGGAAAGGTTTCCTGTAGAATGTGGGATTTTAGCTGAGACTTAAAGAAATCCAGGGAAATCAAGAGTTGCAAAGTGGAGGAGGGAGAGCATTCCAGCCATGGAGGATAGCCAGAGAGATTTCTGGGAGTCAAGAGATAGAGTGTCTTGTTCATGGAATAACCAGTCACTTGTTCAGAGTACATGTTGGTGATTAAGGTATAAGAAGAGTAGAAAGGTAGGAGGGGGTTGGGTTATGAAGGACTTCAAATGCCAAATAGAGAATTTTGTATCTGCTCTTGAAGGCAATAGGAAGCCACTGGAGTTTACTGAAATGGGGGATGACTCCTTAGTGGCTAAATGGAAAATTGATTGTAGTGGGGAGAGAGTTGAGGTCGTCTGACTCAACAGATGCTCCTCATTCTGCCGTTTGGGACTAAAAGAATAAGTCTAATCTCTCTTCCCTATGTCAGTCTTTCTAAAACTTGAAAACAAGGATCATGTCCTGTCTGAGTCTTCTCTTCTCTAGCATACATATTGATTTCTTCCCCCTGGTTGTTTACCTCCAATCTATCCTAAATATATCTTCACCACACATTATTATTTGCATGTTGTCCCTCCATTAGAATGTAAGATCCTTGAGGATAAGGACTGTCCTTTGTTTTGTTTTGAGGGTTTTTTTTTGTATCTCCAGACATTAATAACAAATCAATTGCCAAATTCTTGTAGACATAGTGCTTTCAAGGGTTCCTCATGTAGCATATCCTTCCCAGGGCATATCAATATCTCACAATTCTTATTGAATTTAATCTTAATAGATTCATCCCCATGTTTTCTCTATATGTCATATATGTACATATAAAACTATGTCTTCTTTCTTTTTCTCAGTACTTTCTCTGGATATGGACTTACAAATATTTATATATATATGTTATAATAATATATAATGCAAATACAACAGTATTTCTAATGCTGCATATAATGTTCTCTTGGTGATGCTCATTCCACTCTTTATAATTTCATGTAGGGCTTTCCATGTTTTTAAAATATTAACATCACTCTCTTATTTTGTTTCACAGAATCACCAAATTTTGGAGCTGAAAGAAACCTTAGAGATCATTTAGTAAAGAACATGAGGTCTAGGTATGTGATTTGTCTCTAGTTTTATTACTAGTTAATGTCAGAACCCAGATCAGATCTTAGCTCTCCTAAATTCCAATCCAATGCTTTAAAAAGGTTTCAAAGAAATAAAAATTAAGCCTTCCCTTTCGAAAGATAGAAGACTGTGCTTTAGAAAAACAGAAAGATGTGCTGATTTTCATATGTGATAGGGAAGAAGAATAGGCTTTTTAAAATGTGTAATTTATAGGTAGTGAAGTTGATAAAGGTGGCAGTATGTAAAAAAATTGTTTTATATTTTACCAATACATGGCAAAACCCGTGGCACCATGTCACCTAAAGAAAGAGTTTTCTATCTTTCTCAAAGTTTCCTATTCAACTACACAACCAAGGTCTTTTTTTTCTTCCTCAACTCAAATTCTTAAAACAATTAAAATGCCTTATTTCTTCATTTGTTGAATACAATACAAGAATTGTATCTTAGGCTATTGCTCTTGTTAACAGTTGAAATCTACTTGGGGCCCTGAGTTTATATCACTCTGAAATGGAAATTAAGTTTTCCAACAGTGTCCGAGTTTTCTTTGACAAGTTTCTTAGCCAGGGGAAGTTTCTGTGACCAAGCAGCTGCTCCAGATAAATAGGTTGCTATATAGTCACAGATCCATCCAGCTGGGAAATTACCTGCTAGAGTAAGATCATATGTCATGGACCCTTTTGGTAATTTGGCAAAATCTGTGGAGTGCTTCTTAGCATAATGCTTTTAAATGCATAAAATAAAATACATAGAATTACAAAGGAAACCAATGACATTGAAATACAGGGTATCAAAATACTAAAAACAGAAACAAAGAATATTCATAAAGCATATTCCTAATGCCTTGTAGAGTAAAAAAAAATTAGGTGTTCAATATATTGATTGATTAATTATGGTACCTCACCATCTTTTTTATTTTTATAGAATCATCAATGTAATGGTAAAATGGAAAATAGTTAAGAACTCTTTCTTCTAGAGTCCAAATTTTTTTTCCTAGAAGAGTTTCATTAAAGTAGAAAATTCAGTTTATCTCTGTACTTAAATCCCTCTCTTTCTGGCATTTTTGTAACAGAAATTTCTAATTTCTGATAAACAGTCAAGCTAATTCTAGCCACCTCTATGGTGTGACATATCTTATAGGGACTCTTTTAGGGATTATGACAATGATAAAATAAAATTAGAAGTCTATATCATTGGGTATGATAAATGAGGATAAGCCTCTGCAGAGATGAGCATTGTTTGTATGTTTCATTTCCTGTGGTACCCAGAAGGTTGAGTTCTTCTTTAGACTTCTGGATGATTCACATGACTACCCTTCAGTTATTCCCCCAGAATAGTTTGGGTTCTTTGCAGAATGATGACAATAATGAGACATAATCAGCTGTATAAAATCAATTTTGAAGGAGGGGCTCTTTATTGATCAGCTAAAATTGAGAGATGAAAGAAATTATAAAATTTTATTTCATATTTTGGATATTTTAGTGGGGAAAGAGTTCCATAGTTTTAGTGGTCTGGGAAGCCAATATGCTGGTCAGGGAAAGGGAAACTTCCTTTGAGGCTAAAAGATGGAAAAAGACAGAAAATACATCATTGGGTGATAGGGACCAAGCATATGTTAAGCAGTGACTAGTCAGCAAGAGGGTGCAGAGCCATGAGCTCTATGGTCTCCATTTAAGGACCCCAGCCTCTCTTCCTACCCCACACTTCCCACTTCTACCCTACTTCTACTTCTACTTTCTACTTCTTCTCACTTCCCACAAACTACCCTACTTTTGGTCTTCTCCAATATGCCACCTGATTGTGGATTACCTCTCTATTCCCCTAACTTTTCATCTTCTTTTTCTGTATGGTCGACCCCAACAGATTGTAAACTTTTTGAGGGCTGGAACTTTCTTTTTATTTTGAATTTTATTTTCTATTAAATAAATTAATAATATGTTTAGCACAGTTACTGGAAAATAGTAAATCCTTAATAAATATTTATTAACCTAATACTTTTGACTGACCTATTTATGCCTTCTTATCCTGTATTATTCTTGTGCATATCTTTATATAAATCCATTATAAAAGATTAGCCCAAGTTTTTTTTCCCCAATATTATAGGATGCAGTCACAAGAGACCTGTCTCTCATTCTTTTAATGTTTTGTAGATTTTAGTATAGTGTGTGGATTGTCCCTGTGCTATCACTCACTCTTTGCTTTTCCTGTTATAATTATTTTCTTTTCCTAATCATGTGTCCTTGAAGATGTCTTTCATATGACTGTTTCATCATTGGTGATGTGCTGCAGGTATGCCTTTTCCTTGCATTTAGGTTACTCTTAACTGTGATTCATCTGCTATCCTGGTACATTTTGTGATTCACAGTCACATAGCATCAGTGGGAAAGGATTGGTGTGTTAGAAAGATAATAAAGATTGGTGTTAATGAAACAACTGGAAATCCTGAAAATTTCCGCATAATTTCCCAAATTTTAATATAATCTGATCTCTTTCTTCATCCTGCTCAATTTAAGTTAAGGTTATTTTCCATCTGCATATTATATAATGATTGACTAACTCAATGACTTGTCTATCAAATTTCATATCATAAGCTGAAGATTTCATCAACTTTCTTTTTTTACTGTGAATGGTTATAATGATCTCTTGATGGATTATGGATCTTATTCAGGAGGTCACATAATACTCTAGGACTCCTTCCAATTAAAACAATTTCACCTGTAAACAGGAGCATCTCTAGTGGGATTGCCATCAGTTTTGGAATCTTCTATTTTATGTGGTATTTGCTCAGGATGACTCTCGTGATACTGGTGACCTTTGCCGAACTATGAAGCTGCTGATTGCTGAGTGATGTTCTCTACATGATAATATGACATGGAATCTTATAAAATTTGAATATTTGGGAGGGAGACATCTTGTATGATGAGAACTTTTAAAAAAATCTCTTGCTTTCTGCCTTAGTATCAGTTCCAAGATAGAAGAGCTGCAAAGGCTGGGCAATTGGGGTTAGGTAACTTGCCTAGGTCACACAGCTGGGAAGTGTGTGAGGTTAGATTTGAATCTGTGTCCTCCAAATTCCAAGCCCAGCTCTCCATCCATTATCCATCTACTATGTCCCTGATGAGAACCTTAAAGGCTGAGTTTCATTCTATTGAGCCAAATGCTTTTTTTGGATTAGCAATAGCTGTGAGAATCATTTCATACAAAATATATTAACTAATTTTGTAATAAAGGATATAATAATAATGTGTGTGGCATTTTTCCTTCCATGTTCAAGTGAAAATAAATGTATCCTGCAGCCCAAAAAAAAAATGCCAGTCCTGCAGTTAAAAAGATTCATTTTCCTGAGTTTCCAAATCTGTTCTCAGACACTTACTAGCTGTGTGACCCTCAGCAAATCACTTAAGCTTGTTTGCCTCAGTTTCCTCATGTATAAAATGAGCTGGAGAGGAAATTACAAACTGTTCCAGTATCTTTGCCAAGATCCAGACGGAGTCATGAAGAGTCAGACATTACTGAAATGACCAAATAACAATAAATTATATAATGATAAAAAAAGCTATCATCATTATTATTATATTTTCTATGCCTTCCAATCAGTTTTGTGACTTAAGATGTGGTGTGATTTTAAAAAAATTGTCTATAAGATCAAACATATTTATACCAGTACAACTGAGTTAGGAGGGACTAATATATGTCCACTCAGGGAGTGTACCAGGGCATTAGCAAAGGATGCGGGTAGGGACACTAAAAGCAGCCAACATGAAAGATGAAGGTTTTGGGAAGATGGGTTAAGCTAAATAAATAATACTCCTCATAACTTGTTTCTTGATCTAATACTGACCTACAATAGATTATTTACATAAACATTTTATGAAAATTAGAAAGGAGGAACGTGAGTTGGTAGTCGCTGACACTTTCTTTAGCAATAACAGTGCCTGTGATCTTTTTCATTCATTAGGAAGCTTCTTCTTTTTGAGATACCATAAAAACCAATTCTCTGCTTGACCAAAAAAGTTGTTGGTGGCTTATGAACACTTAGAGATGAGTGTCCCTTCTTCCCTTCTGCCAGAATAACATAAGTAGACCTGTGCAGTTGAAGTTCATTTAGGGGAAACCGGGAGGGGAAAATGAGTTCAGGAACCCATGCATCAAAACATCCAGGTACAAAGAAGATGATGACTATAACAATGGTTCAACCTCTCCTCATTCTTCCAATATTTGAGACTTCTCCCGGAACCTTTTGTTTCATCCTCAAAACTCATCCTCTGGTAGTTGCTCATTTTATTTCTTGCTCCCAACTCCCATGTCTAGAATTTCAGATCTCTGGAAATTTCTAATAAACTATTTCTAGGGACTGACCAAGTGTTTCTGACCCCAGTCTTGAATGAAATTCAAGTTTTTACTTTTTTTGATTCTGATTTGCAAAACTCCATCTGGTACTCTAGAAGAAATTCAACTGCAGAAAATTCCTGTCTCCTTTACCTCTCTTTCCAGTTGTTCTCTACAACTATAGTCTGTAGGGATGAGAGGACATGGAAGTAATATAGGGACAGCACAAGTAAGATATCAAAGCAAGAATGTTTTTGAGGGGAACAAAATGTATTCTACCATTATAGCTGTCCCTTCCCCCGAATTTCTTCTTCTTTTCCTCTCCCACATTTTAAGCATTTGGTTCTCTCTCTCTCTCTCTCTCTCTCTCTCTCTCTCTCTCTCTCTCTCTCTCTCTCTCTCTCTCTCTCTCTCTCTCTCTCTCTCTCTCTCCCTCCCCCCCTCCCCTCCCCCTTCCTCCTCAGACCCAGGAAAAATCTGATGATCAAAAAATCTTTCTTCAGTATGAATGAATCTGAGAACAAACTTAACTGGGACTTTTGGAAGCCCATTTCCCTTGTTAATAAGAGCTGCTAGGGTTAGTCCTATACATTGTAGCTCTCTGCGTCAGTCAATAAACATTTAATAAAACCCTACTATGTACCAGGCACTTTGCTAATCTTTGGGGATACAAAAAAATGGCAAAAAGGAATCTCAGCTCTAAAGGAGTTCATAGGTTAGTGCTTGAAATGACATATTTTACTTTTATAACAGCATTGTTTCTAATTGTTTGCTACAAAAATTGCTACAAATTGCTGCCACATTATGGATTAAATTAGTTCTGAGGAGCTATAAACTGGTATAGGAACATCAGTACCATTAATAATATTAATTCCAGGGTAAATTATGTTCCAAATTCCAAACAATTGATTTCTAAACTCATTTAACATCCATTCATAAATTGAATACTCCATGTATAATACATAAAACAACTAACATCTATATAACCATTTAAGGTTTGCAAAATCCTTTGCTTTCATCATCGCATTTGACTGTCATGACAATCTTGTGAAGTTGCTACTTTTATCCCCATTTTACCTCCAGATGGAGTATCAGACAGGTTAAGCAATTTGCCCAGGCCTACAAATAGATAGTGAATATCAGAGGTAGAATTTAAATTCAGATATATATGAATCTATGTCCAGCTCTCAATTCACTGTGCAATGCAGTAAAAATTTCCATATAGAATAAAACTTTGACAATCTAAAACCTTTGGGGAAGAAATGTTCCTGAATAATCATTTTCCTCCAGATAAATGAAAGATATCTCTTTAAGCCCCAAATTGTTTTTGTTTTTACCATTTTTGAACAAAATCTTTCCAAATTGTATTATAGCCTTTCCCGCCTTTCTCTGAATGTATTGAACATAACTTAATCTTTTCTTTATGACTCAAGTTTATATTATGTGCATCATTTAATGTAACAATGCCTTAAATTCCTGTAGTATCTTATGGCTTCCTTCCTTCCTTCCTCTTTTCCTCCCTTTTCCCCACCTTCTCTCCTCTCCTCTTCCCCTTCCTTCCTTCCTTCCTTCTTTCCTTCCTTCCTTCCTTCCTTCCTTCCTTCCTTCCTTCCTTCCTTCCTTCCTTCCTTCCTTCCTTCCTTCCTTCCTTCCTTCCTTCCTTCCTTCCTTCCTTCCTTCCTTCCTTCCTTCCTTCCTTCCTTCCTTCCTCCCTCTCTTCCTTCCTCTCTCCCTCACTCAGTCTCCCCCTTCCTCCCTCTCTTCCTTCCTCTGTCTCTGTCTCTGTCTGTCTCTCTGTCTCTTTCTATCTCTCCCTCTCTTTCCCTATCTCTCTCTCTCCCCCTTTCTGTCTCTGTCTCTATCTCTGTCCTTCTCTGTCTCTTTGTTTCTCTCTGTTCAAATCCTATGTCTTACCTTTATGATCTTGGACAAGTCAATTCGCTTGAGGTAATTAGGTGGTATAATGCACAAAACTCAACCTGGAATGGGGAAAACCCAAGTTTGAATCCTGCCTAGACCCTGGCAAGTCATTTAACCTCTGTCTGTTTGAGTTTTCCCATCTGTAAAATGGTGATAATAATAGAACCTGCCTCCTAGGTTTTTGTGAGAATCAAATGAGATAATATTTGTAAAGCACTTTGCAAACCTTAAGTAGGTATTACTATTAGCTATTATAAAATTCGGTGCCTCACTTTCCTCATCTGTAAATGAGAGGTTTAGACTTGATGCTGAGCTCTGAGCTCCCATATAGTTCTGTATCAACCTCCTATAATTTCATTTCCTATACACAATATCCTGGTGAAATAGAGAAGGCAGGTGAAGTTATTTCCTTTTTACAGATACTGAATCACAAATTAAGATAATGGTATGTTTACAAGGTTAATGTCAGAGCTGAGGCAAATCCATGCCTACATGCTTACTTAGAGTAAGACTTTGGATATCTATTAAAATATATAGCCTGTTTACCCACATACTAACTAACTCTAGACTGATGTTTCTAAAGTTACTGATTTTGCTTTTTATGGTTTTCTTACAACATTTGATCACTTCTTACTATTGACCTAAAGGAGCCCCTTGCCTTTTGTGACTTCTAATTCATGAAGGACCTGAAAATCCGTTTGTTCCTATCTATTATTTGTCAATTGGTGAATGGCTTGCATTCCTATAAATTTGACAATTCTCTATAAATTTGAGAAATTAGACCTTTATGAGAGAAATATGTTATAAGATTTTTTTCCCAGCTTGCTGTTTCCCTTCTAATCTTGGTTACATTGGTTTTGACAAACTGATTTCTGACTAAAGTTAAAGGTTTTGTTTGAATTTTATCTAACTTCTTGGCAGGAGGGTATACAAGAGATGTCAGAAAGAAAGGAGGGAGGAACAAAAGGAAAAGGGAAAGAAAATTAAAAGAGGAGAGATTGGAGACTGAAAGAAATGGGGAAGAGAGGTGTTCATATGAGAGGGAGTAGGAGCAGGCCACTAACAGCCATCTTTTTGGTATCCTTAAACACACCCAACCCACAAGTGTCCTTAGCCTTGATTGCATAATTCCCATATTCAATGTCCTATACAATAAGATTTTTCTGTAAAGAGATTCAATGTAGAGTTATAGTTTGCAGAGAGGAGATATACTTTACAAATCCTGATTGTGAAGTGATGCGGCATCTCTGTCCTGGTGCCAAACTTGTCTAATGGATTTTTGAAGTAGCTTTTCTCCTTTTATTTACCTGAAAATTCATTGTTGATGAATAATAATGGTTTTGAGAAGTAGGAAAGTTCACTTTCCCTTACTGATTGATTTTCTTACTGGATCATGAGTATAATTTATATGCAGTTCAGTGACACTAATCTTCTTTGTTTCCTTTCCTTGGAGACTATTTTTTTCAATAGCCTTTTTATTGTCATGCAAAACACACTTCCATATTGGTCATTGTTCTAAGTGCGAAATCATATATAACCGCCTCCCCCCCAAATACACTGATATGAAAGAAGATTCCAATAGTTATTTCTCTGGAGGTATTAGCCTTCCCTATCATAAGTCTTTCAGGATTGTATCAGATCATTGTATTTCTGAGAGGAGCCAAGTTTTCACAAATAATCATCATATATTGCTGTTTCTGTGTGCAATGTTCTCCTGGTTCTGCTTATTTCTCTCTGCATCAGTTCCTGCAAATCATTCCAACTTTTTCTGAAATCATTTTGCTTATCATTTCTTATAGCACAGTATTCCATTGTCAACATATATCATAATTTGTTCAACCATTCCCCAATTTCCAATTTCTCTTAAATTTCTAATTCTTTGCCACTACAAAAAGAACTGCTATAAATATTTTTTGTAAAAGTAGGTCCTTTTCCCTTTTTTTATAATCTCTTTGGGATACAGCCCTGGTAGTGAAATTTCTGGATCAGAGGATAAGCATTATGTTATAGCCCTTTGAGCATAATTCCAAATTGCCCTCCAGAATGATTGGATAAGTGCACAACCCTACCAATGATGCATTATTGTCCCAATTTTGCCACACCCTCTCCAACAGTTACCACTTTTCTTTACTGGCATATTGGCCAATCTGATAGGTGTGAGATAGTACCTCAGTATTGTTTTAATTTTGATTTCTCTAATCAAGACTGATTTAGAATATTTTTTTCATATGATTATTGAGGGTTTTGATTTCTTCATCTGAATATTGTTTGCTCAATTTCTTCGACTGGTTGTCATTTGGGGGAATGGCTTGTATTCTTATAAATTTGACTTAGTTCTTTATAAATTTTATGAATTAGATTTTTATCTGAGACATTTGTTATAAAACTTTTCCCAGCTTGTTATTTCCCTTCTAATCTTGATTAGATTAGTTTTGTTTGTACAAAAATCTTTTAATTTAATATAATCAAAATTATTCATTTTATATCTTATAGTACTCTCTATCTCTTATCTGGTTATAAATTTTTCCCTTCTCCAAAGATCTGCCAGCTAAACTATTTTGTGTTCCCCTAATTTAGGTGTGGCATCACTCTTTATATCTAAATCTATTTTTACCTTATCTCTTTTGCCATGTTGTTTTCCAATTTTCCCAGCAATTTTTGCTAAAGAGTCACTTCTTATTCTCAAAATGTTGATCTCTGAGTTTATCAAACACTAGGTTACTAAAGTGATTTACTCCTGTATATTATGTATCTAATCTACCCCAATGATGTACCATTCTCTTCCTTAGTGAGTATCAGGTTGTTTTGACCAATATAGCCTTTTAGTTTTGTTTGACATTTAATTTAATGTTAATACATAAACTATACTTTCATCATTGTCATTTATATCAGCAAAATTTAAAAACTGCTAGAAGACATAGCAAAAGGACCAGACTTATTCTCAGATGTTTGAGAATTTTATTTTCTTTTTAAATTTTTTTAAAGTATCACAGCCATGGACTTCAAGGTCAAATGGGGATAATTTAGTGTCTCCCCAAGAAGATTCATTTTTTAGACTGGCTTTAATGCAACAGGAACATAAATGCCTATTTTTTGGTCAGTGCAAGTAACTTTGCCATGGTGATTTGGTTTAAACTCATCCTTAGCTAATCTCTTAATTTTATTGTAGTGGATACACAACATTGAGAATATTAATGATGAAACTGAAAAGGAAGAATTTCTGATGGGTTTTTAATCTCTAGTTGGGCTTGGACTGAAAAAGAACTCTGGTTGGGACAACTATTTTTGGTCATATGTAATACCTCTTTGCATTCTCCTTCACAAAGAGGCAGAATCTTGTATATAAAAATAGTATTCAAACTGGCTAAAATAATTTTAGAATTCTATAATTCATTTTTAACTCCCAGTGATATCTCTCTGTTGCAGTTAGGAGCTTAAATATAAGTTCCAAAACCCAATATAAAACTTTGCATTACACTTTTAAGCCCATCTCGCCTTCCTATCTCCACCCCAGTAACACTTTGCAAGAAGTGCCCTCGTTTCCTTAACTTTAAAGTATAGGGGTTACTTGGACAACAGGTATTCTTATGACGTCATATACTAGTGTAATGATTCACAATTTACAAGGCAACTAATTTGCCTGAAGAAGCCTCTTTACTCTTGTAATATTTTCTGTTTGAGTGTCAGTAGACTATTTAGGAAAGTCAAAGCCATGCCACATAAGGATAGTTTGAAAAAGCAAGGAATGTCTAGCCCTTTATGAGAGAAAAGGAGACTTGGGATGATATGAAAGCTGTCTTCAAGCATTTGAAGAGGTTCCCTATGAAAGAGGGATTAAATGTGCTCTGTTTGGCCCTGGGAATCATAAGTAGGACTAAAAGTTAGACACTGAAGGGAGGCAGAGTTTAGCTTAACACACGAGAAAACTCCTTCGCTACTACAACTGTCCAAATATAGTATAGGCTGTGGTTGATCACTGTTTTCAGTTGTATCTGACCCTTCATGACTCCATATGGGATTTGGGGTGGTTTGCCATTTCTTTCTTTAGCTCATTTAACAGATGAGGAAACTGAGGGGAAAAATGACTTCTCAGGTCTCTGTTAGTATCTGAGGCTAGATTTGAACTTGGGAAAATGAGTCTTCCTGATTCCAGGCCAAGTGTTCTGTCTACCACACCACCTAGTTGCCCTATAGTATGGGTCACATTGAAGCATAGTGAGTTCACTACCATTGGAAGCCATCAGTCAATGACTGAATGACCACATGAAATTATTGAAGATGGGAATTCTACTTTGGATGAGCATTGGACTAGATGACTCTGAAGTCTTGCAATCAGACAAATCTATGATTTAATATTTATTCTCTAAGGATAAAAACTATAATAAGAAATTAGAAATCTCATTCTAAGAAATTGCAGAAATATTGGTCATTGTCTGTCATGTTGTGATTCCACCAGAGTTGTGAATTAAGTCTGATGCTGAGTTGGGAATGTGTGTAAATAGGAAAAAAATAGAAGATGGAAATCCAAGATCTGCCACTAGAAATAGTTATTATCAGAATAAAGCTTTAGTAGAAATCAGGGGTAGCCATTGTAATCTCTGACAAAATTAAAGCTAAAAACGTTTTAATCAGAAGAGATTAACAAGAAAACTATAAACTATATCATGTCAAAAGGTACCTACCATAGATGATGAAGCCTTATCAATATTATACCTATAAGCACCAAATGTTATAGCATCCAGATTTTTAAAGGAAAAACCAAGTGAGTTATAGATGAAAATAGATAGCAAAACAATAATAGTAGAGGGCTTCAATTTTCCCCTCTCAGAACTAGATAAATCTAAACAAAAATAAGAAAGAAGTCAAGAAGATAAATGGAATCTTAGATAAATTAAATATGATAGATACCCAGAGAAGACTGAATGGGAACAGAAAGGAGTTTGCCTTCTTCTGTGGTTTCTGGTACCATTACAAAAACTGACCATTTGGGGGGCACAAAAACATTTTATTTAAATGTCAAAATGCAGAAATATTGAATACAACATTTTCAGACCACGCTGCAATAAAAAATTTATGTAATTAGGGACTATAGAAAAACAAAGTAAAATTTAATTGGAGATATAGAATTAATCTTAAAAGAATGAATGAAAGAACAAGTCATAGAAAAAATAATTTCATTAAAGATAATGATAATAATGAGAGAACATGCCAAAACCTTTCGGATACAGTAAAATCAGTAATTAGAGGAAAATTAACTTTTCTAAATGCTTCTATCAATGAAATAGAGAAAGAATAGATCAATTAATTGGGAATGCAATTAAAAAAACTAGAAAAATATATTCTTGATCTTTTTGTTCTCCCAAATGAATTTTGTTATCATTTTTTCTAGCTCAATAAAATAAATTTTTGGTACTTTAATTGAGATTTTATTGAAAAAGTAGATTAGGTAAGATTGTCATTTTTATTATGTTGGCTTAGTCCATCGATGAACAATTAATATTTCTCCATGAATTAAATATTTATTTGTATAAAAAGGGTTTTATAATTATGTTTGTATAGTTCCTGTTCTTTTCTGTCTGGTATCCTACCAGGTATTTTATTTCTGTCGGTGGTGATTTTAATTGGGGTATCTCTATCTCTTCTTGTTAATGATATTAAAAAATGATAATGATTTATGTGGGTTTTTTAATATCCTGATACTTTGCTAAAATTATTGATAATTTCAACTAATTTTTCAGTTGAATCTCTAGAATTTCCCACATTTATCATCTTATCATCTGCAAAAGTGATAGTTTTATTACCTCTTTGCTCATTCTGCTATCTTCAATTTCTTTTTCTTCTCATACTATTGCTAGCATTTCTAATATTATATTAAATAACATTGGTGATAATAGGCATTATAATTTCACTCTTGATCTTATTGGGAAGGGTTCTAGCTTGTCCCCATTACTTGCTGATGGTTTTAGGTAAATGTTTTATATAATTTAATGAAAAAAATCTATTTATCACAATGTTTTCCACCTTTTTTGATAGGAATATGTTGCATTTGTCAAAGTTTTTCTGCATCTATTGAGATCATTGTGATTTTTTGTTATTTTTATATTAATATCATCATCAGAATGTTTGGAGAGCTTTGTCAAATAAAATCCCTCAATTGATAAATGTGCAAAAGCTATGAATAGTTTTTAGATGAAGAAATCAAACAATATATAGGTATATGAAAAAAGGATCTAAATCACTATTTACTAGAGCAATGCACATCAAAACAATTCTGAGGTATCTCACAACTATCAAATTGGCTAACATGATAAAAGGTCAAAATGAGAAATGTTGGAGGGGGTGTGGAGAAGTAGGGACATTAATTCACTGTTGAAGGAGCTGTTGAGTTATTCCAAGTATTTTGGAGAGCACTTTGGAATTATGTTCAGAGGGTTATAAAACTGTATATGTCCTTACATTCAACAATACCATCCCTTGGTCTGTTTCCCAAGGAGATCAAGGAAAAAGGAAAAGAACCTCTGTGCTCCAAGATATTTATAGCAACTTTCTTTGTAGTGGCAAAGAACTGAAAATTGAGAGAATGTCCATCCATTGAGAAATGGTTGGACAAATTGTGGTATATGATTGTGATGTAATTTTATGCACCATAAAAAACAATGAGCAGGTTAGTTTAAAAAAAACTTGGAAAGATCTATATGAAGTAATGAGGAGTTAAATGAGCAAGGACCAAGATAATATTATATACATCTATAGAATTAATATTTGAAGAATAACTTGTGAATGTCCATCTCCAAAGAATGAACTGGAAAAAAGAAACATGAAAGTCATTATCTATGTATACATATCTTTTTGTTGGGTGACACCTTCTATGGTGTGGGGAGGGAAAGAAGGGGCCAAAATACCTGGGAATCAATTCTATTTAAAAAAGAATAAAGCATTGCTTATATGAGAGAAGGTAGCACAGGAGCTTTTAAAAATATAGTGTGGGCTTTTGAACTTGTACAACTGAATATGTATTTATATTCCTCTGACAGGTCATGTTGTGTTTCTTTTATCTGTCTTTCTTTTCTATATTATGTGTTCAAATTTCCCCTATTCCAGTATCTTTTTATTTCCCTTTAAGTGCAACAATTTAATCTGGGTATTATAAAGCTTGTCACATTAGTATATTTATAGGAGAAAATAAAATAAAAATGAAAGATTTTTTTCACATGAATAAAGACAAGGATCAATGAACTGAGAAGAAATATTAAAAATAAAGGAAGGAGATGGAAGAAGAAGGGATTGACCTGTGACAGCTTGTCCTTCTGCTGGATCCCATCTGTTCTTGGGAGAATAGTCTCCATGCCGGTATTCCTGATACATTAGCTGTCGAGCAAACACATACAGCTGTGCATACAAAGATTGGCTTTGTATTTACTCAGCATGCTAGAATCTGAAGGAGCATTATTGTTGAATTAAGGACACAGCCAATACCATAGTTACAAAACAAAAATATTTCAGTTGAAAAATCTGCCCAAGTATTTTTGTGTCATGTCGAGCAGAATACGTATCCTTGGGTGGATGTGAATGTATGTCTGAGTATGTGAAAGAAGGATAATATGGTCATTTCAAGGCTCCCAGGGGAAGAAAGAAGGCCATGGAGTTGGTGAGCCTGGTTAATCTCATAAATCAAATAAAAGCACATCACCAGGGTCGCTGCTCCCAGTTGAGTTGTGAAGCTATTGCTGGTGTTGACAAAATGTGGGGCCATTTGCAAACATGAACTGTGATGCTTTTATGGTTCTTTTGCTCAGGTTCTCAGACAATTTCCAGTCATTTCAGCATTTGCCCCTGGGCCCAGGGAAATTGTGGTAATGGCAGAGTTCACATGGTTCTTCTGGTTTCTTTCTGTTGTTGGACCAGGCCTGGGTGTGAGACTGTGAAGCCACCTGTCTAAAAGTCATTCCAATAGTTTGTCTCCCTCCTTGGAACTAAAGACATTTGGGCTTTGTGACCATGGAGATAAGAATTGTCTTTAGATGTTTGTTCAAAATTTCCCCTTGCAGTTGTCATTGGAAAATCCAACATTAGGATTAAGGATTTGCAGTCTAAACATGTCTTACTCCCAAGTAAAGAGTAGTGCTGCCAATTAGCTTGTTGCACTAAGAAAAGCAATCAAACATTTCTGTTTCCAGGCAGAGTGGGAAAGAGTAGGAAAAAAACTGGAAATAAGACAGAATGCATTCTATATGAACCAAATAAATCCTCCTTTACTATTTGAGGATACTTTGTCAAATCTACCTCAAATATAGACAAAAAGAAATACCTTTAATTACACAAATACAGAATTTAAAGCACTTAAAAATCAACAACCTAAAAACACACAAAATTTAAAAAAATCTAACAAGAATATGAACCAAGCATTCAAAGCTTTCAATACCAAGATTTTAATAATTTGATAAATTATAACTACTAAAATCTGTTTACCCTTAATACAGGGGAAATAGTTAAATGTGGTTAAATTGTGAAGGCTGGTCATTTGCCTCTAGCCTAAGGATGTCAAGTTTCTGCCTTTGGTGATTTCAACTGTCATGAGACATAGGAAGAGGATCAGTCTGCTTTGAATGATCCTATGTCCTCACTCTAGGAGCTTAGGCATTAAATGGGGGAGAAGCAAGCAGAACAGAGAGGTTACTTGAGAATCCTGTGGGAGAAGACTATGCTTAAGACAGACAGGCTTCATAACAGGGGATAGTGTTCTCTATTTGTCAGGAGACATGGATTTGAATTTCTGTTTGACTCTTAATAATGGTATAGCCATGGAGGCAATACAGTTAACTTCCATGAAATATGGTATCCTTCGCATCTGTAAAATAAGGAAATGCGTACATTACTTGCATCTCAACTGTGTTATCAGAAAAGAGCCCTATAAACCCCAAAGTGTTATAGAAATCTGTATTGTTACGGCTCCAGAGAGAATGGGCAGAATGAGATCCTTCCATTTAAGCAGGATTTTAATATGACTCTTCTTTCCCCTTGTGACCTCATTAAAAAATCAGCTTTAGGAAATAGAGACTTTCCCAGAAGATGGAATATTTCATTTTCCATTGGTGCTGCCTAGAAGTCTCATGGCTTCTTGGAATTTCCTTTAAGAATTTCAGATATCCCAGCAATAATTTTCATGTACTGCAATTTTTGCTAAGTGTTAATATCAAGTCATGTTGCATGTGTGAATTTTCATAACCTAATTTCCAGATTGCCTCAGGGGATGGCTAATAGTGTTTGGATTATTAGCCTAAGATTGAACAAGAAGAAAGAAGATCTCTTATTATCTGGGGCAGGGCAACAAGAGCAGCAATTGCTGACTGGGTTATAGAAATTAGAGAATCACAAGTCTAGTCTCTTCCCTTCAAATCCTGATCATAAATCATCCTGGGAAGAGAGATATCCTGGCCCAGAGGTTTTTTAAGAAAAGATATTTCATACCTCTTTCACACTGCATTTCAGGTTTTTTAAAAATATCAAATTAACTACAATTATTTAATACCTGTTGTATACTGTATGTTATATAATATTGTGAAAGCTATAAAGAGGTCTTAAGAACTACTTAAGAACTTGAGAAAATCCTTGCCTTTTTCTTTTAAACCCTTACTTTCTGTCTTATAATTAATACTAAATATAAGTTCCAAGGCAAAAGAGTGGTAAGGGCTAGTCAATTGGGGTTAGGTGACTTGCTCAGGGTCACACAGCTAGGAAGTATCTGAAGTCAGATTTAAATCCAGAACTTCCCTAGGCCTGGAATCTCTATCCTGAGCCACCTAGCTGCCCCAAATACTTGCTTTTAAAAGGATTTTGTAATCTAGTCAGAGAGACAAAAGAGAAACAGGAAAAGGTTTGTAACAATGGAAGATAGAAATAGAAACTAAAGAATCAATTGAAATTCATTTATTAAGCAATTACTATGTGCCAGGCACTGCTCTAAGCAGTAGGTGTCTGTGGTGGGGAGAGGGTATAAAGACAATAACAATAGTCTGTGATCTCAAGGATATTATACTTCAATGGGAGAGACAATATATGCACACGTTATATGAAAGATACGTATAGAGCAGACACAACATAATCTTGAATAGGAAACCATTAGCAGCTGGAGATTGGGAAGACAGGAAAGGGCCTCTGCAGAAAGTGACATTTAACTAAAATTTTTGTCAAAATGAAATTTTATTGATTTTATTACATAATCTAAATTCCCACATATGTGGAAATTTATGCCTTTTCTTTCTCTCATGCAAAATACTTTTAAAGATAAAAAGAGGAAGAGAAAATGAAATCAATACATTTATAAATCTGAAAATACATGCAATCTTCCAAACCTATGGACTCCTCACCACTACCAAGAAACAAGGAGAGATGCCTTTTTATATCTCTTTTTTTAGGACTTTGCTTGTTCTTTGTAATTTTCTAATTTTTCTAATTTTTTCCAATTTTCATTTTTTAGGTTAATCTGTTCACTATATTAGTCTAATCATTATGTGTATATTTTTCTTAGCTCTGCTTTCTTTTCTTTGCATCAGTTCATTTTAGTCTTCTCATTTCATATCTATCATATTTGTACTTTCTTGTATCATAGTAATATTCCATTATATCCATGGGCCACAATTTGTTTAGTCATTTTCCACTCAATGAGTACCTACTTTTGAGTTAATTCTTGAAGGAAACCAGATTTCCCAAGAAGTGGAAATATGGAAAATAATGGAAAGAAGGCAACAGAAGAAAAGACATGAGACACAAAGTGCAAAATAAATTACCATCACTTTTATAGGACAAAATGTGTGAATGTCCATGTAATGTTTATTATTGGCATCTAGTCAATCATTTTAAATATGTATGTATTATATAAGATTTTCACATTTGAATTACATGGCACACACATATGCAAATTATATATTATATGTATATTTGTGTTATATATAATACACATAGACATATATAGACACACATGTTAAAATCAGAGGCTGGATATGCATTACACACATTTTTAATAGCTTAGTTAGTGCTTTAATTTTTAGTCAAAGAACAGGAAGAAGTTATGATAATTGCTTTTTCCAGAGGTCAGACTCACAACTTTAGCTTTATTAGATGTATCTCATTGTACTAAATGGCCAAAAAGAAAAATAGTAGCATAGTACACAGGAACAGTAAGCTCCTTCTTCTACTTTTAGCACTGGTCAGATCATAATTAGATTACTGTACTGAGTCTGGGGCTCCCTTACAAAGATTGAATCATGAGGGTGTTTGGCAAGATGATATTTCTAAGTGGTGAATATACATATATTTTATATATACATATATACACTGTATTGCATAATATATAGTGTATGTAAATATCTACGTATATACCCTTGTTTATATACATATATGCATATCTATCTATCTATCTATCTATCTATCTATCTATCTATCTTTCTACTGTCTATCTGTATGTCTATCTCTGTCTTTCTGTGTATCTCTCTCTATCCATCTATCTTTCTCTCCATCCATCCATCCATCCATCCATCCATCCATCCATCCATCCATCTCTGTTTCTCTGTCTCTGTCTGTCTGTCTCACTGTCTCTCTCTGTTTCCTCTCTCTCTCTCTTTTTCTCTCTCTCCAGGCCTTTCACATTATGGGGGTTAGGGTTAGGTTTCCTATGATCTGGAAAATTGGCACAAAATTTTTTGGTCCTCCCTTCATACCAGAGAAGAAACATGATTTGTTTCTTTTTCTTTTATGGAGTGTTTACAGTAAAAAAAAAACAACAACCTATGTATATTTATGACATTAAAATATATTGATGTTTTATTATACTATACATATATTTTATGCATTTCTGAATTTCTAAACATTTTTGTGTCCTCTGCTGGCTTTCATGTGTCGTCTGAAGCTTCCGCAAAACTCCCCCCAAATTCTCATTTAATTTCTTCTGCTGATTTGTGATATATCAAAAGCACAATAGGGAAAGTCAATGTGGAAGGAACATCTATTATTTACAATGATCATCTTGGTATATATTATATATGTGTGTATGTATATGTATTTATATACATATAATGCATATCTTTATGCATAGAGTATGATGTATATGTGTGTGAACACTCACCCCTCCTCCCAGTAATAATTTATGATTAAGGAAGAGATTGTAAGGTTAGAGACCTAGAAATCCCTGACTGCTTCCTTTGTATTGACTGTTCCCTTTTCCTGGAATGTAATGCTTCTTTCCTTCTACCCATTAGAATGCTATCTTTACTCAGATTCAGATCAAGCACCAAGTTCTCTGTAAAGGCTCTGGTAGATTTGACTGATGTGAGGTGTGTGGTGAGGGTCAGTTTGCTAGAAATGATTATGTATCTCCATACTAGAATCCATCTAGTTCTACCTGGATCTCTGAAGCTGGTACTACTTCTTCACTTCCCTTAGCTACTAGTGCCTCCCCTCACTAAATGGTCATTTATTTTGTACATACTCAAGTATATGTGCATATGCTTTGCATGAGAACTCCTTGAGTGTAGGGACTCTCTCATTTTTTGTCTTTGTGTCCTCACACTGAATTTGACATATAGAAGATACCTAATAAATTTTTGTGGATTGATGGACAAGACCATTCAGCCCAAGCTCTACTGATTGTGTCTCTGATACATCGTATTTGTATTTGAAGGACAGAACATCACCACCATGATCCAGGATTGTACTGTCCTATTATCAATATCCCAGTAACACAATACTTATCAGTTATGCTAATTTTCAGGATCTATACCTATCTCTCCATAGATTATTAAGATATGGCTCTTATTTCTGGGAAGCAGATAATAGTAGTTCGTGGGAGGCAATAATGTTATATGGGAAGCCCATTCTTCCAGTACAAACCCTTAATTTGGAGGGCAGACCTCCTTCTGTTTGAAATGTTTAAATGAGCATTCACCACATTGCTCTACACTTCTGACAAAAATGGAAATTTCATCCCCAAGTAGTCTCAATCATAATACTCTTAGCCAAATGAATGTATTTTTTAACTAAAAGGCATCAAAAATAAATAAAACCTTTCATCATGTCATCTTTTAGTCTGTCTGTATATTGTTATTTTTTATATCTTTTAATGAAAAATTTTAATACTACTATGGAACATATTAGGTTCAAGAAAAAGACAAGCCTATTATTAAATATACAAAATTGTCTTCTTTTGCCAAATTTCCTATATTTCCCTATTTATCATGGATAAAAAAGAAAACGTGTCAACTGTTCTTCCACTGATTTGGATCAGGAAGATCAATGTTGCCAATGTAATTGATGGGAGAGAAGAGGTCTTTATAAAAACACCTTAAGGTAAAATGAAGTGGAATTGAAGATATATCTAGTTCTTTCCAGATGCCCACATCAGCCATGTCCTTGTAATCTCTAGGCTTTGCTCTTGACTTTCTGTGTTTTCTCTCTATGCCACAGGCCATCTTAAGCTCCCTGCAGAATGCATTATTCTATTTCCTCTTGTGATTTCTTATGGGTACTAAATAGTTTCCTGTTATACAAGTGCAGTGAACAGAGCATCGGTAGTGGAGTCAGGAAGACAAGAGTTTGAATTTGATTTCAGACTCTTATTAGCTGTGTGATCCTGGGCAAGTCACTTAACCTCAGTCAATCTTCTATTGTAAAATGGGAGATAATGGCACTTATACCTCAGGGTTGTTGTGGGGATTGAATGAAATAATATGTATAAAATGCTTATCACAATGCCTGACACATAGCAAACACTTAATAATAAATCTCTCACCTTTCCCTCATTCACATTTTCTTCCCTTTATATTTTAAAGTTGTTTCCTTAACATGCTCACTTGTAGAAATTGTTGTCACTGAAATTGTTAAACTTAGTACTATGTATCTTAGTTTCTATCATAGGAGGTTTTGTATTTTTTGGTTTGTTTTTACTAGAGATGATCTGTGCACTTTCAACTGGCAATTTGTTTTTGGTGTTGAACAGTTCTAGGAAGACACTGAAGTAGTACTTTTAAGGGGATTTTAATTAATTTTTAGTTATTTAATTATAAGTTTTTTAATAAAATTATTTATATTACATATACAATTACTTAATTTTAAGTATTAAGCTGGTGCAGTGGATAGAGTGCTGATCCTAGTCAGGGAAGACTCATTTTCATTAATTCAAATCTAGCCTAAAAAACTTACTAGCTGGACAAACCGGGGCACTAAATCTTCTTTGCTTCAGATTCGTCATTTGTAAAATGAGCTGGAGAAGGAAATGGCAAACCACTGCAGAATCTTTGCCAAGAAAACCCCAAATGGGAGTCCCAAAGAATTGGACATGGCTGAAAAACAACTGAACAGCAGAACTTTTAAAAAGAAAACTTGTTATATATGGATTCAGTTGCACAAAACTGATAAATTTTGGTTATTATATGGTATGATAAAAATGCTTTACTTTATAAGAAAAGGAAATGGGGACTTTACAGAGTATTATGTAGGGATTTGATGTTTTAAGAGACTATTAATCTGGCATGAGGAAAAGAGCAGTCCAAGTTCCTCAAGACAGTTGACACTCAGCAGAATAGGAAGGCATGGATCTAGAAGGAGATTTCATGGCAAATCAGAACAAAATGGTCACAGACAGGGCAAAAGCTAATAATAATTGCCTATTCATGGACAAGGGAGAACTCATATCATTGGGTAATCCATTGCATAATATCGTATGGTTTTGGTTTCATATAGATATTTTTTATGTTTTAAAAAAGGTCTCTCTATGCCTATGCTTAGTAAAATTTTTAACATAAATAATTGTACTTTATAAAAGGTTTCTTCAATCATGGGATTTTAGATGTTTTTGTTCTTAATAATTATGTTATTTTCTTAATGTTGAACCTTTTTTATATTCTTTTATATTTATTTTATTATATTATATATTATATATGATATATTGGGTACTAAAGGGTAGGAAGACTATAAAAATAGGAAGGGGTCAGGTTATGAAGGGCTTTAAAAGCCAAACAAATGATTTTATATTTAATCTTAGAAATAAGGTAGAGCAGGGGAGTTTTATTGACTGGAGTGGGGCAGATGTCATGGTTTGAACTGTGCTTTAGAAAAATGACTTTGGCAACTGGGTGGAGGATGGATTAGAGTGAGGAGGGACTTGAAGCAAGGAAAATAACAAGAAAGTGATTGCTAAGGTTTATTCATGAGGTGATGGGAATCTACACTAGAAAGGTGGCTCCTTGTGTGAGTGGAGAGAAGGGAACATAAATTGGAAATATTTAGAAGTTAGAAATGATCAGATTTGGCAACAGATTGGATATATGGGGTTGGTGGGAGAGAAGAGTTGAAGATGGCACCAATATTATTGTTGTTCAGTTGTTTCAGGCCTGTGGGACAATTCCTGACTCCAGTTGAGGTTTTCTTGGCAAAGACACTGGGGTGGTTTGCTATTTTGTTCTCCAGCTCATTTTACAAATTAGGAAACTGATAAAAAACAGTTTTAAGTTATTTGCCAGGATCACATAGTTGGTAAGCGTCTGAAGTAGGATTTTAACTCAGGAAGATGTCTTCCAAGTCTTGTGTTGTATCCACTATACCACTTAGCTTTCTGATACCAATTTTACAAGACTAGATAATTGGAAACTGTAACAGAGAAGGTTTGGAAAGAATAAGCTAATAAATACTTTTTTAAATTTGTTGAGTTTGAGATGTTTCTTTGATAACTAGTTGCAGATGTCCAAGAGAAAATTGGTGATATGAGTCTGTGGGGGTCAGAAGAAAAGTTAGGGTTGGATATTGTAAAAATGGAGATTTGAACCCCAGACTTCAATCCCCAGAAGTCCTTGGTACTTCCCAGAATGCCCTATAATCTTACCTGAGATACCTACCTGGGCCAAGAACAAAATGGGCTTTTAAACTGACTGTACCACCTACTTGTTCTCTCTCTCTCTGCTTCCATTTCTAAGCACATGCATCTCTCAAGATGTAGAGTAAGTGACTGTGAATGGGCTATTCAGCCCTAGACACGTGCTTTTCTTATTTTGTATTTTCTTATTTCCTTGATTTCTAATAATCTTTAATAAACCTCTAAAAATATAATACTTTTAGTAGAGAAACTAATTTAAATTTTACAATATACAGTATAGATCTTGGAATTATTTACATAGGGATGAAAATTGTTAATATCATCAAAAAATGTAGTAGAGGGAGAAGAAAAAAGGGACCAAGATAGAGCTTTCCTATGTTCAATTTCTTCCCTTGTCAGTCCATCCTTCATACATTTGTCAAGATACATTTTTTATGCACCAGTTTGCTGATGTTACTCTCCAAGCCTTCATTGATTTCCCATTGCATATTGAATGCCTTTGTGAACTTTATTTTGGCATTATTTACTTTCCAAACCTTCTCCCTCTTTCAAATTTCCCTTTGATTGTCAAGGACCTTGCTTCCAATTACCCAGTGTTGTAATGTTGGTATCAGAAAGGACTTGTCTTCCTCAGTTCAAATATGGCTTTAGACTATTACTAGCTGTGCGACCCTGACGAGTCACTTAACCTTGTTTCCTGTTATTCTGCTTCATTTATTTATAGTCCTACCAAATTTCACCATCTTTTCACCTCTTGAATTACTTCTATGCCTTCAAAGCCCAGCTCAATTGCCAATTTCCCTTTGAAGCCTTGATCTTGAATTTTTCATGCCCTTAATATACATTTAACAATATGACAAAGTGTAGTATATGGTTTAGATAATCCCTCCATCCTCAATTAATTGGAAGCTCTTTGAGGTGAGACAGTGCCATTTTTTAATCTTTGTATTCTCATGGCCCTACTTTATAAATATCCAATGTTTGGAATAATACCCTGGAAACTTATTTATCATTTATGGCATTGTTTCTATGAGGGAAAAGCATTCTGAGGCGTACCATGAGAAGGGTTTTCCTGGGAACGTCTTCTCCCATTCCCATGGTGAGCACTTTTAGCCCTTTGCTGCTGCTCCAGGATAGTCTCTAGCTAGACTTTCATATAGATAAGTGTTCATAAGTGAGCTGTTTATAAATGAGAGTCTATGTTTTCTGAGGCCAAGTAGTGCAGAGATGTTGTGGACTGTGCTGAGAATAGGGAAAAGAAAATCTATTTCACTTTGTGACATTTTTGAATGAAATTCTTCTGGGAAAGGGGTGTTTTTGCCAAGTGTGTCAGCCCAAAGCAAAAATGAAACAGATGAGTTGTTAACCTCCCAAGTAAGAAGTATTTGAAGTGGCAATTAGCTCTTTTCTGTATCTGATGCCAGTGGCAGCCGTCTGGCCAAAGGACAAAACACTGACAGTTTGGAAATTAGTCAGTCCTGGAGATAATAAACCAGATTTCATTTTATTTTGAGGAATCTGCCATATAGTTTATTAAACAGATCACTGGATAAAGGCCCAGAAATAAAGGTTCTCCAGAAAGAATGTATGTATATACACATGAATTTAATCTGTTATTAATATTCATTTTTAAAAGTCTAGACAATCAACAGAATGATAGATTAAGTCATGATTTGTAGTATTTGCTTATTTCCATGTTATTAAATGCTCACATTGAAAATTAAACAATCAGCTATCACAAACTGATATGATTTGGCTCCAGTTTTCCCCTGTGTCACACAGCAACAACTTTGGGTCTCTAATAACATTTGTTTTGAAATAACAGCAATAACCTCAACAGAAAAGACTATCCATACGGGTCAAATATCTTATGTTTTTAAAAGTATTTTGTCTTTACAATATCATGGTTATACAATTTGTTCTCCTGTTCTTGCTCATTTTACTCTATGTTCCTTTGAGCCTTCCAAGGTTTCCAAGCCTATTTATAATTTCTTTTTTTTGTTACCATTTTTGTAAATAACAGCACAATGAATAACATAATAATATATCAGATTTTATATAAATATCAATATTTATATTACATAAATAATATCAAGAAATAAATTATAACAAACATGCTTATCCAATAGAAACATTCTCATATCATAAATGTCCAAAAATCTATGCCTCATCCTTTTCTCTTCTCCTTACTCCTCCCTCCACAAGAAGGCAGGTAATATGATATAGTTTGTACATATATTATCGTATAATACACATTTCCTTGTTCATCATGTTGTAAAACAAGACTCATATTGTCTACACTATAGAAAAATTCTTGAAGGAAATCAAGTGAAAAATGGTATATTTCAGTTTGCATTCTGAGTCAGTTCCTTCTATCCTATCATGTCCTAGATTCTTGCCTTGTTGATAATAGTCATTCACATTTGATATATTATTATTGTATTCAGTGTTCTTCTGGTTCTCCTCCCTTCACTTTGCATTGCTTCATATACGTCTTTGAGATTTTTTTTTGTGATCATCTTGTTTATCACATTTTATGGAATAATAGTATTCCATTAAAATCACATATTGTTCAGTGATTCTCCAATTGACGGACATCGTTTCAGTTTCCAGTTCTTTGCCACCACAAAAAGAGCTGCTAAAAATATCTTAGGATACATGGTTTCTTTTTCTTTTTCCTTGATCATCCTAGGAAATAAACCCAATAATGGAATTACTGGATCAAAAGATATGCACAATGTTATAGCTCTTTGAGTATAATTCCAGATTACTCTCCAAAATAGCTGGATCATTTGGCAGTTCCTTAACAATGTCTTAGTGTCCCTATTTTTTCCACATCTACTCTGACACTGTTACTTTAATGTTTTATCATTTTAGTCCATCTGATAAGTGTGAGATGATTATCTATGAGTTGTTTTGATTTGTATCCTTCAAATCAATAGAGTATTTTATAAAGTTATATGTAGCTGTGATTTTTTTAATCAAAAACACATCTATTCATATCTTTTGAACATTTATCAATTGAGGAATGGATCATATTCTTATACATTTGACAAAGTTCTCTAAATATTTTAGGTATGAGACCTCTATTTAAGAAAATGTCTTTAGAAATTCATATTTTCATAGTACAGTAATATTCCATTACATTTATAGGCCATAAAGTATTTAGTCATTCCCCAATTTTTGACTATGCCCTTAGCTTCCAATTTTTACCACTACAAAAGAACTAATTTAAGGAGTTACATAAAAAATTGATCATGGAAAATATTTCAGAGTAATAGGAATTATTACTATTACCATTGAAAAAAGTAGAAAATAAATAATTTACCACAGCCTCCAATTTCTCATCTTCCCTATTTTTACACCATCTTTCCAAAGCATTGTTGGACACAAAATTAAATTTAACTCCTTTAATTAATAAAAGCATTCAATAGTGTATAAAATATAATTTTAAATTTACATTTATAAAACTTTTCTTTTTGGAGAGAGGATTTGGGAGAGAGAAATGAAATTAAAGCCCTGGAAAATGCTAGATTTTTAAATGAAATTGAACATTGGGAAGGAAGGTTTTGAGATCAGGAAAGGTTTCATGTGGAAAGATTCATTTGAACTGGATCTTGGAAAAAAAGAGGGATTCTAAGAGTCAAGAGATTTGGAAAGGGGTGGTATATTCCAGGAATGGAAGTCAACTAGTGAAAAGGCCCAGAGATAGGAGATGAAATGTCATGTTCAAGGAATGGCAAGAAGACCAATATGACTGGACCACAATGGATGTGAAAGGGAGTAACATTGACTTTCTTAGTCAGTTTTTATAGGTTTATAAAGTGCCTCACCAATGACATCTTTGTGAAGTAAATAGTGCTGATTCTCTTATTCCAGTTTAACAAACAAAACTAAGACTCCCCCAAGTCAAATTACTGGATTGTCTAGAAAAAGATGGAAAAAATAAGGAAAAAAGAGAAACATGTAAACAATAACTTCTTAAATTCAAACAATTGTTATAAGTACTACTCCAGAGCATTGATGACTATGTGCCCATTTCTGGCTTCAAGAAAGCATTCCTATATCCATCCTTCAGTTTCTTTCCTTTTGGTCCCTCTCCCCGTACCTGCCTTGCAATGCTGACTAGTTATTAGCTATTTACTTTACTTCTTTGAAAATTCTCTTTTTTATCACCAAAGCTGAGTTATAATCCAATTTATCCAAAATTCAGCATTTAGCTTTGTAGGAAGGATACTCACTTCCCTTTTCCACACACCCTCAAGCTAATTTACCCAGTGTACATGGAACATACTAATGCAGATATAATGTCCTATTAGCTAACTGTGAGTAAGTACTGTTGAGGTTTCTGGGATCAGTTCAGCTCATTCTTTTTGTCATTTAATGGTGTAGCTAAGTGGGAAAAAAGGGAAATAATTAAACAAAATGGTGACATAAACCCCAGTAGAAACATTATCCCTACTAAGATGGAATCCTTGCAGTTCTAATTTGTGTTAAATGTAAGTTTCTCTATAGCTCTGAAAAGGTATGCATTATAAATGCTGATACCTAATTGGATGGAAAAATGACTATTCCATGAGTAGTTTGTTAAGTTTGTTGGTCAAATTAGGATAAGCTTTAAACCTTTTTTTTTAATGACAAATAATGCACTTTCCTATACAGAAATATTAACTAATGAAATATGAACATATCCCACTAGTGGTGAATGTACTTCATTGGTCCACAGAGCCTTTCCTTGACTGGGGAAGACAATTCTTCTGGTACTCAGGGTTTCTATCCAAGAAACTAGCCAGATGACTTGGTTAAATTGGCAAACAGGGTTTATGTTTCTTCTCCCTGCTGTTGTTTGAACAGCCTGCAGGGATTAACTTGTGGTTGGGTATGAGCCAAAGATATAAATGACACAATCTCAATGTGCTCACATTCATTAGAGCCATCCTGCCAACATGGAGCAAAGTGGGATCATGTCAAAATGAGTTAATAACATCCTCATACTATATAGAGTCTACTCTATTGGCAGACCCATGAAGTGGTGTTTAGCCTACAGATATCAGATATTCGGGAGATCTGATAGAGGAAATAGAGTCACTGCAGAGCAGTGTTGAATGGGTTCTTTTTTTTTCCTTGGAAAGAGAGAATGTTGTTTTTTCCAAAAACCTTGTGAAAACAAAGGATATCAGTCTACATGAGGAAAACTCCACTATCCAGCAATAAGGTAGCTCTTAAAATCCTCACCAGTAAACAAAAGCAGGAAACTTAAGAGGATTAAGGCTGGAAATGTATTACAAATGTACAGCATTGTTAAGACAGGAATCCTTAACAATGAATGATCTTACAGAATAGATACAGAGACAAACTCTTTTCTATATGAGTTTTCTGTCTTTTAAAACAATGTTTAGGTCCAAAGGGTGGTTCCCTGTTCCAGGAAAACAACTTGGACATTTCTGTGGGCTGAAACAATTTCTGATTTTCATCTGTCTGTACTCCTGGTAATGATTGCATAATCTTAATAAAGTAAACCATCAGTTATTTGAGTTCTCTCTCCGCTTTCGGGACAATGTGTATTTTCTCTTCCCCTTTGTTCTGGCTCCAAATTGCTAACAATGCTTTAAAATTAGGATTGGGATATATAGAAAGAAGGATCAAGGAGGAAAAATGTGTATTTGAATACAGAAAAGTATATATGCTTACTTACATATATGTATATTATATTTGGAGGTGTAAATAATTAACTGATCTCATTGTAAAACCCAGTGATTTCCAGGTTAGTTTTTTTTTTCCTACTAGGATAAATTTCACAAAACACGTCCCCTGACAAGCAATATGAAATGATCCTTAAAATCTACTAAAAGACAAATCCTGTGGGGAGATAATGGGGTAAATGGAGACCCTTGAAAAACTATCATAAGTGAATATCAAAGAGGTGAGGGGGGAAGCTCAGCTGGAGTTTAGAAGCTTGTGTGAGAAATTGGGCCACCAAGTACCTTCCTCGAATTTGAATTCAGATCTTCCTAACTTTTAGACCCAGAACTTTATCCATTGTGCAACCTAGATGTCCCTGGTAGAACTTTAGTAGAATGTAAATCCCTTGAAGATAGGCGCTGAATGGTTTTTCTCTTTGTATTCCCAGTCTCTAGCTAGGTAGACAGTAGAGAATTAATAAATGCTTATTCAATTGATCAAGTATAGTGATTATTGTGGAGCCTGCCTGCCAAGTATGTTCCTTCTATTGCCTGAACCAAGCAATACTGGAGAGTGTTTTGTATTTCTTCTGTAGCTCAGAGTAAGCCAGTGGCTCCCCTTTCTTTCCTTATATTCCCTGTAGCTTCCAGAACATATAAATTGGGAAGGCTAACAAAAAGAGAAAGACTTGCACATGCTCAGTGTGCCTTCAGGATGCCTTAAGGAAGAGCAATTATTTTTGTTGCTTTCTTTGTGAATTCAGGGTCTGATGTATTTGAAAGTTAGTGTTGTGTGTGTAATGAGGCAAGTTTTACTTGTTTTTTAAATATTATGCTAATTACACTGCACATGCTGGGCAAGTAAAAGTTAGATCAAAATTACCTACAAATTTTTTTTCTTCTGCAATAACACAAAACCCCAAATTCTGTAGTACACCTAGCAAAATGTAGTTGCGGCACAGCCTTTGAGAATCACTATAGTAAACCATGAATGCTCATGAGGTGGAATGACATACACTTCTGTGGTCTGGAGGTAAGATTTACTGAATACTTGCCACCAAAATGAAATTTATAGAATCTCTGGTTACCTGGAATCCAGAATGTATTGTATCTTTTTTTTTTTTTTTAAGGAAAGGTGAAGGGAAAAAGTCTCATAGGAAATGTTTCTATGGATAAAATTCCAAAATAATTAGCTTTCAAAACCACTCAAAACCAACCTCCTTTAAGAAGCAAAATGAGATTCTGAAATTGTAACAGGGATTTTTTTTTTACTATCTGTACAATCCAAAACAGGTATTAAATTTCATCTTTTTTTGGTCAAAAAGGTCACTGTCAGCTCACAGTCTTTATAATGTGTCCCTATGATAAGAAGAAACAGCATACTTATCTCAGAGCCTGATGACAGAAAAGGGTATCGGGAAGAAAGATACTACAATCCTTCATGCACACAGTAATGTGAGATGAAAATTACACTTTAATCTGCAGTCTAACAGGTTCTGTCTTCCATTAATATTATATCTGTCTTTTATCATACAGTTGAACAGGTTATATATGACTCACTAGTAAAAATACATTTTTTGATCTTGTTAGAAAAGATAGTTTCTCTAGGATTTTCTTAAGCCCATACTTTTAAATTGGGTTCCTCTTGAATATCTAAGACATTAACCTGTTAAACAAAATAGTATCTGGCTTAATGTGTTATAAATACTTAAAACAAATACCAAGAAATTAAGGAGAAAGTAAGAAGCATGTGTTCGACAGGATTTTTTCTACATGCAGATGTCAGTAGGACTAATCTCTCTGTGGTTTGAGTATAAAATGGTTTTATCTTTTGTCTTTTGTTGGACTCAACAGGAAAGAAAATATGCATGTGGAGATGAAAGTCAAACTGATTATTTCAAAATCAAACTCATATGTATTTAACTGACGAGGTCCTGGAAGATAGCCAGTCTGACAGCATAGATGCATCGCCCCCTGTGGCACATGTGGGCAGTGGACAATTCAGGAAGGTGGGCAAGCAGCAGAGGGATTTTCAGGTAACTGAAGTTAGGTAACCCTAAGCAGGAAGGACAGGAAAATGAAAGGTAAATCCCATTTTTAAATGTAGACTCCTCTGCAGCAGTGGGACCTGATTGACTTGATGAATTTATGTCAAGTTAATGTTATGAAAGCACTGTTTGGGACTTTGATTAATTTCAGAAACCTGAACCCCATTCTTAGAGAGATGTCAGCAACTCCTGGGAGTGAATGGGTCTAAGATCCCCTGGATATAAGGTAATAGGATCAAAGGATATCTCTCTCAGTGAACACCTAGTCTAATCCTCTTATTTTACAGATAAGGAAACTGAGGCCAAGGGAGAGGTTAAGTTACTTGCCCTAATTTTCACTAGAATAAAAATCAGAATTAGGATTTGAACCCTTGTCCCATTTGTACTTTTCCAGCAGAACCACAAGGTTTCTAAATGGCATAGTTAGAAATATAGCCCCTGAAACCTTTTTTAGGTGACTACTGGAGAAGGTAAAAGGCAATAGCATCCAAAATGGCAGAACTTACCATACTGAGGAATAAGGATACTTCCTGCTATTGATCAAGACTCAGCTTGAGTGCTACCTAATATATGACATCTTTCCTGATCTCTTTCTACTCCCCCTTCACCCCACCATTCCCACTCAATGGTACTTTGGTGCTAGTTTGTATTGTGTTTGTGTGTGTGTATGTATATATATATATATGTATATATATGTATATATATAAACATGTATATTATTTATTTACATATATATATAATCCTATATATGGTATACACACAATATTATTACTAGGGAATTCAATTGATTAACATTTTAATTTAAGCACCTATTGTTCAGTTATTTTTAATTGTATATTATTCTTCATGACCCCATTTAGAATTTTCTTGACAAAGCTCCAGAAGTGGTTTGCCATTCCCTTCTCCAGGTCATTTTACAAATGAAGAAACTAAAGCAAACAGGGTTAAATGATTTGCCTGGGTTAGACCCCTCAGTAAGTGTCTGGGGCCACATTTGAACTCAGGAGTGTGAGTCTTCCTGACTCATGGCTTCAGCACTGGGTCCTCTATGCATCTAGGTGCCCCCAGGGGCCTTTGGGTGATCACCATTTGTCCTGACTTCTCTCTTGCCCCTTGACTTTGATGACTTTGGAAGAGAGATTGATGACTTTGTGCAGCTCTGACTGATGTAAACCCAATTCATACACAAGTCAAGACATCACCAGAAGATGTCATTGGTCTTCAAAAATGAAGGATAAGCAACAACAATACACAGATATTATAAATATATTATAGACATGCATAATCTACAAATATATGTAATATAAGTATTATATATAAATATACATTATATAAATATAACAAATTAAAATATACCTATATTTTATATCATATATATTTATATGATCTTTTGCCTCAATATATGTTTATAATTTACAATTATAAACATAATATAATATATATTTACACGTTATCTCCCTCATGAAAATGTAAGCTCCTTGAGAGAAGGGAATGTTCCACTTTTGTCTTTGTGCTCCAGGAATACCTGGACTCAGTAGAGTACCTAGACTAGAATAGATGCTTAATAAATTCTTGTCAATTGATTTATTGGCCAGAGGGAAATTTTAAAAAATGGATGATTTTGCTGAAAATTTTTGACGACTAGAAAGAGGGAATCTTAGGGAACTCATATCTAATGTGCTCAAATTTCAAATTTCAAATTTCCTCAGTGAACTAGAAGGTAAGATTATCTGGATGGATAAGGATGGATCTCCATAAGGATGGAGAGTTGAGGGTGAAGAGGGTTGAAAATATTTGGAGTATCCACTGGGAAGCATGTGACAAGGAATCCATAAAGATTGAATAGGATTAAAAAAAAAAGATTGAATAGGGTTGTCAAACAGTCTGGGAAGCCTAACTGAGGTTGTTTGCTCTGAAATTTAGTGGATGGAATCAGTATGATTTTGTGACTTTCTCTAGAGTTCACTATCCCTGGAATGGATCAATACTAATGGATTTGTGTAGTGTTTGACTAAGATAAGAATCAGGACTATTTGTTTTGTTTCTTGTAATGAGTTTCTTGTTTCTTGTTTTGTTATTATGAACACCAAATAGTCATTTTTGGAGGACATACTGATTAGGGAAAAGAGCACAAGATGGGGAATCAGGAGACCTGGGCTTGAATTCTGCTCTGCCATTCTTTGGGAAAAGTATTTCCACTTGTATAAGATGAGAGGGTGGAACTAAGTAATTACCAAGACTGCTTCCATCTTTAACATTTTATATATAACATTTAAAAATTTTTATTTATATATAATTATATACACACATATAATTATAGTGAACTGGTCACTACAAACATAATTATTTCATAATCAGGGTTCTTAGTTCCTAGGACAGGGGCCTTTAACCTTGGCTATATATGCCAATAGGCAGTTAGGTGGCTCAGTGGATCAAGTGCCAGGCTTGGAGTCAAGAAGACTTGCGTTCAAATCTAGCCTTAGAAAATTATAACCTGTGTGACCCGGGGCAAGTCACTTTACTCTGCATGCTGTAGTGCCCTCATCTGGAAAATGAGCTATAGAAGGATATGGTAAACTACTCAAGTATCTTTGCCAAGAACTCCACCTCCCAACAAAAAAGAGGCCAAGATGAGTCAGGCACAACTGAAAACAACTAAAACAATTACAGACATGCCAAAATTATATGAGATTCAATTGCCTAATCTTAAGCACAAAAAGTCACTTCCAATCCCCGTTGTTACTTGGTACACAAACTTTTTCCTTTCTATTAAAACAGGTTCCATTTTAAAAAAATCAACACATTTTAATTCATCTCTTTTGTTTTTATATCACCCAGGTTTCTCTCTTCACTCTTCCAGAGAGCCAACCCATATAATTAAACGTATTATTTAAAGAAAAAAGTAGAGGATGAAAAAATCAGTAAAAATGATCAATACATCATCAATAAACAAAAATCTGAAAATATGTACAACACATTCCACATGCATTGATTTTCCTGTGCAAGAAGTGAGGGGAGAAAATATCTTCTTATATTTCTTCTTTGGGGCCATGGTTTTTCTCTGTTATCCCAGAACAATAATTTTTACATAGTTTTATGATTTTTCTTTCCATTTATATTGTTAGAGTGACTATATATTGTTTTCTTTGGCCTGTTTACTCCACTCTGCATCAGTTCATGTTAAATCTTCCCATGCTTCTCTTTATTTATCATATTCATCTTTGCTTACAGAACAATCATCTTCCTTTGTATTCATGCACCGTAATTTGTTTAGTCACTCCCAAATCCATGAACATCTTGTCTCTAGGTTTTTAATACCCCAAAAAGTGCTGCTATAAATACTCTGATGTGTATGGGGACTTTTTCTTCCTAATAACCTCCTTAAAGTGTAAACTTAGTAGGAGAATAAGAATAGAAGTTCTAAACTTGGGGTCCAGAAACTTTTTAAAATATTATGATAATTATATTTGAAAATAATTTATTTCCTTTGCAATCTCATGTATTCTGAGAAGAGATTTCATAGGCTTCACCAGACTGTCAAAGGTATCAACATGGTCCCCCCAAAGTTAAGAACACCTAATTAGTAGCTGGCTTTAATCTCTGTCCCCCAAAGCCTATACCAGAGAACTAGGCAACATTGCTGCTCCCATACAATTAAAAAAAAAAAAACTTCTGCCCTAAACTCCAAGGAATTGAAATATAGAATTTGACTTTGTCTCTACTTATAATTGGGGGGGGGGGGGAGAAGAACCACTGACTTTAGTGTCAGAACATCTAAATTTCAACACTGTTAGTGTGATCTTGGGCAAGTTATTTGTCATTTCTTGTCTTTATTGTCCTTATCTATAAAATGGAGTGGTTTGGCTAATAATAGTTGGCATTGATATGCATTGTTAAGTTTTGAAAATCATTTTATTATATTATCTCATTTTATAGTTCCAGGAACCCTGTAAGGTAGGTGTTATTATTATCAACATTTTATAGATGAGGTAACCGAGGCAATGAGAAGTTAAATCACTTGCCCATACTTATAATTTTTTTGTTTTTCTGTCCTTCTCAATGGGTAGAGAAAGGGGACAAGATGGATAATTCAGAATTAAGAATAAGATAAGATTGAATTTGAAAAATGACCTACCTATTCAAAGTCATAAAGTTAGTACATTTCCATGGTAGGATTTGAATTCAGGATTGTATGACTTCAACCCCAGAACTCTATCCACTATTTCACCTAGTTGCCCAGACAGTTTCTCATACTTTCTTAAAGCTCTAAATGCACTGATCTTTTAAATAATTTTATGTGGAATAAATTATGCAAGAAATAAAGGGAAGGTGGAGTGTAGGATCAAGAGTCAAGAGAATGGATGGAAGAATGAGAAAGAGGAGGAGGTCAAAGGAAAGGAGACCTGGCTTCATGTGATTACATGGGGGAGGCTCTGTGACAAGTCAAAAGATTACATTAGCCAACGGGCACTAGATTCTGCCACTAAGTATTTGGAGATACAATTATATGTGTAAATGCATTTCTTACTGCTGTGCCTTAGGACCTACATTTTAAAATTAGATTTTAAATGTCCTCTTTTTCTCATTTGTTTTTTTATGAATCCAGGCATTTAGTGCATAATTTGAATGAGGCAGAGAAAATTGTTCTCACTTAGTTTCCTGTATATGGAATTTATATTAGGCTATTTTAGAATGTCCATGCATCTTGGGCTCTTTAGTATATGTTTGTGGAGAGGGAGACAGACTTTTAGTAGGTTATTGAAGATGATACAGTATTTTCTCACCTTCTTCAATACATTGCTTTCACATGATCATAACTCAAAACACAATATCTGAAGGCAAGAACTAAAAGTGAGTTTCAATCATAACACATTAGTGCCAGCTAGCAAGTTGTAACTAGGAATTTTTTCACCTAGAGTAAAAAATAAAAAATAAATTGAGTTGAGGTGGGGGCATTATGTCACAAAAGGCAGTTATGAGAGCAGAGAGGTGGCTTGTCCCCACCCCATTTCTCTCTCAACCTCTTGGGGTTGGGAGTGGGTTAATAAGTGCTGAGACTGGGCATGCAAATGTCATATGCCAGGGCAAGCTGGCAGAGGATATGAGGTAAGATATGGGCTTTCTGGTCACTATGGCAGCAGAAGCTACCTTTTCTTGTTTTCTCCTTTGTTGGTATTCCAATAGGTAAGAGTTCCCCTTTCTGCCATTTTGCTTAGCGCTCTGCCAGCCAATTCCATAATCATCATTACAATAATGAGAAATTATGGCATTTCTTTCCTACAGCCTGACAGCTTCAGCATTTCTGTAGTATTTGTCTATATTTTGTTACCATCAAATATATGGCTGATATATAATAAGGTAGGTAAGAATTATTTATTAAGCACATATTTTGTACCAGTCACTATGCTAAGTATTTTGCAAATATTATATCATTTGATTCTCACAACAACTCTCAGGAGTATTTGCTATTATTCCATTTTGCAAATGGAAAAACTAAAGCAAACAGGGTTAAGTGACTTGCTCAGGGTTGCACAGATAGTAAGTGTTTGAGGCCAGATTTGAACTGAAGATCTTCCTGATTCCAGAGTCCAAGCATTCTTATCCATTGTGCTACATTGCTGTCGTTTAGTCATTTTAGTCATGTCTGACTCTTTGTGATCCAATTTGAATTTTTCTTGGCAAAGATACTGAAGTAGTTTGCCATTTCCTTCTCCAGCTCTTTTTATAGATGAAGAAACCAAGGGATACAGAGTTAAGTGACTTGCCCAGGGCCACACAATTAGGAAGTGTTGGAGGCCAGATTTTTTAAGGCAAGGTCTTCCTGACTGGAGTCCTAGCACTGTCCACTGTGCCCACTAGCTGCCTACAAAATAAGCTACTAGGAACTAAGAATGCATTTTCTAATAGAAATAATGTTATAAATAGTGGTGAGGAGTGGTTAAGAGAACTATTAGTATTGAATTGCTAGTACATTTTAGGTTAATTAGGCTCTTGTGGTCTAGTCTAGGAATCTAACCACCATGTATAATGTTGTTTTTGTGGGAAAACATATGCCAAATTCCAAGCAACTCATTATCAATGAACCTTTGGAGCTTAGGCATTTGTAAGTTGGTAATGCCTGTAATTCACTCACATGTCCTCAATTGAAATACACAAATATATTGATTGTTCAATGCTGATTGATCCCAACTTATTAGGAATCTAAATGCAAAATTAGGCAATGGTAGCAGGAGATGGATACTACTTAAGATAATTTTGATTATACTTTTCCCCCCTTAGTGGCTATTGGAATCTAATTGGTGATGGTTTTGATTCCTATCCAAAACTTTTGCCTCAGAGAAATTTGACTTTCCTGGCATTAAACTATCTACTCTGTAGCATTGTTGTTTTTGTATCTTCTTTCAAATGCAGAGTATAAATGAGTTAGATTTGTGCCATGGTGATACCTACCTCTTCTTTTTTTAATGGTTAAATATTCAGTTCTTTTAAGTAGGTAGGAAGGATATCTCATCAATGAGAATGATAGAATACAGTCTAAATCTTGTTTGGAATCTATTCAGTCATTCATTCAACATTTGTTTTTATAGAGAAGGAAAATGAGGCACAGGGAGGTGAAAGGAATTAGTCTACAAAATGATGTAGAATAGATGATCACTAAGATATTCTCTAATATACTGTGACTCTATGACAATGACAGCAAGCAGAGATGAGACTTCCCTTCTCCTTTAAATTCACTTGTCACGACTCCTCAGGATCACTACCATGGGTATCCTTTAGGCCTCCTCTTTGGCAAATAGCCCTATTACAGTTTAGTGAAGGTCTAAGTGAGAACCTAGCAGCCTGTGTTTTGAAGAGCAGATAAATCTCTTGACCTTTTCATTCTTTGACAATTACTAAAACAAGGTCAATGTGCCATCAGAGCTGTTAAATTTATTATGGATTCTTCTCATGAATTTCTACCCTAGAGGAAGGAAGAAAATGGCAGAACTGGAATTATATACCAATTTTATCCCAAGTCATTGGATCATAGTCTTAGAATGGGAAGGAACCTTAGAAAACATTTACTTTGACTCCCTCATTTGCAGGTAAGGATAGAGTCCCAGAAAGATTGAATATATTTTCCAACATCTCAGAAAGATTAGCGACTGAGCTAGGATTTTAATTCAGATCCACTAATTCTAAACCAGTGTTCTTTTCTATTGCATCTGGATTCCTAAGGATTGTGCTAACAGAGGAGAACCTTTAAGAGACTCTGCCTTGCTAGAATAATTTCATATTGGCCCCCAAACAGATTATCTGCTTTCTGAAGGCCAGTCTAGCCAAACACCCAGGGTTGATGTTGAACTGGGTCTAAACTTGAATAGGAGGAAGGGAGTAAGGTTTTAAGCATCCAATGTTATCAATGAAGTTAATGCTCCAACATTATTATTCTTCTGACAATGTGAAAATTCTGTGAATTTTGGAATGTCACAGTCTCTGAAGGATTTATGGTGTGATTCAAATAAAAGGAAGTTAAAGAGGTACATAGTAAGCTTCTATGGGCAACACATAGGATACAAAGGAAGAATTATGCAAAGGAAGAAATGTAATAGATATGTCATTAGATATGTATAACCAGAAAAGGGATAGAAGGATTTGTCATGTAGTAAGTTTGAAGGAAAATAGATGCACAGTCTGAGGTTTCATTGGTATTAATGAAATAACAAGAGAGACAGAAGACACTGGAGGAGGGCAAGAGCTCACATCTCACCATCTTGTCCAAAAGGATGTCATGAAAAACTTCGTCAAAGTGCTTTACTAAAATGTAGGCAAACTGTGTCTGTGATAGTTTCCTGATCTACTGTCTTAGTAACCATATTAAAAAAAGAAAATTAAGTTGTCTATTATATCCTCCCATTACTATTACTCTTTTTCAGGGGACAACAGGATAATTAAATGGGTAAGAGGTGGTCCTGGAGTCAAGGAGATTTGAGTTCAAATATGATCTCACTTATTTATTAGCTATGTAACCCTGGACAAGTCACTTAACCTCTGTTTGCCTCAATTTACCCATTGGTAAAATGGAAATAATAATATATATCTACCTCTCAAGGTTTTGTGAAGATGAAATGACAATAATTATCAAATACTTGGCACACAGTATCTAGTACATAACAAGTGCTTTTATTATAGCTATTATTTTCTAGCTTTCTGCTATATGAATAAGGAAGCTGTATAATTAGAATTTTGCACCCTTGAACCACATCTCCCAGTATCCTACCCTTTTTCATCCCTACATTGTGCCTTTATGTTTTCAAGATAAGTTACTGTTGCTACACCTTTCTCTCTCTCTCTCTCTCTCTCTCTCTCTCTCTCTCTCTCTCTCTCTCTCTCTCTCTCTCTCTCTCTCTCTCTCTCTCTTTCTCTCTCTCTCTCTCTCTTCCCACTTTTCTCAGTTCTGGGCATACTGCTCTTTGCTCAGGCTATCACTTTCCTTTACTTCAAGTTATTATTAATAAATCTTATAAAATATAATACTTGGAGTAGTGAATATTAATTTTAATCTTAAAAAGCAATAGCAATGTTGGTATAATTCATGAATTTAGAACTAGAAGGGACTTTAAAGACCTTCCAACCTATATTTTACAAATAAATGAAATTAAGATCCAGAGAGACAAAATGCTTGATGAAAACCAGACAGATAATACATGGTTAAAACAGAATCTGACTTCAGAACTTCCCCCACCCATTCTAAATCAAGTGCTCCTTCCAATACATCCTACTTTATCATGTTTTATTTTATAACTATACTATGTAAGCTTTGTGTCCAGGGAAATTGTCTAATTTAAACTTTGTATTTCCTAGCACACAGTAGAGATTTAATGAATGTACATTTTTATTTTGCATTCAGTAGGAATGTAAAGGATATGCTTTGCATACAGTAGGGAATTAATGAATATACATTTCCTTACTTAGCATATAGTAGAAATTTATACATTTCTTTCATTTGAATCCAACACACCTTTATACAAAATTCCTAAATCAGAAGTATGGCTATCTGAGGGCCCCTTGACTCTCTGCGAATATCTGTTGGCGAGTTATTGCTGTTTCTCCCAGCAGCAAGCTGTTGGTGTGTCACATTCTACACATCATTTCCTAGTTCTGCGGAAAACCAAATGTTATGTTCCCTGGCCAATGTTTTGATAAAGCTGAAATTCAGCTGTTTTGTAATGTCATGTTCACAGCTGATAAGATTTACTTTTTCCTTCTCTTCTGCACATTTTAAAATTATCTGCAGATTACTGGTGGAAAAGTATTTGGGAATTCATGTTTTATTGAAGAAGGGAGAGATGTTTCTTTTTTAACTCCAAGTGACATTTTTTTGTAAGACTTTATGGCTTGGTTCTTTTCTTACCTGTTATTTTATCTTTAGACACCAGAGATAAGAATTACTCAGATTTTCCCAGGATTGATTCTTTTTTCTCTGTCTCTCCCAAACCTTCCTTCTTTCCCTCTCTCTCTTAAGCCTCCTCTCCCTTCTCTTGATCCCCCTTCTTGCTTTTTCTCTATCATTATCTTTTCCCTCTCCATCTCCCTTGTCATTCTTCCATCAATCCCTCTCTCTTTCCCCTTTCCTCTATCCTCCTTTCTCTTCGCTTCCATTTCCCTACTTTGTTGTTTGATGAAGTAATATTTATTATAATCATCTTCCATTGTCTTACACTATAACATTTTTCAAATATGTTTATGAACTTTTCCTGTGTCTAACTGGCAGAGATCAAGCATTTGTCTGTTGAAGCAGTTTCTTATCCTTTTCCCTTTTTAAACCTCCTTGCCAATTTCTTTAAATCTTTTAAATTTCTATAAGAAATGTTGTGATAGGAAGAATGAATACCGGTTTCTCATCATCCATTGTTTCAACAAGTCAGGTTGAATCTCCAGTAATTACATGTACTATCTTTGCATCTTTTTCCTTTGGGGAGAGACTCTCACTTTGTTATTTATATTCCTAGTAATAATAATAGCTAACATTCACATAACATTTTAAGGCATGTAAAGCACTCTTCAAGATATATTATTTCTTTTGATCTTCACAGCACAATTTTGTGATGAGGATAATGTTATTATATTTTATAGATGAGTAAACAGGTGTAGTTGCTTGCCTAGGGTAGCACAGCTAGTAAACTAGTTAGTGTCTGAAAGCAATATTATAACTCGAGTTTTCATGACTATAATTCTAGCATTCTATTTTCTACATAGTACCATGCTTGACACATAGTAGGTACTAAAACAATGATGATTGGTTGATTGAGTCTTATTGGCTTCTACTCTAACCAATTAATCATCTATTAATAACTAATACAATAATCTCTCTGTGTGTGTGTGTCTCTCTCTCTCTTTCTCTCTCTGTCTCTGTCTCTCTCTGTCTCTGTCTCTCTGTCTGTCTCTCTCTGTCTCTCTGTCTCTCTCTCAACTAATTAATTTCTGTTTGTTAAGCAATAGCTTTTTGTTCCCCCACCCACCCTTGTAGTCCTTGGTATTTACCATTTGGGGGCTTTCTAACTATTCTCAAAAAAAGTGTTCCTGTCATGAGGAAATGAAATGAGTGTTATCCATGAATCTTTGGCCTCTTTCATAATTTTTTATCCTTACATACAATTTCCTAATAGAATTTTCTCTCCTTCCTTTTGCCCACCTTTGTGTTAAAGTATATCAAGGTGAATTGTGACTCAGTTTGGATGATCCCATCAGTATTAAAATGAGAATATCTCTAATTCTTTATCCTCTGCAGCAGATGTTGCAGTTTCCTTCATGGTGGTCTTTTGGTTTATGCTCATTTTGAGCACTGAAAAGTGAGATGATCCATGAAAGGATATGTCTTATTGACTTTGGACACCTAATGAATTTTACTCTTCCAATTCCTTTATTTGATTTTTTAAGGATAATCTCTGGGCCATATTTCCATTTACCCACACATCCTTATGACTTTTGGTTTCACATATAGCAAGAATATCTTTGTTAATATGGATCAGTTTCAAATTATCAATCATTGGATAAATATTGTACTTTAAGGCAACTAACATTACATTAATGTTTATAGTCCATCTATGAATCATATAATTTTAGCATACTTTGTCCCCTTTTCTATCATTCCATTATTATTCCACTCCACTACCATTGTTATGGAAATGAAAGGGAAAATATTAGATTGTGGACCACTTTGTATTTTCCCTTTTTGAGTGATTACTATGACCATTTTCAGATAATAGGGACAGAATCATTACAGAATTTAAGAATTGGCAGGAATCTCAGCAGCCATCTAGTTTGATCATCCATAAACAGATTTCCCACTATAATATAGCTGACAAGTTGTCATTCAACTTCTATTTGAAGAACCCAAAGTAAGGAGAGCTCACTACTACTCTCACAATACTTTCCACTTTTGGACACTCCAACTGGGATATATATCAAGTCTTAGACTAGGTATAAAAAATCAACATCATAAGTCTAAGAAAGGAAAGACATAGATAGACAAGAGCTGCTCTAAACAATAACTGGATGATTTAGGTAATACTAAAGCACCTATTGTTTTCCTCCAGACATTCTGCAATTTTTCAAATCCCTTCTTAAACCATATCACTTCAGTCTGAAAACAATACTTCCAATAAGGGGAACACTATGAATTCACAATTTCTAGGAAATATGACCCCCCTTTTTTAAAGTATGCCCTTCTTAAGGCAACCCAAAGTCACATTAATTTTTTTTTGACTACCACCTCACAATGCTCACTCCCACTGTGCTTTAGTATAACCTAAATCCTCCAGTTATTGTTTAGAACAGCTGTTGTCTATGTCTTTCCTTTCTTAGACTTATGATGTTGATTTTTTGTACCAAGTCTAAGACTTGACATTTATCCCAGTTGAATTTCATTATACTAGATTCAGCTCACTGTTTTAGTCCATTGAGATCTTTTTAAGTATTGCCTAATATTGTGCAGTATGTTTGCCTAATCTTGTCCAGCTATGTCTCCTCAATTTGTGTTTTATACAAACTTGATGAGTATGTCATCTGTCTGTGCCTTTATTGCAAAATCCAGTACAATGCGATTTAGTGCCTACTGTTGATACAAGGATACAAAGACAAAAATGAAACAACTCTTCCCATCACAGAGCTAGTATTTTTATAGTGCTTTAACTTTCCGGAGCTTTCCATCTTGATGATCTATAGGAGCCTCAGAATTCTTTCATGAAGACTGCAAATATTCTATACCCCATTTGAAAGATGAGTAAACAGACTTACTAAGGTAACATTAAGTGACTTGTCCACAGTTATAGAAATGTAAATGGTAAAAGTCATCTGACTTCGTCCAATGCCTTCTCCACTTCACCATGAAATCTCTGACAGCTATAAGTAATGAGTATTGATATTAACCTTTCTATAATATAAATAAAGGTTTTGGCAATCAGTCCTTGTACTTCACAATGACTTTCAAGCTAACACCTGGTCAGAAAACATTTTGTACCAATAGTAGTGTCAGTTTTGACCTTTAAAAATAGTACCACCTGTTTTTGATCTGTATTTTCCACACTATGAAGCTGTTTATTTTTTTAGAAAACATTTAAAAAAGTACCATCTCCACTTCCACCATCTCATTATGGAGACACACACTTATAACAGAAACAATAAATGATGAATAGGACAATGCTTAATGCTTCTAAAGCCCATCTCTTTAACGTAATTGTCTCTTGGTAATACTATATGGCCATGCATCCCTGGAGACCACCACATGCTTAGAACTAAAATTATAGATAACCCAAAGCCAGTGGAAATGTATATAATAAGCACAACCATGATGCACCATATTACCAAAAATGCCAAGCATGAAAAGTGACATGAAATGTTGGCAAGGATGTGGATTATCAGAAAAGGAGGTGAGCCAGTAATATAATGAATATGCAGGATAACAACTAGCTAACTTCAAGTTATTACTGAGATATTAAAAGAAAAAGATGATATCTAGTATGGGTAGAAACTTTTTATGGGATTTATGGTAATACTTGTATGAGATATTCATGTTTTAATAAAGTACAGAGGGATTGCAACTTATATTGGAAGGGGAAGTCTACTGGTCAGAAAAATCACAGATCTAACAAAAGTCCCAAGAAAGGAAAGTGAACAATCACCTCTAATCTAGAGGTTCTTAATTTTTGTTTTTTATCTTGATCCTTTTGGCAGTCTGGTGAAGACTTTGGCCTCCTCCAAATAAAAATTTTAAATGCATAAGATAAAATACATAGGATTATAAAATCAGCCAGTTATTTAAGAAAACACAATTTTGGTTACATATGTACATATATATATATATATATAACATACATATATTCATAAAATTGCAGACTTAGGTTAACTAATTGCTGTAACTAATAATAATGATCTATTTGGTTGATGTCCATGGTGTTTATACACAAGAATTTAAAAATATTGTCTACTTTCTTCTCTTTCTCTTTTCTTGTTCTATGTTTTCTCCTCTCAGTATTTTTTTAAAGTATCAGACTAAAGTAGCACAGTATCTATCCACGAACACACCTGGAGGTCGTGTCATTATTCAGGTTGTTGTTATAAGCTTTCCCACCCCTACCTCCCTGTTGAAATCTGTTGGCCTCATGGAGCAGGTTGCATCTGTGTTTCCCATTCTGCCACATGTGCTGACTGCTTGCTTACTTGCAAAGGCAGGCCAAGGTGTTGACTTCCACCCCTAAAGCTCCATATGGTGAGGGCCCTCCTGAGCTCAGAAAGAGCCCCCCTTACCTCTATAGTAGAGGACACTCCTGCTGAGTGTGCCAATATTTATCTTTCAAGGGCAGTAGCTCAGAGTAACACTTTAGACCCAGTATGCACTGGGAATTGATAGGGTCATGCTGGTTTGATACCTAAAACAATAACCTGGAGTAATCCCTTGTACTAGATTGAAAAGAACCGCTTGTTTCTTCACTGAAATTCACCTGCGTAAAGGATAACCCCTTAAATTTTTTTTCTAATGTCAAAAAAGGTTTTCATACTTTAAAATAATAATAATAATAATAACACTATATAAGATACATAAGTGATATTACATAGATAAAAACAATGGTAGGAATGATACTGATAAATTTATTTTCATTTATCTTTTATCAAATTTATAAAGACTTTCCAATGCAATAATCTTATAAAGTAGTTAATAATGAACATTATAATGTTTTAAGTTTTACAAACTCTTATCATAAAAGTCTATGAAATAAGCATTTGTATTATTTTCTCCATTTTAAAGTCAAGGAAACCAAGGCTCAGAGCACTGAATTTTTCACAAGGGTACACAGCTAGTAAATAATGGAGCTAAGGATCAAAAAACATGGTCTCTGAACCCAACACTCTTTCAAGTCCACCACACTAAGAGGATTAGTTATGGATCTTGATGTGATTTCCATACACCAGTTGGAAAACTGCTGTTCTGTTCCGAAAACGAGATCTGAAACTTTGTTCCTACTCTGTCACCAAGTAGAATGAATGACGGCTTACAATAGGATAATCAGAAAATGTAGGGTTTAAAGCTGGAAGACTCTGTTTTAGAAATCTAGTCCAATCCCCTCATCTTACAGATGGTCAAAATAAGACTCAGGACCTTGCCCATAGTCTCATGGGCATTGTCAAAGTCATGATTTGAATCCCAGTTTTCTAACACCAAATCCAGTACTCCTTCTACTCCCCTGTTCAATGATTATATTTGTGCACAGGTGCTTTCATATGCATGTGAGTATTTGTATATAGGTATATATTAGGTACCAGACTTAGGGAAGATGGTAAGAATAGAAAACCTCCAATATTTACTCCTAGGCAAGTGAAATAAATAGAATTTTTTTTTTAATTTTAATATTATTTTATTTGGTCGTTTTCATACATTATTCACTGGAAACAAAGATCGTTTTCTTTTCCTCCCCTCCCCCCCCCCCCCCCCCCCCGCCTTTCCCTCTCCCATAGCCGACGCATGATTCCACTGGTTATCACATGTGTTCTTGACTCGAACCCATTTCCCTGTTGTTGGAGTTTGCATTATAGTGTTCATTTAGAGTCTCTCCTCAGTCTTATCTCCTCCAACCCTGTGGTCGAGCAGTTGCTTTTCAGCGGTGTTTTTACTCCCACAGTTTATCCTCTGCTTGTGGGTAGTATTTTTTTTTTTTTAGATCCCTGCAGATTGTTCAGGGAAATTGCATTGATACTTATGGAGAAGTCCATCACCTTCGATTGTACCACAATGTATCAGTCTCTGTGTATAATGTTTTCCTGGTTCTGCTCATTTCGCTCTGCATCACTTCCTGGAGGTTGTTCCAGTTCACATGGAATTCCTCCACTTTATTATTCCTTTTAGCACAATAATATTCCATCACCAACATATACCACAATTTGTTTAGCCATTCCCCAATTGAGGGGCATCCCCTCATTTTCCAATTTTTGGCCACCACAAAGAGCGCAGCTATGAATATTTTTGTACAAGTCTTTTTGTCCATTATCTCTTTGGGGTACAAGCCCAGCAGTGCTATGGCTGGATCAAAGGGCAGACAGTCTTTTATCGCCCTTTGGGCATAGTTCCAAATTGCCCTCCAGAATGGTTGGATCAATTCACAACTCCACCAGCAATGAATTAATGTCCCCACTTTGCCACATCCCCTCCAGCATTCATTACTTTGCATAGCTGTCATGTTAGCCAATCTGCTAGGTGTGAGATGATACCTCAGAGTTGTTTTGATTTGCATCTCTCTGATTATAAGAGATGTAGAGCACTTTTTCATGTGCTTATTAATAGTTTTGATTTCTTTGGCTGAGAATTGCCTGTTCATGTCCCTTGCCCATTTGTCAATTGGAGAATGGCTTGATTTTTTGTACAATTGATTTAGTTCTTTATAAATTTTAGTAATTAAACCCTTGTCAGAGGTTTTTATGAAGATTGTTTCCCAATTTGTTGCTACCCTTCTGATTTTGGTTACATTGGTTTTGTTTGTACAAAAACTTTTTAATTTGATGTAATCCAGATTATTTATTTTGCATTTTGTAATTCTTTCTAATTCTTGCTTGGTTTTGAAGTATTTCCCTTCCCAAAGGTCTGACATGTATACTATTCTGTGTTCGCCTAATTTTCTTATAGTTTCTTTCTTTATGTTCAAGTCATTCATCCATTTTGAATTTATCTTGGTGTAGGGTGTGAGGTGTTGATCTAAGCCTAATCTTTCCCACACTGTCCTCCAATTTTCCCAACAGTTTTTATGAAATAGTGGATTTTTGTCCCAAAAGCTGGGATCTTTGGGTTTGTCATATACTGTCTTGCTGAGGTTGCTTGCCCCCAGTCTATTCCACTGATCCTCCTTTCTGTCTCTTAGCCAGTACCAAATTGTTTTGATGACCGCTGCTTTATAATATAGTCTGAGATCTGGGACTGCAAGACCCCCTTCCTTTGTATTTTTTTTCATTAATTCCCTGGGTATCCTTGATCTTTTGTTTTTCCAAATGAACTTTGTTATGTTTTTTTCTAAATCAGTAAAAAAAATTTTTGGGAGTTCCATGGGTATGGCACTAAATAGATAGATGAGTTTGGGTAGGATGGTCATTTTTATTATATTGGCTCGTCCTACCCATGAGCAGTTAATGTTCTTCCAATTGTTCAAGTCTAGTTTTAGTTGTGTGGAAAGTGTTTTGTAGTTGTGTTCATATAGATCCTGTGTTTGTCTCGGGAGATAGATTCCTAAGTATTTTATTTTGTCTTGGGTAATTTTGAATGGGATTTCTCTTTCTAGTTCTTGCTGCTGAGCTGTGTTGGAATTATATAGAAATGCTGATGACTTATGTGGGTTTATTTTGTATCCTGCAACTTTGCTAAAGTTGTTGATTATTTCAATTAGCTTTTTGGTTGAATCTCTAGGATTCTTTAAGTAGACCATCATGTCATCTGCAAAGAGTGATAATTTGGTCTCCTCCTTGCCTATTTTGATGCCTTCAATTTCTTTTTCTTCTCTAATTGCTACTGCTAGTGTTTCTAATACAATGTCAAATAATAGAGGTGATAATGGGCATCCTTGTTTCACTCCTGATCTTAATGGGAATGGATTTAGTTTATCCCCATTGCAGATGATATTAGCTGATGGTTTTAGATATATACTGTTTATTATTTTTAGGAATGACCCTTCTATTCCTATGCTTTCTAGTGTTTTTAGTAGGAATGGGTGTTGTATTTTATCAAAGGCTTTTTCTGCATCTATTGAGATAATCATGTGATTCTTGTTGGTTTGCTTGTTGATGTGGTCAATTATGTGGATAGTTTTCCTAATGTTGAACCAGCCCTGCATCCCTGGTATGAATCCTACTTGATCATGGTGGATGACCCTTCTAATCACTTGCTGGAGTCTTTTTGCTAGTATCCTATTTAAGATTTTTGCATCTATATTCATTAGGGAGATTGGCCTATAGTTTTCTTTCTCTGTTTTTGGCCTGCCTGGCTTTGGAATTAGTACCATGCTTGTGTCATAAAAGGAGTTTGGTAGGACTCCCTCTTTGCTTATTATGTCGAATAGTTTGTGTAATATTGGGGTTAACTGTTCTCTGAATGTTTGATAGAATTCACTGGTGAATCCATCAGGCCCTGGGGATTTTTTCTTAGGCAGTTCTTTGATGGCTTGATGGATTTCAATTTCTGATATGGGATTATTTAAGAAAACTATTTCTTCTTCTGTTAGTCTAGGCAATTTATATTTTTGTAAATATTCATCCATATCACCTAGATTGGTAAATTTATTGCCATATAGTTGGGCAAAGTAGTTTTTAATGATTGCCTTAATTTCCTCTTCATTTGAGGTGAGATCCCCCTTTTCATCCTTGATGCTATTAATTTGCCTTTCTTCTTTCCTTTTTTTAATTAAATTAACCAGTACTTTGTCTATTTTGTCTGTTTTTTCAAAGTACCAGCTTCTAGTCTTGTTTATTAGCTCAATAGTTCTGTCACTTTCTATTTTATTAATTTCTCCCTTAATTTTTAGGATCTCTAGTATGGTTTTCTTCTGGGGATTTTTAATTTGTTCATTCTCAAGTTTTTTGATTTGCATTTCCAATTCCTTGGTCTCTGTCCTCCCTAATTTGTTAATATATGCACTCAGGGATATGAATTTTCCTCTAAGTACTGCCTTGGCTGCATCCCATAAGGTTTGAAAGGATGTTTCGCCGTTGTCATTTTCTTCAACGAAATTGTTAATTGTTTCTATGATTTCTTCTCTAACTAAATGATTTTGGAGTATCATGTTATTTAATTTCCAATTAATTTTTGATTTGGGTCTCCATGTACCCTTGCCGATCAATATTTTAATTGCCTTGTGATCTGAAAAGGCTGCAGTTAATATTTCTGCTTTTCTGCATTTAAGTGCCATGTTTCTATGACCTAGTGTATGATCTATTTTTGTGAATGTGCCATGTGGTGCTGAAAAGAAGGTGTATTCTTTTTTGTCCCTATTTATTTTTCTCCATATGTCTATTAATTCTAATTTTTCTAAGATTTCATTCACCTCTTTTACCTCTTTCTTATTTATTTTTTGATTTGATTTATCTAAATTTGATAGTGGTTGGTTCAAGTCTCCCACCAATATGGTTTTACTGTCTAATTCCTCCTTCAATTCTCCTAGTTTCTCTATTAAAAATTTGGATGCTATACCATTTGGTGCATACATGTTGATTAGTGATATTTCCTCATTGTCTATACTTCCTTTTAGCAGAATATATTTACCTTCCCTGTCCCTTTTGATCAGGTCTATTTGTACTTTGGCTTTGTCAGATATCATGATTGCAACTCCTGCCTTCTTTCTATCGGTTGAGGCCCAAAAGGTCTTACTCCAACCTTTAATTCTAACCTTGTGAGTGTCAACCCGTCTCATATGTGTTTCTTGAAGACAACATATGGTAGGGTTTTGTGTTCTAATCCAATCTGCTATTTGTCTGCGTTTTATGGGTGAGTTCATCCCATTCACGTTCAAAGTTATGATTGTTATTTGTGGATTCGCTGGCATTTTGATGTCTTCCCCTAGTTTTGACCTTTCTTCTTTAGCTTTCTCCTTTTGAACCAGTGATTTACTTTAGGTCAGTCCCCCTAGTCCCCTCCCTTGAGATGCTTCCCTTTCTAGCCCCTCCCTTTTTATGCTCCCTTCCCCTCCCCCCTCTCCTTCCCTCCCTTTTTGTGCTCCCTCCCCCCTCCCCCTCCTTAATTTTCCTTTCTTTCTTGCCCTAATGGATAAGATAGAATTCAGGATCCCACTGGATCTAGATGTTCTTCCCTCTCAGATTTGATTTCACTGAGAGTAAGGTTTAAGTACTTCCACTTCACGCTCTCTTCCTCTCCTTCTCATATGAGAGTTCTTCCCCTCCCCTTCCCATGTGTATCTTTATATGGGAAAGTTTATTCTATTGATTCCCCCCCTATTTCTTGAAGTTAATCTTAGTATTATCACGGTTCCCCCCTCCCTTTTCCTTTTTTTGCCCCAACTTTCCCCAAATCTTCTTGATTCCCCAATCTTTCCCTATGCATGTTTCTTCTAACTACTCTTATGATGATACAATTTATGAGAGTTACACAAAACATTTTCCCCACATATTAATATATATAATTAGATGTAAATGTAGTCCTTATAGAAGAGAGTTTGACTTAAAGAGAAAGATAAGATTTATCTCCTTTTCCCTTTCTTTCATATTTACCTTTTCATGTTTCTCTTGCTTTCTGTGCTTGGATATCGAACTTTCCACAGAGCTCTGGTCTTTTCTTAGCAAATGCTTGGAAATCTTCTATTTTGTTGAATGCCCATACTTTCCCCTGGAAGTATATAGTCAGTTTTGCTGGGTAGTTGATTCTTGGTTGGAGACCCAGCTCTCTTGCCTTTCTAAATATCGTGTTCCATGCTTTGCGGTCTCTTAGTGTGTTAGCCGCTAAGTCATGTGTGATCCTTATGGGAGCCCCCTTGTATCTGAAGCTCTTCTTCTTGGCTTCTTGTAGGATTTTCTCCTTTACTTGGAAGCTCTTGAATTTGGCAATTACATTCCTAGGTGTTGTCTTTTGGGGATTTAGTATAGAAGGTGTTCTATGAATCCTTTCTATTTCTATTTTGCCCCCTTGCTCCAGAACGTGGGGGCAATTTTCTTTTATAATCTCCTCTAGAATAAAATCCAATTTGTTGTTTACCTCTGGTTTTTCTGGGAGACCGATGATACGGAGATTTTCTCGTCTTCCTCTGTTCTCCAGGTCCGTGACCTTCTCAGTGAGATATTTTCTGTTTTCTTCCAATTCATTAATTGTTTGGGTTTGCTTTATTGATTCTTGCTGTTTTATCATCTCACTTTCTTCGAGGTCCTTAATTCTGGTCATTAGGGACTGGATTTGCTTTTCAGCCTTGTCTGCCCTTGTATTGGCTGCTTCGAGTTCTTTTTCCAATTGAGCAGTCTTATCTGTCAGACAGCTGATCTCTTTCTCCCATTTTTCTTTCCAGAAGGTTTCCATCTTTTGGATAAGTTCCAGTTTGAGATCTTCCAGAGCTTGTTGATAGTTTCCATTTTGGGAGGCGTGTTCTGAATTTTTTTGGATTTCCTCTTCATTCTCCTCTTTCCCTTGGGTACTTCCACCATAAAAGTTTTCAATAGTCACTTTTTTCCCTTTCTTCCTGGAGGCTTGATTTTGGGCCATGTGAGCCATCCCTTTGGTGGTTTTATTTCCCTTTCCTTTTTGGTCTGGGGTCTGGGTTATAAGAGTGGTTTTTCTGTGAATTTAGGTTGCTTCAGACTAGTTCTTCCCAGCCTCCGAGCCCAGGTATTCAGCTCCGCCCAGATAATCCGTGCGCCTTGTTCAGCGCAGCCCGCCCGAAGTCCGCTGGCTTCTCCAGTGAAAGCGCCCTGAGACGTTTTTTCCTGGCAGTCCCCAGATCCCAAGGACCCTGGAGTGCCCCCCCAGACAGAGACGCTCCCCACTCACTCGCTGTCCCGGTGAGCGCTCAGGTAGCTCACTCTGGTTTAGTGGGGGAGGTGGGGTGGGGGAAGGGCGGCTCAGTTCACTTTTCTGTGCAAGCTTTTCCTTCTTATTTTAGTGTGGAAATGTTCAAGCCCCACGTACCTTTGCCTCTGTGAGGTACTGGAGAGTCCTTCTGTTCCTCCAAAGGTGATTTTATGCTCCTTTGATGTAGTCTATTTCGTTCGGTGCTGGGGAGAGGAAACGTGCGGCGTCTAGATTGCAGCCATGATTACCCGGAAGTCTCCTAAATAGAATTTTAAGACAACTAAACAACAAGAAAAAATTAAACAAAGTTCCAAGTGATGACTCTATCAATTCCAACTATTAGAAAGCAAGAGTACAGTCACAGCCTGCTGCCATCAGTGGGGAGGGCTGCTGAAAGTTATTGTGTCTTTGCATTTAGCTAAAACATTTGGTGAGGACCCATGTGTGGGGAACCTGCTGGTAAGAAGCTGCTTTGAAAGAATCGTGTTAGCTTTCCACTGACCTGCTTTCTCCAACTGGTGTGCTTGTATTTTACTTTTTTGTCATTGAATAGTGCTGATTTATTAAGCCTTGTGTTTCAAGGGCATCCTGAGATTACATGTAGGGGCAGGACTGAACTGGGTAAGTGAGAATTACTGTATCAGATCATATCCAATTAAATTGTGACAGGCACAGCAGGTGAAATTGGAACTCGGAGTTTATCTTTTATGTAACATAAGCACTCACCATCTATCATCTGGCAAGGAAGTTTAAAGCAGGTTTGGTCTCCCAGAGTGTCCTCTTCCTTCTTCCTCCTTTTCCATGCCTCTGCCCACAATAAAAGAAATCATTTTTTTAAATGGCCATTTCTATCAGGAATAAAAAGTCCATCTAATGTTCAAGAGACTTGTGGTAATTGTGTTAGAACAGAGAATACTCTATCTAATGACAGAGAAACTTTCATTAAAAAAAAAAGAAAAACCAACTCACCTTATGTCTTAGTATCAATATTAAGTATTGTTTCCAAGGCGGAAGAGTGATAAAGGCTAGGTAATTGGGGCTAAGTGACTTGCCCAAGATCACAAATTTCTGAGACCAAATTTGAACTCAGGACCTTCCATCTCCAGGCCTGGCTCTCTATCCACTAAGCTACCTAGTTGCCTCAGCACCATCCATTTCTTTTTTTTCGATTACTTTATTTTATCTATTTGGTCAATTTCAAACATTATTCCTTGGTTAAAATAATCATATTCTATTCCTCCCTCCCCTATCCCCACCCTTCTCGTTGCCTACGCGCAATTCCACGGGGTGTTAGATGTGTCCTTGATCAGAACCAATTTCCATGCTGTTGATGTTTGCAGCACCATCCATTTCTAAGCCACTATTTAATGTGCAGATAAAAACTTGTAAAAATCAATTCCTTTTCATATTCTTACCCTTTTCTTCTTCCAGCTGAATTTTGTTATTATTTTTTCCATATCCATGAAATAATTTTTGGGTAGTTTGATTGATTTGGCACTGAATAGGGATTTCCTTTTCATTTCTGCCTCTTAAAGTCTCTGGATTATTATAAATTCAATTAAAAAACTATCACCTTCTATTCCATTGAGCTACTAGAACCTTCCTCTCTGTGGTTTTCTTCCACCTACTCTGTATATATTTCATTTGTATGTATTTATGTTCATATTGCTCCTCTGTTAGAATGTGAGCTGCTTTAGGAGAGTGACCATTTCCCCCCTTTTCTTTGTATCTGGTACATAGTAAGTACTTAATAAATATTTGTCAACTGATTAATTTCAGCCTAACAATGATCTGGTCACATCTATGCATTAGGAGAATCTCTTTGGCAGCCCAGTGAAGGAGGGATTGAAAAGAGGGGAGAAAAGAGGCAGGTGAGATTCAGTGAAGGCTGGATCTTCTTCTGAATTCTGTATAAATGATTTGATTTTGTCAGGGTAACATCTTCTGAATTTTGTCAATGGGTACATAAGCAAATTTCACAAAATTAAGAAGTGAGCAAGCTGATTTTACTTAGCCCACTTCATGTTCTTTTGTGTATCTGATTTAATCACCAATATTGTACCTTATATAGTATATGTAGACTTCATACTGATGTTCAGTAGCTAATATCCATGTCTGGTTTTACTCTTCAAATAAACAAAAGAGCTTGTTATCAATCATTTAGCATTTAAATGCAGAACCACAGAGCTGTGCTGATTTTTAAATTTTTTTGAGAATTAAAAAAAGTTTCTGAGAATACCTTTGGGTAGCTCCTTTCTGTTCATCTCCTTCATTTAGCTAGGAGTTAACATTAAAAAAAAAAGTTAATTTTTTATCAAATTGATCCATGATGTCCTTTGAAATCCAAGAACTATTTTCCTCAAAGATGAGACTGTGTCTCATTTTCAATGAGTATTGTTGGGAGGACTTTTTTTTTTGTCCTCCAAAATGTCTCATGCTCAATCAGTATTCAACCAATGAGGAGCCTTTGTAGCTTCCTCTTCTGGTGTTTTAGAGTACCATGGTCACTGTGGTCATTCTGTTATTAATTTATAGTGGTAGTGATGGGTTTCCCAGAAGTCACTGTGACAATCTGATAGTATCAGTCTGACTGTTCCTCATTTCTTGTATTATTGTCATGACAAATCCTTCAGCCTTCTAATTCTATTAAATAAAGCAAATAATACAAAGAAACTTTATTGCTTCTACCTCTGTTTACCCTGGTCCAGGCTTTAATTTCTACATTGAAAATTATATTCCTTCTCCCCTCCAGCCTCCTCAAAACAAATTCATAGAAAGATTGATCGACCGCCTATTACATTATGAGTATTGGAAAGCAAAGAAGGAAGAGACATAATCCTATCTTCAAGGAACTAGATGCTACAGAAGAAATGTGACTGCTAATAACAAAAACCTGACTCTTATCATTAGGAAGCAAGGGATTTTTTTTTTTTTACACCCATACCCTCTGTCTTGGAACGGTAATGGGGGTTAAGTGACTTACCCAGGGTCACACAGCTAGGAAGTGTCTGAGGCCAGATTTAAACCTAGGATCTCTTACCTCTAGACCTGGCTCTCAATCCAGAGTCACCTAGCTGCCCCGGGAAACCAGGATTCTTGAACCAGTACTGCTGTACTAGCTGTGTGACAATGAAAAAGTCCCATTACTTGTATGAACTTCAATTTATGCATTAGAAAATGAGGAGTTTGGGGCTTGATAGAGTTGAGAGGAATTTATAACTTTAAGTCTAACCACGAAGGAGCACTTGTGAGATAGCTTGAAGCTTTCCATTAGTACTTACAGCTTTAGGTACTAATTGGATTGCTATGATAACTGTGTATGTGCCCTCAAAGCCCTTTGGCTAGGCAGTCAGCATGCATGCACCATGTCCTTATTCCTCCTTCCCTGCAGAGGCTAGTTTTGTGATCCTGGACAAGTCGCTTCACTCTGCCTCAGCTCCTCATCTATAAAAGCTGGCAAAGGAAATGACAAACCACTCCAATATCTGCCAAGAAAACCTCCACTGGGGTCAGGAAGAGTCACAACTTCAGGCAAGAATATCAACTAAGTATATCATTTTACCTCCCTGAACCTCAATTTCCTCATCTGTAAAATGAAGACTGGACTTAATCTCTAAGTTTCTTTGCCTAAATCCATGATTAACTTTTATTATTGAGTTACTTTGTTTTTGTTATAGTTTGGAACTGTTAAATTTGTTAAGGAATTCCTGGTTAGGAAATTACTTCTATCAATTCATGTTATTAAGTCATCTGAAATTTATAGATACAGAAGGGAAAGGAACAAGTATAAGCATTTATATATTGTTTATTATGTAGTGGGCTTTGTAAACGTTATATCATTTGATCCTCACAACAACCCTGTGAGGTAGGTGCTATTATCATTCTCATTTTACAGCTTTTTTTTTTTTATGGAGGCAAAGATTGTTAGTGACTTGCCTAAGATCACATAGTAAGGGTATGAGGTTGGATTTGAGCTCAGTTTCTTTCTGACTCTAGATTTGGTTCTCTTAACTGCATCAATGGGAGTTGCCTGGGGCACTGAATGCTTAAATGGATTGCCCAGGGCCACAGATTACTAGGTGGTAGGTGCCAGGAGTGAACCAAAATCTTCCTGATGTCAAAACAGACCATCTCCCCTATACCATAATCTCTCTTACAATATTTGTTCAGGTGAGTAATTAGAGAAAATGCTACTTCTTGCCATTCTTCACTTGTGCCACCCATATCTCTCTTTTTGGGGGGGATTTTCACTCTATGCTTAGAATTATCTTCCTTCTCATTTCCATTTTTTGGCTTCTCTGGCTTCAAATCTCAGCTAATGCTTGATCTTTTTAAAGATGCCTTTCTCATTTTCTTTAGTCTTGGTGCCTTCATTTTGAGACTATTTCTGATTAATCTTGTATATAGCTTATTTATATATAGTTGTTTGCATTAGAATGTGAGCTTCTGAGGCAGGATCTGTTTCACCTTTCTTTGTAATAAATACTTGTGGTCTTGATTTTACTTGTTCCAGTAACATTTCTGTTAATTTAAAAGATATATTTGTACCCGACTAGTATGGTAGTTACTGTATCTCTGTGGTCCTTAAAGTGTTGTACCAGTTGGGTACCAGTGTTGTTATATCACGGGTTTACCAAATAAATGCTTCCCCTCCTCTTTATTTATTTATTTATTTATTTATTTATTTATTTATTTATTTATTTATTTATTTATTTATTTATTTATTTCCTCTTTTCTTCCCCTCATACCTCACATAGTTTTTTGCTTTGTGATGCCCTGATCATCTTATCATATAATCATATTTATTGTGACAATCTGTGTTGATGTCATCCCCTTGCTTGAATAGGATCCTATCTAAAATATATAAACTCCCTATGCACCAGCACTTTGGATAGAGTGCTCTTTACTTAGCAGGTTCTTAATTTTGATTGAATGAATGATTACATGTCTAAAATGAAGGGAGCTATTAAGATTAATTTCCCTCACACCCAGGAACTGCCAATAGCCACAGAGACCTAATATTATCTTCTTTTGACTCTCACTTCCATTTGGAGCCCTAGAATTTGATTCAACAACTGACCTGTCCTCATTCTTAGAATTTATGCTCATGACATACATAACACTAGAGCTAACTCTTAATAGGTAAGTGATGGTGAACCTTTTAGAGACCAATGCCCAAATTGCAACCCTCACATGCATGCCACCCCCTCACCCCAGAGTAGAGGGAACAAAGTGCTCCCTCCCATTGGGCTACTGGGCAGAGGGATAGTTGATATGAAAAATGTCCTTAGGCACAGTGGAGAGGGGGAGGAGAGCAGCCCCCTCTAGCAAATGTTTCTATAGGTTCACCAACATGGCTATAGGTGTTTGGTTGGTCAGGTGGAGTCAAAATTGAAAGGATTTAAGAAGTAGATAAGGAGGAAAGAGGAAGAAGGAGGAAAAAGAAGAAAAAAAAACAAATGAGAAAAGAAAAATAAAAAGATCAGTTTTTAAGAGTTCTTGGTTATCATTGATCCCCTAAGTTCATGGACAGTTAGTTAGTCAATGAACAAAATTGACTTAGGAAAAATATATCTTAACTTTCTCCAACTAAAATGAGATAATAAAATTATGCTGCCTCATGTGAATGTTTAAGGAGATTTAAAAGTGTATTTTCACTTTTGAGGCTTTTGATTATAGAATAGATTCTGGTTTTTTTCCCCCAAAGTAATATTCCAAGCTTAATGCTTACAGAAAAAATAACTTCCATTTGCATAGTATCTTAAGGTGTATGAAGTACTTTACTCTAAAGTAATCCTATATGGTAGGCAGTTTAAGTATATTATTGTCCTGATTTTACAGATGAGGAAACTGAGGCTCAGAGGTGACTTTTCTTGCCCAGTATCACAGTGCTAGTAAGTGAAATGGAACATGTTCATCTAAAATGTTTTAACTTGCAGTGTGGCAGCTGCTTGGCTGTTTTCATATGAGTCTAGTGACAGTAATAATTCCAAAGATTCAGCTCTCTGGAGCTTCAGGTAGTTTAATGAGGAAAGGTTTTGTCTTCAGGAAGGTATTTACAAAGTGACTACTAGAGGATGCTGTTCTAACTAAAAAATAAAAAGGATAAAAATACCAGACACTCATGAGTATTGCTATGTCATTTAGATACCTCTAGGGACATAGTGAGGTTTTGTTCTGGCCAGAAGACAGAGCAAAAATCAGAGATTTGTTGTTGTTGGCAGATATACATAATAAAAACAGGAATGTGAACGAAGATAGGGAGGAGGCAATGGTTTGAGCTGTTCCGCCTCACTTTTGTTCTTTGCTCAATATTTTTTTTTTCATGAAAATCAAAGAGGGTTTTGGGAGCCAGGTAAAGTTGATAGTTCCTGTGGGGATTTGTGTACAGTCTCCAAAATGGATGTTGGGAGCATAGGACCTACATCAGGGATCCAACAGGAGTTGAAATGAATTTCCTAACTCTACTTCCTATAGTTTTCTGGGACCATAAGATTTAAATTAGTACCAGACATAGTCAAAAGAATATAATGAATCTTAATATGAAGGCATTCCAGCTGTGTTTTGTTGATTGTGGCTAGATGAGGCAGCTCATAGCCTCAAGCCTAAACTAAAAGAGTTGTCAATTTACCTTTGTTAGGGAGAGGCTTTTTAGTCACTGTCCCCTTTCAGAGAACTGATAACCCCCCAAAATGACCCTGAAGAGTAGAAGTCCAGAAGATGGTAGTAAGAGACCTTTGGCAACCACAAGACCAGTTGAGATGCCATTAGAGACAAGATAATGTCCAGTAGAAAGTAAAGTTGTGGCATCTAATTCAGAACCAAGATATCCAGCAATTATGAACTGCCAAAACTGGTAGAGAATGAGTATTACATCTCTCATGTAAATACATGTTTAAATATAAGAGAGATTGTGGCTTTAATCTGTCCTGACTGACATCAGCATAGACTAATAAAGAGTAGCTCTGCAGCAGTAGAGGTGGAATTTTATTTGGCTTCCTCCATCCTTGTATCATGATGTTTCCTGGTATGTTGCCCCTTATTCAAATATATGCTCTGGCCACATGATCCCCTTATTTGGGTACCATACATGGATATTTCCTGATCTTCTATATTCTTTCTATGTGTACCTTTTGGTGATGTAGACACCTATAAGAAATGAACCCTGTGCAGTCATGAAGATGTATTTTTATATCACTACTTATATTCTGATGGTTTTTTTTTTTGCTTTACTGTACTTACCTACAGAGTACTTACAACCTGGGGAGCTTTGTTGGGGGTACTTGTGATCAGATGTTTTAGTACTACAAATCATCTGAATGTTTTTTTCTCTGTGTAATTAACTGGAGTTTGGATTTCCAAAACTCTATTTCCTCTTCTTAGAATCACCCAGGGTCTTTTATTGTATTAAACTTGTAGCATTCTGGACTCCCCCATCCTGCCATTCAACTAACTCCCAATCAAGTTATTTTATACATTGTCATTTAAGCTACCCCTTAGTAGTTTCTGATGTTATGGACCATTTTCAAATAAATGTAATAGAAAAACTGAGGGCCCCAAACTAATGTAGATCTCATTCATTCAGAATCAAAAAACTATAGGCAGACCATACCAGCTTCCATATGTCCTGTAGTACTTACTCTCCACACCCTTTTCCCAGACAGACCTTTCTGCACTCATGTTTACTCCATCTAATCTCATATTCATATTCCTGATACATCCTCATAACATGCTGACATACTGTACCTATTCATTCCTCCCTCTCATTCATATTCCTTTTCTCTGAACCGACTTACATAACTACCATGCTCTTTTGAACACCTGTACCAAGGATATGCTGTGGGGTGATTCTTCATAGTTTAGGGAATAAATAGCACCTGTCACCTTTACTCCCCTATCCCTCTTCCACTGAGCTGTTTGTCTTTCAATGGTAGCATCCTCAATCTAACAGAATGCCAACAGATGGAGATGGTGTGATGGACCTTCTAAAGGCAAGAAAAGTCATAAGCAAAGGCACAGAAGTAGGAAATCTTGGAGTCACAATCAAGTAAAAATTTGAAAGAAGCTTAAAATTAGTTATATTTGGAGAATTTATACAAATCCTCTTTTCTAGGCACCTTAAGCCAGACATAAAAAAATTAAACACCTTTGAAAACCTAGTATGATTCAATCAAATACAAATCAAGAAAATTGTAATGATTTCTATTTTCTCACTTATCATATAACTATTATATGAGCAAACCAACAAACAAACTTATCCTCCAGTCTTTTTTAAAATATCGGATCTTTTGCTACCTAAAGAATAAATAGCTCTTCAAAGTGCTTGAAGCTAACCTGCCCTTTATCTGAGATAGCAATCCAGGAGCCAAACAATTTGTTTTCTCATTTTCCATAGTCTTAACTTCAGAATTTTCAATTATACACCAAAAACTCATTGGACCATTTGGGGAAGCCAAAGAACTCAGAGCTATCCTTCCTCATAGACATCCATAGACACACCTATAGGAGGAACCTTAAAAACTCATCTATTCCGATCTCTTTATTTTATTTATATCTCTTAATTTCAAATGAGGAAAATGAGTCTCAAGGATAAAATGAGGCCAAGGAGACATCATCAGTGACAATTGAAAATAGAATCATGTCTCCTGGCTCTCAAGTCCAATGATCTTTCATCATAATGTACATTCCCCTGATTCTCTGCCAGAACCAATAGACATTTTAAAGCATTATATCTTTGGGGCATATTAAGTGACATCTCCAGGGCCAAGAAGAATTTATACACCAAAGACCTTGAACAGTAGAGTAAGACTAGCCATGTTTTATTTGTTTGCATTCTTGGCTGATAATGCTAGTTATAATGAACCTCACAGGTACTTTCTTAGTAGTGTGGCTACTGGTTTCTGTGTTCTAATAATGACCAACCCTGCTTTTTTGGCTTCCAGATGAGGCATAAAGATAAGAGCTTATATGTAAGCACACTTGAAATGTGGAAGGAAGATACTGGGCCAATCAGTTAACCCTTCTGAGCCTCAGTTCTGGTCTGTGAGTTGAGGGGGCTGGGTTCCTCACATGACAAGACATCTTTACTTTTTGAGTGCTTTAGGTCATTTATCTTCTTTCTTATATAAACTTTATCTTTTTTTTTTTAACAGAGAGCAGTGTGAAGGAAAACACTGTGAAGTACATGGAAATACTGGAAGATAAATTGCACAGGTGAGAAGTGAGGATAGTACACAGGTAAAATCTTATTAATGAATTCAAATAATCAGACATTTGTTAAGTGCCTACCATGTCCTGAGGCAAGAAGAAATAGTCTCTGAACTCAAGGAACTGATAATCTAATGAGGGGAGTCAACCTGCATACATATATATAAAACAACTTATAGACAGGACAAATGGGAAACAATTAACAGTATAAAAAGCCCTAGAATTAAGAGATCTGAAAAAGCATCTTGACATTTTCCTGGAAAAATAAAGCAAGCCAGAGAGATCAGTTGGTGGAGTGGAGGAGGGAGAACATTATAGGCATGGGGAATTAGCCAAAGATAATGCTCAGAACTGACAGATAAAAATTGAGTGTTTTGTTTGTGGAACAGTCAGGAGGCTGGTGTCACTGGATCAAAGTGTAATTGGTGACTGTCAAAATGAAAGAACACTGGAAAGATAGGAAAGGGCTATGTGAAAGCTCTAGCTTTCCAAGTAGCTTTCCAAGTTGCTTGTATTAGAATTTAGTTAAAATGAATGCCATCATTAAGATGCTAATCCTAATTTTGGAGGGTCTTGGAAATGCAATATAGTTGAGTCTCTCTCTTTAATTTAAATTTATTTATTTGTTTGTTACATTCATTAAAATATCTAGTTAACTCCCCCCCCATAACCCTATACCCTTAAAGAAGGCATTATTTGACAAAAAGATATATGTGTATATATAACTGTGTCTTATTGCTATTTCTCTGGAGGTAGTCATATACAAGTCATTCATCAAATAATATTTCTGTTCTCTTGGTTCTGCTTTTTTACTCTTCATAATTTTTGAGGTCTTTCAATGTTTTTCCAAAATTAACCTGATTTTCATTTCTTAAGACACAATAATATTGCATCACAATGATATATCACAACTTATTTAGCCATTCCTCAAATGATGGGCATCACTTCAGTTTCCAGTTCTTTGCTACCACAAAGAGAACTGCTATAAATATTTTAGAACACACAAGTCTCTTTCTGTAATAAATAATCAAGCTGACATATGGGCTTTGGACACAGTAAGAGGGACAACAGGTATCATCTGCTCATTCTGCACCTTCTCTTTCATTTCCTCTTTTTTGAGGGGGAAAGGAACCAATACATACATTCCTAAATTTTAGTTGAGGAAGAAATGCAGCATGGATTTCCCATTTCAGGTTAAGAAGGAGAATCTTGTTGATGTTGCTAAAATCTGAATTTGTGCCTCAGTCTGTTTTCCTTTTACTGTCATGGCTGAGGAGGTCCTATGGATTTTAAACCGGTTCATGCATGTTTTGGAACAATGAAAAAATGCACATCATAGGTTCTGTTTTGAATCCTAAATCCAAACCAGCATGAAAATTCCTGTTTTTTTTTTTTGCCCTGAGTAGGAATGCAGATTCAAAAAATGTACATGATGTTATAGCATGTCAAGAGATTTTTAGGTCCTGAAGACATGCCTTTAAAAAAAGCAACCAATAAATCCCAACTACTCAGATCTGCTCCTAATTAAGAAAGCAAGTTCTGAAACATAATCAAGTCCTTCTTCCTAGGTAGTTATTTTTTTATGGAGATAGTTTTGCTACTATTTTGGAAATTGTTAAATAACTCATGAGTAGGACTTTCTTAAAATATTGCCTACTATTGTACCATGGCTAAAATGACACCTTTCCCTTAAGAGATTATGAAAAGGGAGATCTGATTCCAGAGGGGCACTCTAAAATCTTGTTGTTGTTGAGTCATTTCATTAGTGTCTGACTCTATGACCTCCTTTAGGAGGTTTTCTAGGCAAAGGTATTGGAGTGACTTGCTATTTCCATCTCCAACTCACTTTACATATGAGGAAACTGAGGCAATCAAGGTTAAGTGACGTGCCCAAAGTGACAGACCTAATAACTGTTTGAGGTCAAAATTGAACTCAGGGCTTCCTGCCTCCAGTTCCAACACTACCCACTGCACAATCTAGTTGGCCCTTCTAAAATCTTAATAAGATAATATTTGTTTCTAATATTGTATAAGCAACTTCTTTAAATCATTGACTGACTGTTTGCTTCTATATGAGGTACTTTGGGTAGCAGGAAGAAGGGAGGTACTGGGATTGATGTGGCAATAAAGTAGCAAAAAAAGGCATTCCACTTCTAGGAGCTATCGTAATGTCAAGTGAATGTTGACTCATCTCATTCCCTATAGTTTGGGGATACAGAGTCAAGGTAACTTAGGCTTTTTCCTGAAATCCTCTGTACCTTTCTTCAGTTTTATCAAAATTACCACATAATGTAATGTCCACTTTTCATACTAGATTTAGCCTTTCTTCCTTATTTCTAAAATTATTCACACAAAATACATTTGACATTGAAATGCACACATATGTACATGTTTATGAAAGGAGATATATGAAAACAAAATTAGGCTATTTAAGTGGAGAGCTTTTCTCTTGACATCTTCTCAGTTGGTTTACCAGCTTTTAGAAACAATTATCTGGAACTAACTTCTTTCCTATTGAATTAGCTTGATTAGTCTGCCCTAGTCAACAAATCACAGCCTACCCCCTCAAATCTTGGGAAATTTGATTTTAGACATTTAAAATCCTTGGCTGATTGACCAATGTGGGCTGACAACCTAGCTTTCAGATCAATACTTTCTAGCACTTCTAGGTACAAAACACTAGGCTGATTCCCTAAGTGTTTGAAATACTATTCAATGTGTTAAAAGTAATTTACTTAGCCACATTATGCTAATATCATTCCTACTTTTTCTCTGTTCCTTACACTGACATACCTAACTGATGGCCAGAAGAGAAGAATCACAAAATGGGTACTGATACAGAGGTTTCTGGATGTTCTCAAATGATACCTAACCTTAGTGCCATGGCCACCCTGCCTCCTACCCAGGAGAAGGGAGAAGAAACTTGATATTCTTTGGCCCTTCTTGAATGGAATAGAGAAGCAAATAACTAATTTCTCATTTTTTTTTGTGGAGAAGATCAAGAGCTGTGGGCTAGGTAATAGATGTGATGATTGAGAAGCAGTTGAATGGCCAGAAGAAAACATTAGTCATTTATGATTCAATTTCAACTTTAATAAACTTCATTGTTACCTTTTGTTTTTAGAGCTTCATCATATTACACTAATCTCTCTCTCCAATGAACTCTCCCTTGTAATACACATAAATATAACAGCCATATTTGATAGCATATTTAATAGCATATGCTGCATTCCACATTCATAGCTATTCACCTTCTGTTGAGAAAATGTATATATATATTGCACAGTTAAAAGAACCATATATATATATATATATATATATATATATATATATATATATATATATATATATATAGTTCATGTTGTCAGCTTTTGGATGGAGATCTCTAGTTGACTGTCCATGTAATTTTTCCTCACTAATTTTTTTCCACCATTGAAACCAATTTTAACAATTTTCACCAATCAATCAAGAGCAGAAATAACATATTTATCAAATTTGGGAAGGTTAACCACAGGTTATATCAGATCTTAGGGGTGGTAGCTAAGTAGAGTCAGAAAGACCTGAGTTCAGATTCAGGCTCAAATATTTGCTCTAGCTATTACCACTACAAGCTAATCATTTAACCTCTGTTTGCCTCAATCTTTTATCGAATTAGATAATAATTGAATCTACCACCCAGGGTTATGTTGAGGGTCGGATGAGATCATAATTGTAAGTTGCTTAGCCCAGTGCCTGGCAAACAGTAAGTGATGTGTTAGCTAATATTATAGCTATTATTATTGTGACAGAGCTGAATTTAAAAAGATGATTTTTAATGAAGGAATCCTTAAAGTCTTACATTTCAGTTTTTTAAAAAAAATTCACAAATAAAAAATGGGAGAGCAGTTGCTAGGTAGAAAGTTACAGGGAAAATTTAAATAAATTTAATGAACTATTTGTTTTGTATGAGCGTTAAACATGGTAGCCAAAAAGCTCAAGCATTCTTAAGTTACATTAAGAATTTTAGTCTCCATGCTGATGAAGAATAGTTTGAGGGCACCCTACTTTGATCAAGCCATCCCTGAAATATATTGTTGAATTTTAAGTATCTCATCTTAGGAAAATAATTGATAAAGTGGAAAGTTTGCACAGTTAAAAGAACCAGAATAGAAATAAACTGAAGGAATTTGGGACATTTAGCTTGGGGTAAAGAAGATTTAGGTGAGTGGTAGTAGCCTTGTTCAACTGTAAAGTTTAAGGATTATCATGTGGAAAAGAATTAGAGTTATTTCTAGAGTACAGAACTAAAAGCATAAGGGAACAAGCAGAAAAGAAGAGCAGGAAAAAAAAATTCCAAGGATCTGAGCTAGTCAAAAATTGTATGGATTTTGCATATTTCCTGCTAAAAGGCAGATCAACCAGGGGAAAAAAAGGTACATCTTTTTCATGATTAAATAGAATAAAGCTCAGTCTTATCCCTTTTGGGGGTTATCAGATTTTTGAAATCATAAGCTCAAAATACATGTGAGCTAAATGAGCTGCTGCCCCAACCTCAATATTTGACTTCAATTATTTCCTGATTTGAAAACAAACAAATCAACTCATATAAGGTAGCAATAAAGCTTTTGCCAGCACTTTGAAGTGCTTAAAGCTATGAAAAGCTAGCTGTCCAGGATGGTAGGACAAGATAGAGGCATGCTTGTCTTTTTTTTTTTTTTAAACCTTACCTTCCATCTTAGAATTGATACTAACCATCAATTCCAAGGCAGAAGAGTGGTGAAGACTAGGCAAATGGATGTAAGTGACTTGTTTAAGGTTGCATAACTAGGAAGCATCTGAGGTCATATTTGAACCTAGGACCTCCTGTCTCTATGACTGGCTCTTAATCCACTAAACCACCTAGCTGTGTCCCTCCTTGCATCATTACTTTATAGGACTGGAATTTGATGGCTAGATAGCTTGATTGATCAATAAATAGATCAAAAGAGAGAGCATTTATTAAGCATATCCTATGTTCATGACACTGTTCTAAGCCTTGAAACACAAATATGAGAAAAAAGAAAGATATTACCTACCCTAGAGGTAATTAAATGTTGATGAGGGAAGACCATATATAAATGGAAACTAAAAAACAGAGGATTTGGAGTTGGGGGAAGATTCAAGTCCAGAGAGTAGGCAGCTGAGCCAAGTATAGCTACTTCCTCAGATGGAGATTCCCCATCCCCTCATACAAAAATCCCATTTCTCATCAAGTGGAATTTGCCTAATGTTAAATGAAGGGCATCATTCACATTTATTTCATGTATATGAATAATACAAACAGCCAAACTGTATATTTCAGAACCAGAGATGGGTCCCCAGAATTTATTCACTAGGGGATGTGTCAGGAGTCATAGGAAGATTACCTAAATGTTCCTCTCCTTTTCTCTAATTGAATATCTGGGTTTTTACCTAAAGAAGACTTCTCATTTGTGTTTGCTATCATTTCCATATGATCTAGGCTGCCTGGTTTTTATCAAGCCTGCAGCAAAAAAACCCAAAAAAATCAGGAGAAGAGAACAGCTGGAAGGCCTACTTCTGTGCAGTCTTCCAGAGTCAGTGACTGCACCTTGCCCTGTGAAACATAGAGAGTCGCCTGCCAGGGAGGCAGAAGTTGAGCCTGCATGAAGTGACTGAGTGCCCTGCAGTCTGTTTTCTTTGCTCTCCAAGCTTAATGGTGTGCATCTGAGCCAGGAAAGTTAAAGCATTCTGCTCTGACAGTGGAGACCCTGGCCCTCCCTTTGCTTTTAGATTTGGAGTTGCCAAATTTTTAAATTTAAGCCTCTTGGCCCTTTTCTCATCAAATCTGGTTTTATTACCCATTAAGGCTTACGTTTCAAAGGGTTGTTTCTTAGTTTTAAGAGATGAGTTGCATTTTCATATGAGTTTTATTTCTAATGTCCCAAAAATATTTTGGAGAACATGAATTACTATCAAATAAAAGATCACATAAAGGAAAATTCTTTGTGTTTTACCTTAATAAGGAAAAACTGAGGACAAAGAGAATTAGTTAAGAGTTAATTAATTAAAAGTTTATTATAAGTACATCTAGGTAGCAACATATTGATGGGCTGATCACTAGAAATCAACAAATGGCTTCCAAGATGTCCAGCATATATATAAAGACAATTTGGATAGGTTCACATGGGTTAAAGAAGTTGTCCCTAATTGCCCCACAAGATAATTTCCAGGTAAAACAAGTAGGGAGTGACTTGACTATATGACAGACTGAATGACATCTCCTCCCAACACTGATTGACATATCAAGTCTGGGAACACAAAGGTCACCAAGTCAAAATAATTTTCAATAACACATCTTCAGGAATAGGGGAGCCAAGTCTCCTTCTCTAGGTAGATGAGTTTACATAGATATATATAGATATATATCTGTGTGTGTGTGTATACACACACAGACATGTATATATGTCCAATGCAAGTTTTTCCTCTCTCTTTCCATTTCCCAACAGTATTTACATTGTTCTCTGAGATCATACTACCTAAGAAACCCACACCTGGATTTAATCCATATTATCATGAAACTAGTCTAACTGTAGAAAATACCTTTCTCACTTATATCTTTTAGATTCTCAAAGTTAATTTTAAAATTCATCTCCTGCATGAGAGTTTTCCTGACCCTGGCAACTTTCTTTGTATTTTCATTCAGGACATATAATTGCTTAGTATTTACATGTTTTCCTACCAATAGAATACAAGTTTCTTGAAGGTAGGAACTACTTCATTTTTTGTATATTTGCCCTAATTCACACTGAACCAGAAAATGCTATATAAAACAGTGAAATAGTCCCTGCCTTCAAAAAACTTCCATCTTATTTGTAGTAGTTCAGAAAATTATTTCTTCTCTGTGAATACTAAGTATACTTCTGAGGTCTCATGGCTTATAATATGTTGCTACTGAGCCTGTATCATGTGGGCCTTCCAATATCAGACTAGTAGTTGATACTTATCAACTTCTAGAAAAGGATATTTCCTGAGAAGGCAGAACAAAAGCAATAATCATATAGCATTTTCCCCAATTTGGAGACAAGCTTGCTCTTTGCCACATGTACACAAGGTCCACAGGAAAAGTAAGCTCAAATTTCCCATACAGTAGGAGTGAGACATACACCTTGAGAACATGACTTCCTACCTCTAGAAATTCTTTTCTCCCTGTAGAATATTATGACAAGGATTCATTAGGTATAGCTCTATGCAAGTGCCTTTATGACTTTTTCCGTAGTCAGCATTCCTCTTAGTCATATTCTCTAAAGCTTCTTCATCCTTGGGGGGACCATTGTCCACCTCCATTTGCAGGTACTTCCTCTGTGCTGGGCTCTACTAATCAATTTGCTGGTGAGATTTCTCTTGATGATTCTAATGGAACCCCTGAACTCTGGAGACTCACAGAAAAGAGGTTAAGGGGGTGAAAAAGCAAAAAAAAAAAACTCTCCCTTCCCCCCCCCACCACCTCAGAACCTCCCATATACACACACCTAGCAGCTCAAAGCAGTCTTCCTCATTTAATAAAACTCCAGGGAAGAGAGTGAAAGATCATTTGCTCAAACCTTTTCTATGTATGCTCAGTTCAGTCCTGGCTCAGCCTCTCCTGAGTCATCACTCCTTCTGTCTCCAAATCAAATTAGAAAGATTTTTGGCCCCAGGACTTTCAGTCACTCATGACTCCCCAAAGTTTCATGTGTTGGATTGGAACCAAACAAGGAATACCTAGCACATTCTCCAAATAACCTACCATGAAGGGCAAATCTGAGCATCCTCTCAGGACCTGGCCCTCATTGGCCAGTATACTTCTCTATTATATGTGCATCTCTGTTGCCAGCAAAGTACCTGGCACATAGAAAATCAGGAAATAGGACTGCTTATCAATTGATTGATTTATGAAACTTATGTTCTAATTATGTCTGTTTTATTTCTCTGAACCTTACCAGCCCTTCTGAATCTGTACTTTTCCTCATGCTAATCCAGGGAATAGTCCACTTTCATCTGGGCTATGAATTTGACCCAAATGTAGTAACAGCTCATATTTATATATAATGGTGAGCAGAATACATTTCTCACACTAATCTAACAAGGCAGCTTTTAAATGACAATACACAAATAATTTAATCTTTTCTGACTTATTTTCTGGTTTATGAATGGAGATTTAATATATGTACTATCAAATTTATGGGCTTTGTTGTAAGGAAAATAGTTTTAAACCTTAAAGTACTATGTGTATTGTTATTAGCATCCCACTTTAAGGTATCAGAATGAAAGTTCAGAGTGATTAAATGGTAGCTAGTATTAACAATGATTCACATTTATATATCTTTAAGATTTTCAGAGTGCTTTATATTTTTTTATTATTTGATATTTGTAACAACCCTTTGAGTATAGTAGAGCAGCTCAGGAAAACAAAGTTTAAGTGACTTGCCAAGAACCACAGAGCTAGTAAGTGTCCAAAACTAAATTTGAACCCAGGTCTTCCTGACTCCAAGTCATCCAGGACCTTATTCAAACCTAAATGATCTGAATGCAAGTATGGAATTCTTTCTGTTACATGCTGTCTTCCTACTTGTCTCCACTAATCAAAATTGTTCCCATCCTTCACACTTCAGTTCAAATTTCTATGTCTTTGAATCCTGACTTCATGTGGGTGTCAAATCCCACCTTTGTCACATACCAATTGTGTGACCATCAGCAAGTCATTTAATCTCCCAGGGCCTCTGTTGTCCTGCCCACAGTGGTTTTTCCTCTTCTGAATTTTTATGAAGAAAGAAATCAATTTGAAACAATTTTGGCCTCTACATACAAAAATAAAAACAAGATTTCCCCTTAATGTAGATTGACTGTGTTTTTCCTATTAACCTTTAGGTCAACCATTTTTTGGTTTACATTCACTCCATTTTACTTATAACCCTCTGAAACTTTATTCTGGGATTATAGGACCTTAGTCTAGGGCTAGAAGGGACCTTCAAGACTATTCAGTCTAATTTCGACTAGGGATGGATATGCATGTACATGGCACTCATAATATCAATAAATGAGAATATATATAGAGAAGAGAAGAGTGATCACCTTACCGAACATGTATAGTTAGGGAGTATGTTATAGATGATGAACGAGCAAAAGATACTGAAGAGTGGTCAAATAGGTAAGAGGAAAACTAAAAGAAACAGAGAGCAGTGATGAGGAGGGGGGAAATGCAGAAAGGAGAAAGTATCCAGAAAGGGGAAAGGGAAGGGAAAGGGAACAAGTCTATTTTGTGCCACTCTACCAAGTGCTTTACAATATTTCATTTGATCCTCAAAACAACCCTATGAATTAAGCCCTATTGTTATCCCCATTTTATAGTTGAGAAATCTAAGGCATACAAGTTAAGTGACCTGCTAATAAATGTTTGAGGTCAAATTTGAACTCAAATCTTAATTAAGGCTGTTCCAAAACTATTCACTGAGCCTATTCACTACTTGTATGTGTTGCTGTATCAAAAAAGATATCCTCATCACTAGTACTAAAGACAAATGAAGGAAGAATGGGCTCTAAAAGTAGAAAACTTTGATTAAAAAAATTAAAAATTGGATGGTAGAATAGAAAAAAAGTTGAAACTGATCTTATACTTCCTTGTCTGGGAGGCCACTGATAAGATAATACTGTCCACTGAAATTAATTAATCAATATTTATTGGCTTCCAAAGCTAGAAATGAATGATGGCTAGGGAAGAAAATAAGCAAATCTATCTTTGATTTTTTTTTTATCATTTCTTACAGACAGCATGTTGAAAACTCAGTTGTATTGAGGGGGAAAGTTTAGGTAGAATTGTGTTTTTTTTTTCCTTTTCCCCCAGTTTCATTCTATTTATGTCTCTAAACATTTAGAAATGGCAGGGTATGTCATAGTTAATCCATTTTGGTTTTTGCATCATATTTTAAAATTCAACATTCATTCAGGAATCTTTTGTTAGCAGCCTTCTATGTGCCAGATACTATGATTTATAGGGATACAGAGACAGAAACACAATAGATCTTGCCCGCAAGGAACTTATATTCTTGGGAGTGAGAGGCATTCAATAGCCACACAGAAAAGTAGATACAAAATATTTGCATAGTAGATACAAAGTAATCTTGGGGAGCATTAATAAGAAATATGGGAGAAAACAAGATTGGCTTCCTACAACCAATTCAAATATCAATTAGTTGAAAAATGGTCCAAATCAGATTTCAAGGAGGCAAGAGGACCAAAAATCCAAGAAATTTTTCTTGTATTATTTGTTTTTCATTCTTGCAGTCATTCTGAAGAGTTGAGAAAATCTAAAGAAAAAATTAATTGTGGTGTCAGTGGGAACCCCAGTAGGTAGAGAACCAACTTGTCATTAATTAAATGACAAGGCTTTTTAATGATTCAAGGCAGAGTTGTCAAGATTGCATGATAGTTTAATTTGCCAACAGGCAATGAACTTGTTAATTTTAGTCTCATGATTAATAAAAGTAAAACTACTCTTGGAACATCTCATGGACCCATTTCTCACATGGGGCCATTAAAAAAAGGATCTTCTTAATACATCTATCTTACTTTATGGATGATAGTTCTCCAGCAGCCTGGTAAATGTAGGTTAGACAAAATATTGCTTATAAAATTTCCAATGACTCATTTAGTCCCTTTTTGCCCCTGCCTCCCTATCCTGAGCTTGTATTCCCCTGCCTGGAGTTACACAACAACTGTGAGGACATTAGCTACAAAGTAGGGAGCTATAGATACTTTAGATGCTGGGATGCTTCCCATTATATCTCATGGCCCACACAGCTTTGGGTCCTAAATCCCTTATCACAATTGCCTCAGGCGGAAAAATATTTTTTTCTACCTCTGTAGCAGCCGATGTAAAGATGACATTTCTTGTGCTGAGGGAATTTAATGTGATTGTACTGTACTCTAAGCCTCAGAAGATAATTCTGTCACTTCCATTCATCACAAAAACGGGGCCTTTGAGTTGTGCCTTTTTCCCCTTTCTCCTTAAATCTCCTTGATAGAAATCATAAAATTATTTAGGGGACTAGGGAGGAGAAGGAAATAACAAAGATGATGACTTGTGACAATTACGCAGAGCCATTTGATTGAGTTATTTCCTTTATTATTCTGGAAATGAGAAAATAAATGAACACCCCCTGGTTCTCACAAGCTGTGGCTTTGGGATGGATATATTCTCCCTGTGCTGACTGGTAATGAAGCAGGGCCATCTCACTTTGCAAATGAACACCAACCAGTCTGTCTTAATTGACTCTCAGCTTCCACATTTCCCTTGATTTATTGCTACTTAGCAATGTTTGTTTTTGCTCTGAGGATGGCATTTGTCAATTTTTGTAGCTACTGAAAAGAGAATGTTCAGGAGTGAACAGTCTGGCTTTGACACAAGGTATACTGATTTGGGCAGTTGCCTGCTTACTAGACCATGAAGGGGAGAGACCTTTCTTTAAGATTTCTTGCTTGCCCTATTTTCCAAAGGAAAGCAAGAACATGACTCTGGACATCTAACCTGAAGCATGTATCACCTGATCTCACACATCCTCAAGTGGCATCCTTCAGAGAAGTTTATTCAAGTGAAATCAACTTCCTGGGAAATTTGGCTTCCCTCTCCTTCCCCCCTTCTCTGCTCTCCTCCCCATCCAAGGCAGTCAGTGCTCATTTGCTTATGTAATAGGGATGATAATGATGTCTGGCTTCTGGTGTCTTAGATTACATTCTAATGGAGAATTCTCCTCAGATAAGATTCCCAGGGACTACAGCCATGGTTGCTAAAAATGAGAATTTGGCTCCCAAATAATAGTGGCTTCCTGAAATAAAAATGGAAACTAAAGGCCTCCTAATGATGTCTATAGGATCATAGGTCTAGTGCTGGAAGGAACCTCAAAGGCTTTCTAGTCTAACTCTCACATTTAAAAGATGAGGAAACTGAGAGCATGGAAAATTAAGCAACTTAGCCCAAAACACAGATCCAGAGTCAGAATTTGAACCTGGATCTTCTGACTTCATTGTCAGTTCTCTTTCCATTATCTCAAAAGACAGCATGCTGAGGGAATTATTTTCAATACTTTATCATTTGATTTTTTTTTCACTTTAAACATTTTTTATTTGGTCATTTCCAAACATTATTCATTGGAAACAAAGATCATTTTCTTCCCCCCACCCCTTCCCACCACCTCTCCCATAGCCGACGCACGATTCCACTGGGTATCACATGTGTTCTTGGTTCGAACCCATTTCCATGTTGTTGGTATTTGCATTAGAGTGTTCATTTAGAGTCTCTCCTCAGTTGTATCCCCTTCCCCCTGTAGTCAAGCAGTTGCTTTTCCTCGGTGGGTGTTTTTACTCCCACAGTTTGTCCTCTGCTTATGGATAGTGTTTTTTAGATCCCTGCAGATTGTTCAGGGACATTGCATTGACACTAATAGAGAAGTCCATTACCTTCGATTGTACCACAGTGCATCAGTCTCTGTGTATAATGTTTTCCTGGTTCTGCTCCTTTCACTCTGCATCACTTCCTGGAGGTTGTTCCAGTCTCCATGGAATTCCTCCACTTTATTATTCCTTTTAGCACAATAGTATTCCATCACCAACATATACCTATCATTTGATTTTTAATATTAACCTACAATATTATATTTCCTTGGTCTTGCATTTCTTGCCCTGGAGCATCTTCTAAATTAAGAAGGGTCCTTCCTAAATGGAGAATTTGGGTTCTTTCTTCTCTGTAGACAGAACTGATCTGAACCAGATACTTCCAGGAACAGTGAGCTTGTGCCCTTAGTCCCCTCCATTGAAATGATAAGCATTTGGTCTGTGGAGGTCAAAATTTAACCTGACCTAACTGTATCTACCTGTCTAGATTACCAAGGGCTATTAGAATCTTGGAACTCTTTAGGACTTGTTTCCCATAGGACTCTGCTGACCACCTGAAGTAATTGGGAAGGGGCTGGAAAATATTAACCTACATCCTCATTAGGTATCTACCAATTAAAGATGTCTTTTATTGTCCAAGGGAAGACTGAATAATGAATTGTCAGAGCTGTATTTAAATGTGCATTATTTTTGTCTTTGATTGCTGAGAGAGAACTCTGACTATTAATTTATTGATTGTTCCTAGCCTACTTAGTAAATTGCTTTTTCATCCCTATAACCCAGTCCCTCAGTATTTTATTCATGGCAGTGCTAGAGTGGGAAAAAAGATTTTGTTCAGTCAGGAAGATTTGTTCTTTGTGATTTGTACTTTTGATATTGATTAATAATAATAATAATAATAATAAATAGCTTGAATATATAGCACTTGAAAGATTTACAAAATACTTCATAAGTTATCTGATTCGATCCTCCCAACAACTCTATTAGAAAGATCCTATTAGTATTCCAGTTTTTGGATGAAAAATGAGGCTGGGAGATAATAAAGATTTACCCAGAGACATACAGCTAGTAAGTAAGTATCTGATTTGGATGATTCGAATGGTCTTCCTGACTCCAAGTGTAGCTCTCAGTCCAGGGTGCTCCTTCTCAATGCTCCATGGAATTGTCAAAAACTCTAAGCAGCAAGTGAGTGGCCCCTTTTCCTAGATTCTAACTTCCATAGCTAGAGTTCCCTATACTGATGAAATCCTAGACCCAGACCCTTCCCCCTAAATAAATAAATCATGTCTCAGTATGTATATGTTAACAAAACTGACTGCTTTAGTGTTTTCAAATGCATTCCTCATTTTCCTGTTGCTCCTATAAACTCAGATGCTGCCTTACCATTGCACTGGGGCTTAGGAATATGAAAGAGAAATAATTTCTCAACATGAAAGACTATCCCCTGAGCCATGTTCCCTGCATGAGGGGCAAATATGTGAAAATCTATAATATGAAAGGAAAATAATCTTTAGGATGCTCGACACATGTTCTTAGTAGGGGATAGTGCTAGTGCATGGGACCAGCCATGGGCAAAGTTGTGAAGCAGCTGGAGCCTCCATTCTGCTATTGCCCTGTCTTACTCAATTAAATAGTTGTTAAACATCTCCTATATGCCAGGCCCTGTGCTAGGTACTCAGAATTCAAAGACAAAAGTGGGGCAGTTCCTGCCCTCAAGAAACTCATATGCGTCCCCCGCCCATGGAGGAAATAAAGATATAAATAAGCAGCTAGACAATCAATAAGCATTTATTAAGTGCCTACTATATGTCAGGCACTCTGCTAAGTACTGGGATAAAAATAAGTACAATAATAGTCCCTGCCCTTATGGAACTTAAAATCCAACTTGCAAACAAATATTATAAAGCAAGTTACATATAGGATAAATAGAAAAAAAAATAACCAAAAGAAATCACTTGAATTAAGAGGTATTGGAAAAGGCTTCTAATAAAAGGTAAACTTTTAGTTGTTTTAGGAGTAGAGGAGGAGGGAGATGATTCCAGCCATGGAGGACAGTCAGATAAAATGCCCAAAGCCTAGAGATATATTTTGCATGTACAAAATATTTATATAAGATAAACACAAAGCCATTTGTTTTTCCCTTTGCCTCAGGCACCCAGAGTTTCATGCTCTATCTTTGCTGCCCTGGGTCTCCAAATGCAGTTTACCCCATGTTTTCCTTAGACTCTCAACATTTCCATCAACATTTACCTGACTTCTGTCCCATTCTCCTCTAGGCTTTATCCTGTGATAACTAATATAAAGAATTAATATGAATTTATTCCTTTTCACAATTTATGCAGCTAACAGTTCATTTGTTGCTTCTTTCAAGAGGCAGCTGGATAAAACAGAGAGAATGGATTTTGGAGTTAGAGAGTTGCAAAAGTTGAATTTGCAATTATTTTTAACCTGGTTAGACCTCAATTTGGGGCAAGGTGATCCAGTGGATAAAGTGTTGAATCTGGAGTTAGGAAGACCTGAGTTCAAGTCTGCCTTTAGACATTTATCATCTATGGGACCCTTGAACAATTCATTTAAACATTGTTTGCCTTAATACACTAGAGAAGAAAATGGCAAATCACTCCAATATCTTTGCCAAGAAAACCCCATGGACAATATGGTCCACAAGGTCATGAAGAGCTGGACCTAACTGATTCAGAATTCAATCCCCTTACCTGTAAAACTGAGTGGGCTGAAGCAGATGATCTATAATGTTCCATACTGAGGTTCAAAAAACCCCAATAAAAGTTCAGAAATGGTCAGTTCACAGTTTCTGTGAAAGAGATCTGAAGATTTTCATGGACTGCATTCTCAAAGTGAGTTAACAACATGAACTGGTAGCCAAAGTACTTTTCTTGAGCTGCACAAAGAGAATAAAGGAGTTAATGAAAGCAGTGGAGCCTCGTAAATGAGTACTGGCTCTGGAGCCAGAAGTCCTGGGTTCAATTATTTCCTGGCTCTCTGAGCTCTGAGGTCTTGTCTAGCTCTGAGGTATGATGCTATTAATTCTGCTATACTCTGCTCTGGCAGGACACATCTAGGTACTAATTTTGGAAAAGATGTAGATAAAGTAGAGAATGTAAAGAAGAATGTAATGGTGCCAGTTAGGGAGCTAAGAATGATTAGCTCAGAAATGGAAAAAAAAAGATGAGAGTGGCGTGGCATGAGGGGGAGACAGGAAGGGAATAAGCATTTATATAGTGGCTGCTAAGTGAAAGCTGGGCAGTTAAGTGGTGAGGTGGTTAGAATGCCAGGTCTGGAATCTGGAAGATTCATCTTCCTGAGTTCAAATCTTGCTACTGGGCAAGTCACTGTAGGACCCTGGGCAAGTCTCTGAACTCTGAGGCCTCTGTTTCATTATCTGTAACATTGCTGCTGAAGAAGGAAATGGCTAACCACTGTAGTATCTGTGCAAAGAATTAAAAATGACTGGAAAAGTGCCAGCCACTATGCTAAGCACTTTATAAATATCATTTCATTTGATCCTCAAAATAGTCCTGTAAAAGATGGGTGCTATTGTTATCACTATTCTATATTTGTGTAAACTGAGAGAAATTAAATGACTTGCCCAGGGCCACATAGCTAGAAAGTCAAATTTGAACTCAAGGTTTCTGACTCCACTCCCTCTTCTCCATCCATTATTCCACCTAACCACCCCAGAATAAGCATTTACTTTACATACCACCTCCAAAGTGCCAGGCACTGTGATGAGTATCCAGAAAATATTATCATCCTCACAAAACACTGTGAGGATTTAAACAGTAATACTTTGGCCACATAACAAAAAAGATAAGACTCATTGGAAAAGATCCTGATTTGGGGAAGTATTGAAGACAAAAGGAGAAGGAGACAGTAGAAGATGAGATGGATAGATAGTATCATGGAAGCAATGAATATCAACTTGGGCAATGTTCAGGAAATAATGAAGGCTAGAAGGGACTGGCTTTCATGGGGTCAAGAAGAATTGGATATGGCTGAAAAAGAACAAATAAAAAATTTCTTCACCCCACATTTAGCACTCTATTTTTATTACCTCTAATAATATTTTCAAGAATTTATAAGACTCTCAATAAGATTAGATTTATTTTGCTCAATCTTAGAGGATCAAACCAGACATAACAAGTAGACATTACAAAAAGACAAAAGTTGATGTTAGGAAAAGTTTCGTAGCAATTAGAATTTTCCAAAACTTGACAGGTTGTTTCAGGTCATATAGTGAATTTGCCTTCTTCAGAATCTTTAGTCAATGGCTCAACAATCAATTGTTGGAAAAGAGATTCTTGGTTAAGGTTGAACTAGATCAGTGGGTTCATAATTTAGCATCCTGAGACCCTTTCAGCTATAGAACTATTTCAGAAATTCCATTAACTTGGATGGGAAAATATATCTTTACATCAATAAACTGGTTTCCTTTGCATTCCTATGTATTTTAAATTTTATACATTTTAAAATATTATTCTGAGAATAGCTCCAAGGTTCCATTGGTTTCACTAGTCTGTCAAATGTGTCCGTGACATAAAAACCATTAAGATTTCCTAGACTAAATGAGGTTTCTTTGATATCATTACAAATAAATAACCTTTAGGTGACAAAATCTTTATATTTAAATGCCTAATAATAGCAACGAGTGGTGCTAGTAACTTTTTTTTTTTATCACGAGAACCCTTCCAAGTACCCTTCAAACTCCACCACATTGGCAAAAGCTTCCTTCCCGTCTCCATAGAGGGCAATTGGTAAAATATTACCAATGAGATAGATAGATAGATAGATAGATCTAGATAGATAAGTAGATGTGTGACATATAGTTAGATTTAGATTACAATTCCAGTTAAAACACATGCACATGTACCCAAAGTATAGATATTGGATTTCTTTTATTTTCTTTTTTCAGTCCTTATCTTCCATCTTAGAATCAATATTATGTATTTGTTCCAAGGCAGAAGAGTGGTAAGAGCTAGGGAATGGAATTTAAGAAACTTGCTCAGGGACACACAGCTAGGAAGTGACTGATATCAAATTTGAATCCAAGACCTCCCATCTCTGCGCCTGGTTATCAATCTACTACTAATCCACCTAGCTGCCCCTGATTTCTTTTACCCATTTAAAAACCCTGAAGTCCTGTGTTCAAGGACTTCTCATTGGGAATCAGTGGGTGATTCATCCATCTTTACCTACCTCCAAATCCATGGTAAAAAGGGATAAATATATCTTTGCCAGCAAGAAGTGCAATGAATTCATGTTTGGAAGTAAACTGGAAGATCGATATCAGGTAATTTATTTTTTTCCAAAAAGAAAAAAAAAAGTGCTGAGGTTGATGTTAGGACTTAACAGGTCACAAGTAACAGACGCAAGCTGGAAAAGAAGACTGCCAATTATAAACAGGCAAATGAGCCCACCAACAGCTCCTGCCCGAGTTCTGACTCTGTGTGTCTGGCACTAGAACCACAGGGAGCTTTCTAAAACTGCAGCCATTTGTGGTGGGAGGATATTTTTCCTGGCCTAAGTGTATATGGCTATCACATTACACTCCCCACAATCTTAGCACTTCAAGCTGTGATCTCCTCACATCTCATAAATGAAGCAGGGGTCAAGCTGAGCCAGGAGAGCAATGGAAACCATGGTCTGCAGCCTGTCTGGCACTGACATGTGGGGAGCCCATTGGAAGTGCTGGATGGGTTTCTGGAGGCAGGGCAAGCCTTGCCTGGGAACTTAGCATGGGCTTTCTGGATGTTTAACCTCTAAATCACTTTGGAATTTGGGCTTGATTAAATGAGAAAATAGTTACTCGGATGATGACAGCACGTGTAAGATAGACCCCGGGCCATGATAATTGGGACTGTTGGTAAATTGCTGAATTTAATGCTGGTTTATGTGTCCTCAACCTAAAAGAAATCAGGGTGGACCTAATGTGAAAATCAAGCAATGAACCTAGAAAATTTTACATATTCATTTCTTTTTTTTTCTCTTCTTTTTCCATTTCATTTTTATAGGACTTTATGTTAGGAGGGGGAGGGACACTTAGAAACTCTACCCAATGGCAAATGCTTCTATCCACTTAGCTTAGTGACCTGCAAAGTCCTAGAAGCAGAATATAGATGATTAGAAATCGAACAGGGAGGTAATGGTAATTATGATGGAACCAAATATGTCTTTTATACATCACATACAATTTGAACAGTCTAATGATTTCAATGCTAAGCTATTGTATAATACGCTAAAAACCAATGCATACCTTAAAATCTTATTTTCATTGATACCTTTTGTCTTTGTCTTATCTTAATTTCTGAATATCTCTTCTATTTCTGTAAACAGAGAGCCATTCTTTATAATAAAGGCAAAAGAGATAAGAGGAGATAAAAAAAACAGTTCAGCGAAATGAATCAATGCATGAATCATGTCTAACAATTTATGCCACAACCCTAGCTTCTCACTCCTGCAACAAAGGGAAGCAGGTGTATTTTCTCATCTCTCTCCAAGGTCAAATTTGTCAGGCAATAATATCTTAAATGTATCTAGTAGTTTACTCTAAAACATGCAAAATATGGTAGAAGCATCTCTACAGTATTGTTGTCCTGCTCATCCAATGATTTTAAGTTATACATCCATAATAATTTCATTCATATTGTGCAAATAGTGTCAATAATATATAGTATGTGATAATAGAATGGTCTGAGACACTATGCTTTTAAAGGATAAAAGGATGAAGATGAAGAGGATGAGGAAATAAGCCAGCATTATGTGGCTGCATGGAAATAGCATATTGGATCAGGAATCAAAAGAACTTTGTATTGAAATCTAGGGGCAGCTAGATGGTGTAGGTGATAGAATTTCAGGCTTGGAATCAGGAAGACATTTTTGTGAGTTCAAATCCACCTTTAGACACTTACTAGCTTAGCTCTTTGATCTTGGGCAAGCCACTTAATCCTCTTTGCCTTAGCTTCCTCATCTAGAAAATGAGCTGGAGAAGAAAATGGCAAACCACTCCCATATCTTCGCTAAGAAAACCCCAATTGGGGGTCACCAAAAGTCAGAGATGACTGAAACTGAATAACAACAAATTAAAATCTAATTTCTACTCTTTAGTATCTGTGTAACTTTGAGCAAACCACTCTCTATAAGGCTTCAGTTTTCTAATCTGTAAAATGAGTGAATTGAAATAGATTATCCTTCTAACTTTGATTCCTATGATCCAACCATTAAACAACATTTATTAGGTGCCAATTGCTATATGTCAGGTACTATAGATATATTGGCAAAAGAGCCCTTCTTGTTAAAGAGACTGAAAATAATATAAATAATTTGGTGATGACTTTTTTTTTTTTTTACATTTTAGACATCAGGGTAAGAGCCATATGCTTTCAAGAAATTTCTTTTTTTCTTCAATTTCACCAAAATTAAAAGGGCCAAAAGTAGTCATGCTAATCAACAACAATGAAGAAAGTGAAGGTACCAGTGTATCTTGTCTCACCTTCCAGAGTAAGCTGATTTCAAGACTCAAATTAGAAATGTTTCTTTAATTTATCTGAGATCATAATTGCTACTCCTGCCTTCTTTGTCTCAGTTGCAGCCCAGTAAATTCTGCCCCACCCTCTAGGCCTTTACCCTGTGTATGTCTACCTGCCTCAAGTGTGTTTCTTGTAGACAACATATGATAGGATTCTGGTTTTTAATTCATTCTGTTATCTGCTTCTTTTTTATGGGTGAGTTCATCCCATTCACATTCCCAGTTATGATTACTGTCTGTGTATTCCCCTCCATTTGATTTCCTCTTGTGATTCTACCTTTTCTCTTTATCTCTATTACCCTCCCCTCCAACTTTTTGCTTTTAGTCAGTCTCCCCCATTTTCCTCCCTAATTATTATTCCCTTCTTACTATAGTGCCTTTTTAATGACCCCCCCCCACCTCTCCCTCCCTTGTATTGTTTCCCTCTCCACTATAGGGAATGATATAATTCTCTGCCCCAATGGATCTGACTGTTCTTCCCTCTTAGCCAATTCCAATGAATGGAAGATTTAAATATTACCTGTAGCCAACTTCTTCCTCCCTTCCATTGTATTGGTCTTCCCTTCCCCTCCCCCACCATGTGCTTCTTTATGAAATATGCATTTATCCCATTTTATCTCTCCTCCCATATCTCTTAGTATTATCCTCTTTTTTACCCCTAGTTTTTTATATTTTTTGACATATCATCCTATACAGTTTATCACTGTAACCTCTAAGTATACTTCTTCTAGCTACTTCGATGATAACAATTTTAAGAGTTAACCAATATCATCTTTTCATATAGGAATACAAATCATTTGAACTTATTGGGGCCCTTAAATTTTTTTCCCTTTCTTAATTACCTTTTGGTGGATCTCTTGAGTTCTGTATTTGGCATCAAATTTTCTGTTTACGTCCAATCTTTTCTTTAGCAATGCTTGGAAATATTCTATTTTATTAAATGACCACATTTCCCCTGCAAGAATATAACTAATTTTGCTGGGTAGTTGATTCTTGGCTGTAGACCCAGTTCCCTTGATTTCTGGAATATTATATTCCATGCCTTCAGTGTAGATGCATCCAGGTCCTGTGTAATTCAGAGTGTGGCTCCATGATGTCTGAATTGTTTTTTTTTAGCAGTTTGTAATATCTTTTCCTTGGTTTGGAAGTTCTTGAACTTGGCTAAAACATTCCTGGGGGTTGTCAATTGGGGATTTAACATAGGAGGTGATCTGTGGATTCTTTCACTCTCTACTTTATCCTTTTGTTCAAGAATATCAAGACAGTTTTCTTGGATAATTTCCTGGAGAATGATGTCCAGGCTTTTTTCTTTGGTCAAGATTTCCCAGTAGACCAATAATTCTTAAATTATCTATCCTGGATCTATTTTCCAGGCACATGTTTTATCAATGAGGTATTTCACATTTTCCTCATTTTTTTCATTCTTTTGATGTTGTTTTATAGATTCTTGCTGCCTTGTGAAATCATTCACTTATAATTGTTCAGTTCTAATTTTTAAAGACTGAATTTCATCCCTGACATTTTGAAACTCCTTTTCCTTTTGATTTGTTTTTCTTTTTAGGTAATTGTTTTTATCTTTTACCTTCTTTGCCTCTTTTTCAAGCTGACCATTTTTGGCTTTTAAAGAACTATTTTCTTGTTTTAGTTCATGTGCCTCTGTTTCCAGATGACCTATTTTGCTTTTTAAGTTCTTTTTCCAATTCTCTTTAACCTCTCTTAATTGTTTTTTTGAATTGTGTTTTGAGTTCTTCCAGAGCCTGTGTCCAATTTGCTGGAGTTCCCGAGTTTTTGCTTTGTATTCCTTGGTCCTCCTCTGTTCCATTTTTTCTTTGTTTATTAACTGAATAGAAACTGTCAATTGTAATTTCTTTTTTTCTTTTTCTGTTGTTTACTCATATTTTTTTCTTCTTTCCCCCTCATTATCAGTTGTATTCTTGCTCCTCTGTTTATTTGCTGGATCTGTAAGTCTGGGTTTTTCTGTCCTGAAGGAGCTTCTTCTTTGCTCAGTTGATTAACTGCATTAGACTGATGGAGCTGATCAGTTGTATTAATGTGCCCTGAGGCCAGATCTTCCCCAGCTGTCAGCAGAGGCTGAAGATGAAAGTGAAGCTATGGAGGTTGCACCTTTGATCCTCTGGTTTTCTGCCAGCTCTGTGAGAGTGAGCACTGCCCTCTGAAGGCTTCTTCTCTGCACTGTTGATAAAATGGATTAAGCCTGTTGAGCTGATCTTCAGAGCTGAATATATTCTGAGGCCAAATTTTCTAGAGACAGAGGCCTAAGATGGAGGTGTGGTAGCTAATGTGTGGTAGCTAAAGGTTGCAACCAGTCTTTCCTCTTCTCCACTTCTCTCCTACATCTGCCTTCTTACCAGCTGTGGTCAGAACCCTGAACTTCACATAGTTGTGGTAGCAAGACACTCCATCCCAGTTGGAGTCTTCACCCTGAGATCCCACCAACTGCCTGAGTCTCAGCACAGTAGGTGAGGAAAGGGCTCTGGGACTTTCCTTCTTTCTTTTCCTTAAACATGAGAATTCAATGTTCTCTGTGTACCTTTTAAGTTGAGTAGGAGGGTCCCTCAGGTCTGTCTTCTTGTTGGATTTGGTTTTTGTCCCCCTTGAAGTGTTTTGTTTTTGATTTGTGTGGAAGGGTTTTCAAAGGAATTCAAAGGAATAGATGTTTGCTGCTTCTAAGAAACCATCTTGACTCCCCAGAAGTGTTTTTATAAGAATGAAATTTCTTTTGTAGTTCTAGAGGATGCCATGAAATGAGGAAATGAGCTTTATTTTCATTTCTTTTAAATTTTTTCTCAAACTTATTGTTTCTGAAATCATTCTATGAAATTGGTTTCCCTACCACATCTATTCAGGTCTGGATTTATTCACTTAGTAATAATGATAAGTCATAATGGCAATGATAATAACTAGCATTATATAGTGCTTCTTTACCTATGACATTTCATTTGATCCTTACAATTAACCTGTGAAGTAATTCTAACCATTATTTTTTAATTATAAGGATTTATCAATAATGATATTATCTATCAATAAGATATTTATGACCATAGGGCTTTAAATGGATTTGAGGCATTATAGATTAACTTTTTATGACTTTTTCCAAATGCTGATTATAGAGTAGCCTTTAGGCTACCATTTTGAGCTAATTGCCTATGGCTCTTGAAAAGAAAATGCTACATAACTCTGGAAGGCATTTCTAGGCCCTTATTGAAAGCCTTCTCTCTTCTGTCTTGTCCTTAGTGACTGACATTTTTAAGTGGCTCACAACTATTTATAGTTCTCTGTTAGTACCATGTTGGTGTTTGTGGCTCTGAGAATAGTGCAAGCTCTTGAAAAAGTTGAAATACAAGAACCATGTTGTATTCTTTATTAAATAAGAAAAAAATATGATGGAGAAATGCAAATATGATATTATATACTATGCAATTGAGTTAAGATAAACAGAGGTAGGGACAGCTAAATGACATAGTAGATAGACCATTAGGCATGGAGTAAAGAAGGTCTGAGTTCAAATCTTATCTCAGACAGTTACTAGCTGTGTGACTCAGGGCAAGTCACTTAAAATTGTTTGCCTCAGTTTCCTCATCTGTAAAATGAGCTGGAGAAGCAAATAGCAAAATACTCCAGTACTTTTGCCAAGAAAACCACTAAAGGGAACATGAATTGAACATCAACAATAACAAATGTATTCGTCTTGTAGTGATGAGCAAAACTATACTGTAAGAGTATGTCTTGTTAGTAAAATGATCAGAGGCTCCCAGACTCCATGGAACCATCAACTCATAACAATTGAGTTAGATGGGACATTAGTGGTCATCAAGTTTGACCCCTTTGTTTATAGCTGAAGAAACTGAGCCTTCAAGAGGTTAAGTGACTTGCCCAGGGTCTCATAGCTAGTAAGGGTCTAAGGTGAAATTTCAACTCAGATTTTCTGGACTCCAAGTCCAATACTCTATCCATTGCTCCTTGGTGCCTCTGGTTAAATCTCTCACTAAATGCATTAATTCATTCAATAGCAGGTTAGGAGATAGTCATATATCCATGGTTTTAGTATGTCCAGTGATTGGTGAGGGGGTGCAGTCATTTGCATAGTATAATGAGGCATGCATGTCTACAAAAGAAAAGGTTTTTCAATCTTCTGCTTGAACAGAGTATTTGGGTTGTTAGCATTTCAGTTATCTATATCATAGTGATAATTATTGGCAGTGGTGATGAAATTAACCATAGGCTTCATTTTCACCTTTTAAATAGAACTTGGTTGGCTCCCAAATTGTTTGCTAAAAGGGCAGAGAGAAGAGTCAGTATAAAGTTCTACAGCCATGTGAAAAATAGTGAAGACAAAAAAAGAAACTGACATTTTAGTTTCTGAGAGGGAGAAAATGGAACATTTGAATTTGTCACCTGGTCAAGTGGAAAAGGACACTTGATTAAAAGTTAAAAGACCTAGATTTGAGTCCCAGTTTTACTATTTCTTAATTGTACAATATTGGGTGAGTTACTGCCATCTCTGAGCTGTCCCTGCCTCAACTTGCCTTGTCTAAATAATAATTTGATCCTTCAAAAAAGTGAAGGAAAATTTTATTCTGTATCTCATTATCACCAATAAGGAAGAATAAGTTTCTAAGGTAGGAATAAATAATGGGAACTTTGGGGGGAAGTTACTTTATCTTAAAATTTTTGAAAGAGAAAGAAAGTAAATTGAGAAACAATATACAATGTATCTTAGAAATTTGACAAGAGAGATGTCAGAGGGTTCAGAAGAAGGACAGAATTTATGGATTAAAATTTTACTAGAACACTCAGTGCATGAAGGGTTGGAAACTTTCAAATGTGAAATCCTGAAGTCCTAAACAGAAACTTCCTAAAAGAGAAAATAGAAAATTATCTTAAAACAAAACAAAAACTCTCAAGTGGATGTGTACCAGGAACCTGTTGACTAATTTACATTTCAAAAGATATGGAAAGAAGATTGAAACATGGGCAGAATACTATAGGATGGTTACAGCAGCATGGGCTAGTCCTATAAGAATAGTGTGAGTTCATGTTGAGCTGGGGTTGGTTAGGAAAGCTTGAGAAAACACAAAGGTAGTTTTAGCTATATTCAAGAGGAGAAGAAGAGAGAAAGAGTAGAACCATTGTTAGGAATGGATGATATGATAATAACATAATGGAATAAAAATACAGCTGTTTGTCTCTAAAAATGGATGAAGATAATGAACTTTGGGACTGGACTGGACAGAACAAAAAAGTATTCAAAGGGAGTTGATACTCAAGATAGAGAGAGAGCACCTACTTCCTTTAATGAATTCAGGTCTCTAGGACCAAGTGAACTATATCACAGGTATCTGGGACCTTTTGGAATGCAGGCAGTAGAGATATACAGGTGACTTTCTCAGGGTCACTCTATGGGTAAGCATCAGAGCTAGGATTTGAACAGAAGTCCTGCATTCCTAGAATCAGGGCTCTTTGCAGTATACCATTGGTCCTTCCTTTGGCTTGATGTCAATTTGAAAGAAATCTCTAGTGTGGTCTCATGGATTTGTGCTTGAAAAAAATCATATATGAGATATTTATCAAATTAGGAGTTAACTTAAAGTTAAGAAGGTTTGTTAATCTCTTGCATAATAGAACCAGGCTCTTAAAAGTCTGATTGGCTAGAATACTAGGCTAAAACTAATAAATACTATATTTGAGTTATAAAATCAGCATCTCAAGTACAAAATGGCTATGCAGAAAGTCATCTGGAAAAAAAAATGTGTAACTTTTAGTGGACCATAAGCTCATTATAAGTCTATAGTATGTAAGGTGGCCAAAAAGGTTAACATGATCTTAAGATACCTTAAGACTGGCATGGTTTCTATATTTGAGGGAAGTGTGATAGTCCTATAGTAATCTCTTCTATTTTTTAGTTCTGAGTTTCACCTTTTATTAAGAGAAATCGGAAAGGAAGCAGAAGAGGCTAATCAAGACGAGGAAGGCCTTCAGGATGATGCTATTGGAGGCTCATTTAAAGAAACTAGGGGATATATTAACCTGAATGTGAGAAAACTTAGTGGGAGTGTGATACCTGCACTTCAATATCTAAAGAGTTTTCTTTTAGAAGTGAGATCTCTGAGGACAGTTATAGTAGTAATAAGGAGGCAGAATGATACAGTGGAAAGATATTGGTTCTAGACTGAAAAGTCCCATATTCAACCCTATTCAACCCTACTTCTAACCCATATTCAAACCCTACAAACTAAACTTCTTACTTGTAAGATTTGGGGTAAGTCACTTAACATAGACCTCAGTTGAAATGAATGAAAAAGTTGGGTTGACTTTTTACTCTAGATCTTTGATCTGATGAAATTGCTATGAGGTAGATTTAAACTTAACATAAGGAAAACCTTCTAATCTGTTAGAGCTCTCTATAAATGGATTGGACAACCAAGTGACACAATGGATATAACTGCTGTTGGACTTTACAACACTTGGGAAAATATTACAGACTTAGTGTATAATTAAACCTTTTTAATTTTATATATTTTTCTGTCTTTATTTTTTTCAATTGCCAGTCATAATATCTGGAGTCATGTGATGAGTTCATGTACAATGAGGTGCTATGGGTATTAGCATGTTGTATGCCCCTGGTTGAAAGTAAGCTCTATAAGGGAAGAAATTGTTGGTTGCATTTTTTTGTCAGGAAGCACTTATTGCCATCTAAGTCTCAATATTAACAACCAAAGAATTATGGAACAAATTAACTTTGTTGTTCCAATGAATCTTTTACAATTTTAATATGTATATGAGTAGAGGAGATCATCTAAAGTGCTGGTATTTTTTAATCTAATCAATTGCTTTTTTGCCAACAAATTGATGATGAATAATAAGCACTTCATGGTTTTGTATCCTTTTTTCTTTCAGTCATTGTGGAACTATAAAATATATTAAGCTATGTAAATATCATTTGAGAAAGCCTGCCTATTTCTATCTTATATTTTCATCAAAAATGCCTTCAATTCATGTATATTTGATTATTCTAGAAGATTTTTATACAGAGAAGAAAGTAAGCATCTGAATCATTAGTTATACATATTTTCCCAATTGCCTTTTTCTATAGTAATATTTATGAATTTTCCCCCCCCTTTATCTAGACATCTTAAAAAAAAAAAAAAAAAACCTTACCTTTCATCTTAGAATCAGTATTGTGTCTTGATTTGTTCCAAGGCAGAAGAGTGGTAAAGGCTAGGCAATAGGAGTTAAGTGACTTGTTCAGGGTCACATAGCTAGGAAGTGCCTGAGGCCAGATTTAAACTTAAGACCTCCTGTCTCTAGGCCTGGCTGTCAATCCACTGAGCCACTCAGCTGTCCCTTCTAGATATCTTTAGGGAAGATTACCTCAGTATCCTCTAAATTGCAAATATAGGCCTCCTTTGGGCATATTTTGTCTAGTCCAGCTAATATTCTCATTTTTGTTGCCTTCAGTACCAATTCTCCTTTGTGGTACTGTAAAAAAATGCTAACTTTTTATTATGGTGGAAAAAAGAGTTTCTAATACAAATAATTTACATTTTTTATCATCCAATTTGATTTTTTATGCTCTTGGAGTCATGTTTTAATTATATCTCATTCCAAACTTTCCATAAACTCCATTTTCTTTCTATTGATTTATCAATGTTTTATGAAGAAATATTATTAATAATTTTGGTATAGAGATGGGAGACATCTTACTGGAAGAAGGCCTATAAGGAGACATTTTGTTATCCTGCTCCTAAAGTTTTATAAATAGGGAGTTTATGTCCTAAACCAGTGTTGCCTTTGGTTTCCACATCTCTCTGCTTGGCAAAGATATCTAGTGTTTGCTGGATGATGTAGTTTCTAGATAAAAAAATACATTGGGGTTGGAACTATTTCATTTTATACCATGTTTTCTCATGTTTATTTTTCTATTTTGATATAAATTTTAATATTTTTTTCTAAGCAATTAATAGTTTGACTGGACAAAAACTAATGATTCAGAAATGACCACTAAATTAATAACACTTAATTTTCTTTTAAGATATATAGCCTATTTCATTTTTGTGACATTATTTGTTCATTATGCCTAGTATGTTAGAACTTTCTTCTTGGAAAAAGAACTTGGGATATATAGGCATTTGACTCCTATGTTGTCTTTGGTCTCTTTCCTTTCTTGATATTAAGCTATATTTTCTAGCATAATTACAGAATCTTAGATTACAGAATCATATTATAGACTATTGAATCATAGATGAGAGCTGTAAAGAGCCATTGAGGCCATCAAGTCCAACCCCTTCATTTTATAAAGGAAGAAACAAGATAAAAGAGGTCATGACTTTCATCCTCCCCTGTGTATGGCCTTGTTTTTAAATCATTGAATACAAAGATTTATGTTGCATTTATTCATTTTTTTCTGCAAAAAAATGTCATATAAGCCTCACTTCTTGCATCATGAGCTCTGAGTAAGATGATCAAACATTCCACAAAATAAACTCGTTTTCTTTTGATGTGCCTCTTATTTCATTCAGATAATAGATATTTATTAGGCACCTATGTGCCAAAGACTGTGCTGGGTATACAGAGGAAAATAAAAGAGAGTCCTTGCTCTTGAGGAACTTGCTGTATCTAAGGAGACTCTGGGAGCTATTCTTAGAGTTAGCTGGAACTTCTTTATATATATATATATATATATATACATATATATATATATAACATATACACACACTTAATTTTTAGAGAGAAAACCAATATTGATATAATTCATTTCTTCCTCTGATCTCTAAAGTCCCTCCAGTTCTAAGCCTCACATCCTGTGATGATGGTTAATTGGTCTTTGGACCAGAATCCCACACTTAAAGGATAAATAGTAAGTCTTTTCCAGTTCTAAGCTTCAGATTCTGTGATGATACCTAATTGGTCTTTGGATCAGAACATAAATAATAAAATAGATATTTAAAGTCAGTCTTAATGTTTTGTGATTCTTCTTATCCTCTGCACCCTTTTTTTTTCACTCTGCTACCATTGTTTCATTAGTGGAAGGCACCAGACAGAGCTATATTTTGCATCTTGTATTTTTCTTTGTTACCATGGCACAGAATTCATCATCGAATGACTGACCTAATGGTGATGAGTCTCTTCATATGTATTGAATATGATCCTCAGAGAGGAGGCACAGTCTATTGCCAGGACTATATTTTATCATTTTTAGCTTGATAGACCTGCCAGAGCTTGTGCTACTCTGCCTTTGGGAATTCAAGTCCAATTTCATGACCTGATAAACATATGAGGATGAAACTTTTGGGATAGCAACAGAGTAGAACACATTCATATGAGCAATACTGAACAAAATATGAGCAATACTGAACAAAAAATGACCTCCCAGCTGTCATCATTGCTTCATCTCACATTGGAATACAATGTGAAGGGGTGTTAGAATAATTATGGACACTGACTGAGATGAATACCCCTGACCAGACTCTCCATCACCAGTAAATTCAAATATCACCAAACATTTATCAAGCATCTACTAGGAACCAGGCAGTGTGATAAGTACCAGGGATACAAAGTCAAAAATACATTTGCCTTTATACACAATGGCCACAAAAACCTAGAAACTCTGTAGCCAGCAAACACTAGATATTCTTGCCTTGCAGACAGATATAGCAACTGAAGGCAACATTTATTTATTGAACTCATATAAAAAATCTTATGGAAGAGGATGGTGAATTGTCCCTTTAATGTTATACAAGACAGATACTGGAGTGTCAACATCAGCATATCTACCAGGCTTTTCTGCCTCTTCCTAACACTTGATCTTCTCATACCAAGTAACTGACTTAGCGTAGCCACTTACTCTTTAGCCACAGTCTACCAATCTCTAACAGGACTGATCTTAGTCATCTCTCTTGCCAGTAAAGACTTTTTCTTGATATTTCTCAGTGTCCTTGTAGATTTATAATCTATCACCCTTCCCTACTATCCAACCCAAACCTTTTTATCTGTTCCTATGGTGGTGAGAGGTATGAAAGAAATATTATCACACTGAGAAGAGCCATATTTGCATATCTCTTCCTGCTACCTGGTGAACATCTTTTCTTCCACATGTCACAGAAGTCATTCTGGTCTAAACAAAATCATCACTTGGTGGCCAAACTTCTGAGGATAAACTTCTCTAAGCTTAGATCTCCTGACCTTTATATAACAGAAAAAAGCACTTTAAGTTTGGTATAACTAGGTAAATCTTGTATTCCATTGGTATGACCATTAAAAATTGAGTCAACTATATCACAATGAGGCATGGGATTTTAGTGGAAGCATAGCAGTGTGCTAACATTTATAAAGCAAAGCATTTAAGATTTGCAATGTGCTTTACATGTTATCCTCAAAATAACCTTGTGAGGTAGGTGCTATTATTATCCCAGTTTCACAGATGAGGAAACTGAGGCTGAAAAGATAATCAGCTAGTAAGGATCTAAGGAAGATTTCATACTCAGGACTTTCAGATTCCAATTCCAGAAGGCTAGCTGCTATACTACTGAGCTGCATTTTTAAACAACTATAAATAAAAGATTGTATGCTAAGTTTAGGGAGCAGGGGAAAGGTGAAAAGGAGATTGGTGTTCTTTCCCATATGGAAGCAATTCAGGCTGAAGTGATGGTAGCAAAAACAAAACAAAGCAAGTAAACAAATAAAAAAGCTGTAGCAAAAATTGGGAGGTTCTTGGTGGAAGATGTGTGTCATCATGGGAAGTTATATAATGCCAGAGAGCCCATGATAACACACAGACACATAAGGTATAGAAATTATGATTTCGGTAAATGCCTTTATTTCACAAAGTATATTCAAAGCTCAAATAGTCTCAGTGAAATTTTGGGTATTATGATTGAATGATCACCTTTCTGTAAATAGTGCTTTTTGGGTCAACATTAAGATTCTGAAATTTCTTCTCATAAACTGAATTGGAAAAAACTCAGTTACATTGGAAAAAAACTCAGTTATTCTATAATGTAACTAACTGAAGTCCCTCTCAGAGAAAGGTGAATTCTCACAATTTAGGCCTCTCAAAATTCTCCCATGTGCATTTTATATTTGAGACTGATTGTAAAGGCGATAACCATCAGTTTATAGATTGTTGTTGTCTTTGTGTTAAACTTGAAGGCAGTCTGTGAAATCAGAAATGCAAAGGACTTTGGGAAACTGGCTTTGGATATGGATTCTATGATAAGAGAAGGCTTTTTCCCCCCCTATGCCATCTTTCCTCTCATCCATCAAGGTTAAATATATCCCTTCAAGGCAAGCTGACTTAGAGTCACAGTAGTATTTTTTTTTATCAGCAGATCAAAAGAAGCATGCCCCATTGTTTTCTTTAGAATGAAAACTAATCTCCTTTTGTTCGTGGAGCCAATAAATTCAACATGCTGCAGATTAGGTAATCTATGTACTGTAGCTGTAAGAAATAAACAGGGAAGTAAATATTTGCTCCAAAATGTCTTTTTGATTTCTTTGAAAATTAGTTAATTTCCTGCATTTGACATACCAGCTCCCCCACTTCATCTCTAGCTCACATTTAGAATCAAAGTGCAGATAATCCCTCACAGCAAGAAGCCTGTCATTTGGTGTATCCAGTAGAGATAATTTAACTATAGAGCAACGACACTGAATATTGATAGGGAATGTGACAGTCTATGCTTAAAGTTTGGTGTTATGTTCAAATGACTGGTTGAAAGATGAAAAGAAAACAAAAAAAAATTCCTTTTTCAGAGTCTTATCCAAATTCACTTAGTGGTTGCTTTTTACACAGCAGTATATCATCTTTTTCCATTAATAATCATAATCAAATATCCATTATTGGTTTTCAGGCAACAGTATAATTGCTCTCCCCTCCTTATTTTCTGGGGCAGTCACTTCAAGCGCAGAAAGAGCAGTTACATAATCGGCACTTTCACATAATATCCCAGAAGTCAGTTGTGCCCTCAAGATATTGATGTCAGCTTGCTCATTCTCTCATTGAGGGAAAGAAGGAAATAATTTTATCGGGCTATTTTTAGACTTCAATTTAGATCTTTCCCTTTATAATACTTTGTACAGTGAGGAGAGAGTTGTTGATGCACATCCCTTCTGTGAGAAATTCCCATTTCTAACCATGTTTCACTTTTTTTAGTATAGATCCACAAAAGACATAACTAGTATTCATTCACACTTGCCTTGCTACTGAAAGTAGAAGTTGAAAGTCATATTTTATTTCATTTGTTTGACAATGAAATCTGATTGGAAAGTTTTTTAACTGTGTTTGAAATGTTAAGCTGGTTATTTTCCCCTTATAAGGAAGTCCTATATCTCCCTTACATTCTTTGTGAACCAATTTGCTCCATTTAAACATTTGTAATTTTCTTTCAATCACACTTCCTATTGCTGAATCTAGTCCTCCAGAGATGATGATGATGATGATGATGATGATGATGATGATGATGATGATGATGATGAGAAGAAACTATTCATTTGTTCATTTTTTCACTAGGACACCATCTCTTTGTCAGTCAGTCCACAACTGTCAATAAATATTTAACAAACAAGTACTTGCCACTCACCAAATGCTAGGCACTGTGTTAAGCCTTTGGAATAAAAATATAAGCAAAAGGAAAGATAGTCTCTGCCTTCAATGAGCTTACATTCACACATAAAAAGAAGTTGAAAAGGGAAAGAGAAGGAAGATGGTATCCAGACATCCAAATTGTAACCTAGTAGGAAATGAAAAGATGGCTGGCCTGGACACTCTCTTTAATTGGAGGGTAATTCCCAGGTATGAATTCTAAATCTGAAAGATGAAACATTACCTAGGGCATAGAGTATGATGGATTTCTTTTAAAAAGAAAAGGTTCTTTGAAAAGAATGAGAATCTAGGCAATGGGGTTTCTTGATTTTGGTGGTGGTAGAAGTCCAAGTAAGGTGTATCAGACATAATAGGACAGTGCCTGACTTCCCCATAACATCTGGAAGCCCAGACATTGATTGGAAGAGAAAAATGAATTGTTGAGAGAATAAAGGCAGGTCACATGTAGGAATGTCAGCCACAACCAAATTCGGGCAGTCAGAAGAAAAGGAGGTAGCTGTTAGATAAGTTTGCCAGAGGATTCCTGAAATAAATGGGGGGACCAGAGAAGCCTGAAATCGACTAGTGCTGTGTTGAGGCCATGAAAGCAAGGATTTGGGAGTTGTGAGTAAGAGGAATATGCCATACAAGTGTGGATGTCAAAGCATGCCTAAGCAAAGGATTCTCAGGGAAATAAGCCTGAAAGAGATATGGCATCTGTATTTCCCATTTCCAATCATCTTACCGAGTTCTCCTGATGGTTTTGTAAATTAAATAGAGAAAATGACTAACCATCTTAAGAAGAATGAGGGATCTGGTAGTATCTATTCTCTTATTAATTAATGGGGCTTAGATATTGGAATACAATATTACAATGTATAATTGGGGTATCATTTGAAATAAATGTACTTTATTTTGTTGCTTATAGGGAGGAAAGCTAGAAACAAGGTCAATTTAGATATTTTATCAAACTAGCTTCTGGATAGGAACAAACACAAGCTATACTGAGCTTTTTAAGAGAAGTTGTATAAGATTATCTTCCATAAAGATGGGCATTAAGGCATCTATTAATGAAAAAGTATCTTTATGGTCATCTTGATGGTTTTTAGGTATTAAGAATAAGTTTTTCAGGTTCTCAAAGGGCATCTTATAGGTATCTAACTATACCCGGCCAATGGTATTATCTGTGACATGCCCACATGACTATAAACAAGAAAAAGGTAGAATTTCCACTGTGTGTGTGTGTATGAATGCAGACACATTTAGCATAAACTTTTAGATATAAGGATCTAGACCTGCTGTGATAATTTAGGGTGTGACTCACTGAATGAATGGACAAAAATGTATTAAGCATTTTATGCCAAGCACTGAGTAAAGTGCTGGGAATATAATTGTAACATAGCAAGATAATCCCTCTGTTCAAGGAACTTACATTCTAATCATGGAGACAACACACTGGAGAGAGGAAATCACAAAGAGGAGTCCTTTTGGTTCTGAAAGTTGCAAGAGTTAAGTGGGGTCAAAGAAAACTAGACTTATATGCACTGGCCAGGAACAGTGGCAGTTAATTTGACCACATTTCTGGTTCTAGAACTAAAAGGTGAGGAAGGAAAAGGGAAACATGAAAAGATCTTATGAGAAGAGGATATAGTCAATTCACTTTATGTATAAGTCATGGGAGTAAGTCAAGAGAGTTCAGGCAGTGAAAGGTAAGAAAGTTGGTCAGTAATAGCTAACAAAATATCCAATGCATTATAGCAATCCAGATGCCCATCAAAAAGATTTCCTTCCTGTAGCTTAGAAGGTTAAATTTGTGGGTTTTATTTTACCTTGTTTCCAAGCTGTAAAACCTATCAATAATCAAGTAAAAAAAAATAGGTGCCTACTATGCGCCAAGCACTAGAGATGTTAAAACAAAAATGTAATTTTTGAAAGCCCTGCCTTCAAGGAGCTTACATTCTACTATGAATTCATCTTTACCTCTGTTTACACAAAATCTAAGAAAATGGTACATACTATAGTGCTTTCCTCACTATAGGTCCCTATAAAACTTGGGACCAGCCTAATGATGGAACATAACAAAAAGGAGATACCTATCCTCTGGGTTTCATAGTGGCTGTGGTTCAGTTACTAAAAAAATCAGAAGCCAAGCTTGCTTGCTTTTCTTAGGAAAACATATAGTGTCACAAACATAGAATGCCTCATACATATTTGAGAAGGATGGATACTCTATCCCAGAGGAAAGGTCCATGGTTATGCCTTTTAGTGGCATGAATGACAGCAGACAAGAACAAATACTTGGTAATGTTACAACCTTGTCTTCTTCCGTTCAGAGATGGAATGTGCCCCCTCTTCCCTGCTTCAGCAACTGACCCACCCACCCCCATTCCAAATAGCATCAACCCAGGAGGACTATAGGAAGGTAAATTAATGACAAGACTATTTGGGAGGAAACCATATGTGGCTTGGTTTGGATTGCTCTGTAATATTGTTGTCACATTTTTCTTCAGCTGCTGTCTATCTGCTTCATCACCTCTGTTCATGAAGGTGCCAGGCTGACAGCCTGTCAGATGGAGTGTTTACTTATTCCTCCTGTTTTCCCCTTTTCTTCTCTTGGTTTACTTCAGGTCTTTCTTTGTGAAGAGTCAGGCACTCTTCAGGCCTTTTGTTGTCAAAGACCATGAATTTCTCTGCTATGGTCCATCTGCATTCATACTACACATAGTGTGCTGGCAAAAGTTGTATATTTGCCATTCCTGTTTTCAGTCTTCAGGAACTCATGCTCTCTCCCTTTTTCATAATGGTTCATTGCTGGTTTGTAGGCCTGAGTAGGTGATTTCCTTTTGTCAGGGATGGATAGGGTGGGAGGAAAGTCAAAGGGCAATAATTACATATTAGGAAGGAAGATAATGGAAATTGTAGAAGGACCCCTGGCTCTTAAGTCAGAAGCCTGAGTTAAAATCCTGTCTCCAGTGCTTATTAACAGTAAGCTTACCCCAAACAAGTCATTTGTGTCCCTTGGTCTTGTTTTTCTTAATTGTAAAATGAGATAATTGGACTAGGTGGCCTCTAAGGTTTATTTCTGTAATGGAAATATGATTAAGCTCCCCAGATGCAAGGATATGAAGATTCAACTGTAGGGAAACCAAACCTGAGATATCATGGGGTAAGATGAGTCTTCCATCTAGCTCCCAAGCTCATTCTTTTAAAAGAATCAATGTCTATAATGTTTTTTTCTTTTAATTTTGTGTCATTGTTTTTATATCACCTCTATTTCCCAATACAGTAGGGTTCCCTTGTCTATAGTTTTACTTTCCATGGGTTCAGGTATCCAAGGTCAACTTGAAGCACTGGAGGTCTGCCCATGAAGCTCCAGAAACCTACCTACCTGTGGCAGCAGTCTGGCCCTAGTTGTAGTATCTTCTGCTCCCACTTCCACTTGCTTTTTAGATGTTTGGTTTTTTATGTGGGGAGAAGGGAGCATTCTGTGGGGGGTGACTTATGGAGTACTGAGCCCAGAGGCAGGAGAAGGGAGAGAGAAAAGCACACACAAACATACACATAAATATATAAAATATATCATTATATTTTATATATTTAATTATATATATGTGGGGGGGTAGCAAGTATTCTCTTATATTCATGGAAGGTCTTGGAACTTATCCCCAATGGATACAGGGCTCCACTTTTTTATCCTTTCCCTTAATCTTCCAGTTCTTTCTTCTAGTAATATTATAAGAAAAAAAAATCTTTACAAAGAAAAAAAATGTCAGCAAAACTAACATATTAAACAAATCTGCCATTATAAATAATGTTTCACTCCTGTAGTCCCTGACTTCTACAAAGAAGAGAGGGAAGGGTACATTCTAACATCTCTTCTTTGAGGCAAGACATAATATTTATGAGTAATTTTTAACATTCTTCTCTCATCATCTTCCCCTGTATGGTAGACGTGTGTTTCTATTTAGCTTTAATTCCTTCCCGCATAACTATTTGGACTATATGTCTGTAAGAGACAAGCTTTTATTATATACAGGTTCATTTTCCATCTTACTTTCTTGGCTTTCATTTCAATGAAGCTCTGCCTGGGAAGCCATACTTCTAGGGGCAGAGAGAAAGAATTATGTATTCCACCAACAGTGAGTGGCCAGTTTCTCTTTTCTTCTCATTGGAACTACTGGAAGTTATCCATGAGATAAGCTGTGATGCAATTTATGAGAAATGCTGTCTTCTTGTCTCGCTGCTGTTTCCCTTTAAAATTCTTTGGCTGCCCTTATATAAGCATATGTTTTCATTTATCAAAAGCTAAATGTAACTTTTGTATGTCTGCAATGCTCCTAATAGGAAGCTTGTTTCTCTGACTTCTAGCTTACACTGGGACAAAGTTGTGAGCCCCATATGGCTACATTAGGGACTTTTGCATGAATCAGGGAAATTTAGTCCACAAGTCAAAGACTGAACGAACACAGACAAAGTTGTTAAACTTAGAAAGAGGCTTCAGTGGGCAAATTCTTTTCTACATGCATTGCCAATCGACCCTTCTGAGGCAGAGTCCACATTGGCCAAGAGAAGTCTCTGTTAATCTAATATTTAAGAATTTTAATTGGTATAGACAGGTCTGTCTGAGTCATTCACCAGAAAAAGTTATTTCTCCTACTTACTATCATGCATATAGATTATTGCAACAGTTATTCTCATGGCATGGGCTAGAGATGCAAGAACAGTATGAGTTAATGTTAATTCTGGGGTGTGTGAAATGAATTAACTTCTGAAAATAATATAATCAGCTTAAATTTGCCTATCACTTCACAATTTTTATATCCTTTATCTCATTTGATCATCATAATTCCCCTTGAAACGATTGGCAAGGTAGTTATTGTTAGTCCAAAGTTACAAATGAGGGTACAAAGGTTGGGTGATTTCTCCAGATCACAGAACTGAGACCAGAAAGAAGCCAGGTCTTCTGACTCATGATGTAATGGAAAGAATTCTAGACCAGAGGCTCAGGCACACAGGCTCTAGTCTTGGTTCTTCCCCTAATTATTGGTGTTACTTTCAGCAAATCACTGGTAATGTTTTCTCCTTCACTGTATTTTTACTTAATGATTTAAAAAACTTTATTCAAAATGAATGTACAGAATGGCTATGGATAGATAGATAGAAATACATATATACCTGTGCAAACTTAGAGGATAGAGAACTGGCCTCAAAACTAGAAAGATAAGAGTTCAAGTCCCCACCTCTGACATAGACTGGCTCTCTGACCCTTAGTAAATCATTTAATGGTAACTTTCTAATACTATAAGTTATAAAGAAAGAAGTTTTCTCATCAGGAAGTTCCTTATGCCAGTGGAATAACAGATGTAGTCCATATATATATGCATATATATATATATACACACACACATACATATACATACACATATGTATAAATGCATAACCCATAAATGTATATATCCGTATATTTATAATTTGCATTCATATTATTCTAGAAGAACCTAAGTAAACTTATAAATTATTTATTAATAATGTAGCTAGAGATTTTAGGAGCTATACTGATAACTGTTTTAATCTAGTACTTTATCTTATTTGATCCTCAGAATTAGCCTTTAAGAGCCTGTGGCTGGATAAGTTTCTATTAGCCCACAATTACAAATGTGGCAGTAAAACAAAGAGGTTAAGTGACTTCTCAAGGTCCTAAAGCCAAGAAGAGAAGCCAGTTCTTCTGACTCTTGAAGTAATGGAAAGAATTCTAGACTAGAGGTTCAGATACATGGGTTCTAGTCCTGGCTCAACTTCTAACTATTGGAATTACTTTCAGTCAATTATTTACTCTGGGTCTCAATTTCTTAATCTCTAAACTGAGGAGGCTGGGCTACATGACCCTTACTGTTGGTTCTAGCTCGACTGATATATCACAAATCCCAGCCTGTTATTCTTTCCGTTATCTTCCTTTGTTTCCAAGTCATGGAAATTACCTTTTAAAACAGTATTCAACTTCCATTTGTTATGTGCTTTCTTTATGAGGGCATTGTGCTAAGTCCTGGGAGGGATAAAAAAAAAACCCAAAAAATGAAACAGTCCCTCCTCTGAAGGAACATACATTCTTCTGCAAGGATCCAACTTGTGCCTGGAGAAATAATACAAGATGGTTTGAGGAGGCAGGAAAGGCATTAACTGAGAAAAATGAGCTAAAGCCTCCAATAGGAGGTGACCCCTAAGCTAAACCTTGAAGGAAGTTAAGGATTCTAAGAGGGAGATGGGAGGAGAGAATGCTTTTAGGCATAAGGAGAAGCTGGGGCAAAGAAAGGCATAGTTAGGAAATGGAATATCAGTTTATGGAAAGCCTAGTCATCTAGTTTGAGTGGAATATAGAATGTGTGAAAGAACAATAATGTGAAATAAGCCTGGAAGGGAAGATTGACACTAGGTGGTAGAGAGCCTTAAACATCAGTCTGAGGAGTTTTAAATTTTCTTCTAAGAGCAATAGAAAGCTACAAAAAGCTATGGAGCAGAAGGAAGCCATGCCTCTGATATTGGCAATTGTGTAGATTAGAGAAGAGAAACTAGAAGTAAATATACTGATTAGGAAGCTATTATAATTTTACTAGTGACAGCTGAAAAGGAACTAATCTAGGTGAGAAAAGGGATGACTATGACATGTTTAGAAAGTAGAATTATAGGTAGGAACATAGAAACTGAGGAAAGAATCAAGGATGAGTATGAGTTACAAATAAAGGTGACAAGGAGAATGGTGATGCCTTTACTAGAATGGAAAAGTTTTAAAAAGGGAAGGTTAAAGGACAAAAATTTACCCTGTACTTCCCAAGTCCCTGGTCTATTTTAGTCAGATAATTCAAGAACTTCCCTAGACCCTTCATATATTTACATACCTTTTCAATTAAGTGTCATTTTGGGAAGGATGCTAAAGGAGACAATCAAAAAAAGCACCTCCCAGTGGAGGATTATGTCAATTTTTCTTTCGAGGAAAACAGTAAAAGTTGAAGAGTAACATTTAAATTTCCAAAAATAGCAGGTTTTTTGAATAGAAGATGAAGCGGGTGTTGCCCAGGGAATGAAAAGAGCTTCCTGAACATCAGGGCTATTTGTGCTTCAGTTGTTTGCTGTGGAAAATTTCAACACCAATGGGCCCATTAACATGCATATTTGGTGTACTACTCCTTACTTTGGCTTAATAAAAGGAGTTAGTTTTCAGCATATACAGAATAAGTTCCCAAATGAAATAGCTTTGAAGTTTATGGGATCCAGAAGTCAATCTTTGGGGTCATTTTTAAGATCCCAAAATCTCTACCACAAACATATCATGGGTCTGATTATATCACATATCTATTTTAAAAGCATCAGTCATTTCCCTGTTGTTTCCACTATCAAATATAAAACCCTTCTATTTGGAATTTAAACTTCGTAACTTGGCCACTTCCTACCTTTCTAGTCTTCTTACTTTACTTCCCTACACTTGCTCTTGGATCGAAGACAGTTCTCCTTGCTATTTCCTGCACAAAGCACTCCATCTCCCAACTGAGCATTTTACATGGAATCTTCTCCCTTATCTTCTTTGTTCCTGGGCTTCTGTGAAGTACCAGCTATGGTACTCAGTGGATTGAGAGCCAGGCCTAGAGATGGGAGGTCCTGGGTTCCAATCCGGCCTCAGACACTTTCCAGCTGTGTGACCCTGGGCAAGTCACTTGACTTCCATTGCCCAGCCCTTAGCACTCATCTGCCTTTGAACCAGTATACAATATTGATTCTAAGATAGAAGGTACGGGTTTTTATTTTTTTTAATTGTCTGATCCTGGGCAAGTCATTTAACCCCATTAGCTTCAGTTGCCTTATCTATAAAATGAGCTAGAGAAAGAAATGGTAAATGACTCCAGTATCTTTGCCAAGAAAAGTCTACAAGGGTTTACAAAGAGTTGGACATGACGGAAGTGACTGAAAAACCACAATTCTCATCTTTTCAATAGAGTTCAGAACTATTATATTATTCTGATATTTATTGATGGGGGGGGGGGTTCAGAATAGAATTGATCTTAGGACGAGTAGCCAATCTGTTATGATTCCTTTAAATACAATGACCTACACAGTATCACACAGTAGCATAAAATGATGGCTTCTTTAAAAAAATGTATTAGTATATGCACTTATTCTCTGTAGACTCACCAATAGCATCCTTGGTACAATTCCAGTGGAAGACAGAACAACAAGGATAACATGCACTTCATATCCTGTTCTCACATGTTGTTGATTTCTGTGCTTTGGAAGTTTTTTATTTTATTTAGCTTGGAAAGAATGAGTTTTTGGGATGTTGCCATCCATTGAAAAATGCTGTCCTGATGTTTTTATGGATTGATGTTGTGTTCAAGCGATTATGGACAACAGTCTAGTCTGTGGTAATTATATGGTTTCAGGATAGTTTGTTGGTTGAATTCTATTGTCATTATCATACTTCTATTCAGTGGAGCTGAACTAGATATGATCCTAGGGCCAAGTCTCTGTGCTATTATTGTTCTTTAATGTTTCATGTCTGGTAAATTGTTGCATATGTTGATAAAATGATTGCTTTTTGCAACTAAATGAAAACGTATTGGGATATGAGCCCATCTCATTTTGTAGGCTCACAAAAACCATCTTCAGGATTCTTAATAGCAGACAAGACAGTAGAGATAATAAGGGCTTCATCCTGTTCCCCCTAAATCTCTGTATTTTGAGAGCTTTTAATTCTATGAAATGTGTAGACTCACAGTATCAAGTATGGTAGCATCTATATAAAATACCAGTCATAAATTTTTATGGGTCAATTTTATATTTGGATGATTTTGAGGAACAATTCCATCTGTGATTGTGCTCTGATTCTAATTCAATTAGTTTTCAGAATTTTAAAGATACTTTAGGGTTTGTACTTCAATTACAGGGATTTTTCATCTATTAATTTATGAAACATGGTGAGCTTAGTGTATATAATTTTTGCCACTAGATAACTTCTTTCTGGATATTCAATCTTAGATATTTAACATTAATTATTTTATTATGGTTATAGTTATCATCATTATTATTATTAGCACAAGGGTAAGTGAATAAAACAATACTCAGAGATTTAGAAAGAGAGAGGTGATGCTCACCTAAAGATGGGGTTGGGGAAATCTCGACTGTGTTAGATTTAAAATGGTTGAAGGCCTTAAACTGTAACAGTTAAAAGAGTGATGTTGTAAACTGTAGTGAGTTAAAGTGGTGGAAGATATAAATTGTGATAGATATAAGAGAGGGTGAGTAAATTTGACTGCAGAAAATATGTTTCACTACAGTGTCTTGGTTTTTAAATCAAATATAAGGTGGTCTACTGGGAAATATTCCCAATTATTCAAATACCCAAGTCAACTGGGTTTTAAAGAGATTTTAATTAATACAAATGTGGAATTAAAGAAAAGAGAGAAAGAGAGAAAAAGGAAATAAGTATGAAGGGCCTTAAGCCAACATGGCCTAGACCTGAGTCTTAAGAGAGAGAGAGATCAGTCAGTCAGTCTTTTAACACTCACCACAAGGTCTGTCTAAGCAAGGATTCTAGTGACACCAGGCCAGCTCCATCTCAGCTGACTTCACCAGAGAGAGTTCCAGCCAGAGTCCTCCTTAAAGAGCCTTCCAGCCAGAGACTGTTCCAAAGGGCCTCTCCAGAGTCTCCAGAGAGACAGAGTCCTCTCAGAGGAGCTCCAAGGAGACCTCCTTAGAGATTGTCCTTCAAGAGCTTCCCTTCTCCCAGAGCCTCTCTCAAGGGATTCTTCCCAAGCGATCCTCATCAGAGACCCTCCAAAAGGATTTTTTTTTCCTCAAGAGATTCTGCTTTTTCTTATATAGGGGTTTTTCTCCTATGTCACCTCCCCTAAGTCCTTACCTTTACCAATCACTGTAGACCTTTTCCAAAGGACTGCCCATCTGAATTCCTGCTAAGTCGACTAATCTCCTCAGTAAGTCTGAACCAGTGAAAACACAGCTGAGTCAACTAATCTCATTAAGAGAAAACTTGCCCGACCCTTTTAGGTACCTAGCATCTTATTGTATCAATTCTAAAAAACAGGCATGGCTCAAAGAACTCCTTGCCTTATTATAAGCATGGGTCCAAGTACTTTCATTGTTTAGCAAGGAGTTTTCTCCCCTAAAGCAATCTTAAGTATGGGTAGAGTAGAGATCCTCCCATTTCTGATCCTGGCAAGTTCTCACATCAAAATGGGGAATGTTTCCCAGTAGGGAATTTGTTCCAATGGAGGATTCCTCAATGTGGAAATTTTTAACATTCACAAGTCTGAGAAATTTCAAGATTTACAACTGAGAAGGTGATATCTGATTGGGGCCTTGAGGGAAGTCAGGAACATAATATAGCTAGTGTGAAGACATTAGGAGTCAGATGAGAAAGAGAGGATAAATGAAGAAACTGAGGTCTTGGGAGAGAGGTGAGATACTTGGGCATGGTAAGTGTCTATGGTAACTTATTCCAATTATGAGAGAATATATGAGTAAGGTCATCAAGGTATGGAAGAGGAAGCTAAGAGTAGGACAAATAGAAATTGTTCACTTTTGCTAGAACATTGACTATATGAAAAGGGGGAAAGAGCTGGACAGGTAAGAGAAACTTCATATTGGAAGACTGGGTGATGCAGTCAAAAGTTTAAATTGTTTTGCTTGGCTTCAGAGGGCATTACAAGACTAATCCTTATGTTTTGTTGAGTTGTTTCAGTTGTGCCTGACTCTTGGTGAACCCCATTTGTGGTTTTCTTGGCAAAGAAACTGGAGTGATTTGCCATTTCCTTTTCCTGCTCATTTTACAGATGAGGAAACTGAGACAAACAGGGTGAAGTGGCTTGCCCAGGGTCTCACAGCTAGTATGTGTTTGAGGCCAGATTTGAACTTAGGAAGATGAATCTTTTTGATTTCAGGCTTGTCACTCTATTTACTGCACCACCTAATTGCCCCAATAAAATCATAGACCTAAACCAAAAATGAAAAAAAAAATCCATCATTCATTGATTTTGAAGACCTGGGCTTTTACAGTACAAATTTGGATCTCTGAAAGTACTTTAATTTCCTAGATGTAAACCTTATATAGTATATTGTCTGTCTTCAGAATTCATCTAAGATGTACTGATGAATTACTTTTTAGTGGGACTGACCAGGCAATTAAATGTCAAAGTTTGGGCAATATAGATTTTTCATCTAGAATGATGAATGCAGGAAGGACTATGTTTGTAACAGTTAAAATTTAGGGGAGACTGAGGCAGGTAGAAATTAGTTTCTCTCTGCAAGGAATATTATATTTTATGAGGTTTATTAAAGGTTGAGAATTTAAGAATATACAAGTAAGAAAAGGCAGGTGCCAAGTGGGCCATAAGGCCCACCCAAAATTTCACTCACATCATGAGGCACGTCTGTTTGCCAGCGGAGCCAGGAAGTAAAAAGACCCCACCTACGGGGAAGACCCTTTAAATAAAATTTTGCTCTCCTCCCAGGTGAGAATTCAATGAGATTAGAGGGCATTCTGGGAGCTAGCAAGGACTCCTGGGGAATGGAGTCCAGAGTTCAAATCTCAATTTTACATGTTCAAGTACTTTCTCAGACATTCCCTTGTATCTTGTATCATGCTTATTTTTGTGACTCTGGGCAAGATCCAGAACATCTTAGAGTCTCATTTTTTTTCCAAGAAGTATTTATTTATTTCATTTTATTATCATGCAAAACGCAATTCCATATTGGTCATTGTTGTAAGAGCAAACTCATAAATAAACAAAACTCCAAAATTAAACCATAAATATCTCATTTTCTTCATCTGTAAAATGGAAGCAACTTATTTAACCTCTGAGTGCCCCAGACAAGTTAGTTTTGTGTTTTTGTGAATTTCACTGAGAGGCACAGTTGTGTATTGGGGTTCAGTGCAAGTCTTAAGCTTGATATCAAATTAACTTGTGTGTGTGTGTGTGTGTGTGTGTGTGTGTGTGTGTGTGTGTGTGTGTGAGGATCAGGCCTCTAATTTCAATGGTGGAAACGAAACCTGGTGGGGAAACCTTTTCTACCAACATATATCAGCAACACTTCTGCAAGTCTTAGAGAGTTACCTGGAATATAGAGAAGTTAAATGACTTGGTTGAGGTCAATCAGCAGAGATAGAACTTGGCTCTAAGTCTTCTCTCTTTCCCTTATACCATTGTTGTTGAATTGTTTGTCTTGTCCAACTCTTCCTGACCCCATCTGGAGTTTTCTTGGCAAAGACACTGGAATTGCTTGCCATTTTCTTCTCCAAGTTCATTTTATAGATGAGGCAACTAAGGCAAATGGGCCAAGTGAATTGCCCCAAGGTCAACACAGCTAGTAAGTGTCTGATGCCAGATTTGAACTCATGAAGTGGAGTCTTTCTGACTGAAGATTTGGCACTTTATTCACTGAACCACCTAGTTAGTTCCTCATATTGCACCATGCTGCCACATCATAATCATAGCTAGTATTTGTATACTGTTTTCAGATATTCAGAATTCTTCCCATTATCTCACTTGATCCTTACAACAAGGTAGATGCTACAGATATTATTGTTCTTATTTTTTCAGATTGGGAAACTGAGGCCTAGAGAGTATAAGTGACTTTCCAGGGTAACACACCTAGTAAATATCAATGGAGGGATTTAGACTCAGTCTTCATGATTTAAAATCTTAGGCTCTTTCTCTATAATCTACCATCTTTTAAAATATGAATATGTGCAGAACTTCACCATCAGTAGGAACAGAGTTTTAGAGTTGGAGAGACTTTCTGATCATGATTTTATAAAGGAGGAAACCAAGAACCTATCATGTTAAGTAATTTTCCTGGACATCACACCAGTAATGGATGCAGATCCATGTACCCTAATTATAGGGTAGTATTCTTTCCATTACAGCACACTAGAAAAATTCTTTCATTTAATCCTTTTTTTTTTTAAGCCCTTACCTTCCATCTTGGAATTAATACTGTGTATTGATTCCAAGGCAGAAGAGTGGTAAGGGCTAGGCAATGGGGGTCAAGTGACTTGCCCAGGGTCACATAGCTAGGAAGTGTCTAAGGCCATATTTGAACCTAGGACCTCCTGTCTCTAGGCCTGATTCTCAATCCACTGAGATACCCAGCTACTCCCCATTTAAACCTTTCTTGAAGTTTATCTTTCCATAATCCTAGCAAACATTTACTTATCATTTACCTCCTTGCTTAGTGCCAGTTCATTGTGAATGGTCTGACAAAATAATTTTTAAGCCCCTATTTTCTATTGTAGAATCATATATTTGTTCCAAGGCTGAAGGAGTGAGAAGAGATAGGCAATGCGGCTTAAGTGATTTGCTCAGGGTCACACAGCTAGGAAATGTCTAAGGACAGATTTGAACTCAGGACTTTCCATCTCCAGGCCTGGCTCTCTATTCACTGAGTCACCTAACTGACCCTAAAAAACTAAGTTTCATAGTCAGATAAGTTAAATTTTTTTGATGTATTAATGAGAGAAATATCTTATGCTCTACCAAAATCCTACCCTGGAATAGAGATGACTACATTCCCCACATCCATGTCAGTGTAATAAAAGTTCTGGGAGCTTGTCTTGGTTACTTATCGAATGACTTGTCTTACCAGCTAGAAAGACTTAAATACAGAGCCAATGAAAGTCTGTGCATCCAATGTCTGGAGACCTATCTCCATAGGTTTGTTGGGAAAAATGATTCATAGAAAAAAACTGTGAGCTAAATAAGTTCTTAATTAAAATAAGAAGACAGTTTCCCCCTATAAATCAGAAAGATGAAGATGCAATCTGGTCCAACACCCTCATTTTATATGAGAAATCTAATATCCTCAGAGGATGGAGTAACTTGTCCAAAGTCACAGAGAGCAAGCAAGTAGCAGAGTTGGAATTTGATCCTGAATTTGGGGTGGGGATCCCAAATTCAGTTGCCCCTTTCATGACATCATACTGCCTTATTATATGCCTGTTGGTTACATTTGAGTCTTGACCAGCATCTAGCAAGAATTATTGTCTAGGCAAAAAAGAAAGAAAGTTTATTTGGTTTATAGAGTAGGATATTTACTGGATAGAGCATGGTCTTTCACAGCAGCATCTGCCTTGGCTCTTCTACCTTTTGTTAGCATAATTCCCTATTAGGATTCAAGCCACAGTCAGAAGATCTCATGGCATATTTTACCTTGGACAAGCAATCCTATCCCAGCGAGCTAGCCAAGAGGCTAAATCTCAGTTACCCACATGTGAACTCTTCCAGATATTGCTGCTTGAAGCTACAGCCCTGGCCAGTAGAGTACAGGGCATTGAAAATCCCCACCGTGGCTCTCCTAGCCCCAAGTAGCAGTGAGTCACTCATTTGAGGGATTTATTACTAACAAAACAATTACTGTCCTATGCATGAAAAAGCAAAGTTTCTAAAGAATGTGAAATCAACCACTATTTAGTTGAACAAAAACAGATGCAACAAGTTGAAATTTTTAAAAACCACAGCCTGAAGAAAGTATTAAGTAGGCCATCATAAAGCACTGTAATTTTATAATTTTCTGCCTCTGTGTTTCTCTCACCATAGAGCACAAAGCACCCTCCCCACCCCCTAATTATTTTGCAGAACCTTGGCTTGATGCAGCCAAGATGAGATGATTTTGGAGGCTCCACTTCAGCTTTTGTTCAAATAGTTGTAACTGCACGTATATCCCAAAATTATGTTTATAACATGGCAGGCTTCCTCTAGGATTCCTTCCATCTTCCCTCCTTTCCAGAATAGTTTCTGTCTTGAAGGCATAAAGTTAGAGTAATTAAATGATTAGTAGCAAATTATTTACAGAAGGAACAGCTTTTTCTCTTTGAAAAAGTTGTTGGGAAACATAGCCGCACCCATCATTTCAGGGACAAAATCAATCCAATCCCATTAGTTCCAATTGAATTCCTACCATGTGTGGCTGTTTGTTGTTTGGAATACAAAAAAAGCAAAAGTCACCATATCTGCTTTCATGGAGCTTACAATCTAGTGATGGGTGAAGACTTGAATGCCTGAAGAGCAATATAAAAAATTATGTAATCAAGTGGTGTACCCTGCATTAGAGATGGCAACTATAATGGTCATTTGAGCCTAAACCCCCTATCCTAGGATCAGAGAGGGAATGGTCTTTAGAGATGGTTAGCCCACCCCATCCTTCAACAGCTTAGGAACCCCTTGGCCCTTTCGGGGGAAGTGACTGCCCAAGATCATCACATCACTCCCAAAAAGGAGAACCAAGATTCAAAATCAGGTCCTATGACTCAATCTGTCACTTTTTTCACCTCTAATAATATTATGTTTGTAATTCATGAAGTCATCCTTGGTTACTTTGTAATAACTAACAAATATGTGTATATATTTATTGTCATTCATTTTCATGTCTGATTCTACAATGACCCCATGGACTTGCCCATGCAGTTTTCTTGGCAAAGATAGTGGAATGGTTTGCCATTTCCTTTTCTAGTGTGTCCCCATTTTCAGATGAGGAACCAAAGCTGATAGGGGTTAAGTAACGTGCCCTGGATCACACAGCTAGTAAGTATTTGAGGCCAAATGTGAACTCATATCTTCCTGGCTCCAAGCCCAGTGTCTGCACACTACACCATTCAGCTGCCTTCTCTATGTATATACATATATAAATAGATGATAGATAGACAGATAGGTGGATGAAGACATATAGACATATAGAAAGATAAACATGTATAAATATGACAGAAAATAGATATAGGCATATAGATACATATGTATATACATATATAAAGGTTTGCAATTTCATCATTTTCTGAGGTTCACCAAAGAGCACATAACACCCTACCCATTCCCAAATTAATTTGCCAAACTTTGGCTTGATACAGCATGAGATGATTTTTGGAGATGATTTGGAAACTTAAATTTGGTTTTTGTTAAGATGATCATAACATCACAAAATTCTGCTTAAAACGTGCCAGGCTTCCTCCAGGATTCCTTCCATCTTCCTTTCAAAATAAGGCAGACATATATATATATATATATATACATATGTATATATATATATAATATATATATGATATATAGACAGATAGATTGCTATATGATAGATGTATGATAGATAGACAGACAGACAGACACAGATAGATAGATGGATGATAGATAGACAGACAGACAGACAGATATATAGATGGATGATAGGTAGATACCCAGACAGTTAAATAGACAGATGATAGGCAGACAGATGGATTGATGATAGAGAGAAGATAGATAAGCAGACAAATAGATAGGCAGACATCTTTGCTTCAAGAAAAATCTTTTGGGTAAATAAAAAGATTTATACAACCCATCTTTTAGATATCTTTTTTTTTAAAAGCTAAGGGAACCTTCTTATGGAATTTAAAATTGACTATTTAATACTAACATACTACCATAATTCAGAAAATTTTGATATAAACAAAAAGTCAATCATAAATGAACCTAGCAATAAAAGCAGAATACCTCAAAGACAGGTCACAGAAGCATCGACTATAGCTGGAAGGAACCTTGGAGGCTATCTTTCCAACTCCCTGATTTTATCGATTCGATAATTGAGTTATAGGATATTAAAGTGATTTGCCCAGGTCACGCTGGTATTAAGTATCAGAGATATGATTTGAAATCAAGTAAATCCCTATTGGGGATCATTAGGCAGCCAGCCCTCTTATGGGGTAGAGGAGCACAGGGGTATGGACTTCATTTGACACCCACCCCATCATTCCTAATCTCTGTGTGCATGTGTGTGTGTGTGTGCATGTTGTTTCTCCATTGGCATCGTTTCAGCTCCAGGAGTCAGCTACTAGAAAGAGTGTGGGAAGCTGATTTGGAAGCTTGTCAGCTCTTCATCCAGGGTTTCCAACTTCAGGAGGCCAGCAGCTGTGCTTCAGAAGGAGAGGAGACTCAGATAGATGACTTAGAGATGACTACTCCTGCTCCTGCCCCTGCTGCATCTATCTTCCCCAGACCAACTTCAGAAGATGGGCTGAAACCCTTTTGTCAACCAGCTGAAGAGTGGCAGGCTATCCTGTACCCCACCATTCAGTGTGATGGCTGTGAACAGAAAGAGGTACCCAGATTTATCTAAGGGTCTTTACCAAATAGTTCTCCCAGGATGGGTTTCTCCAGGAATACCAGGCTACTGTAATTTGGAGTACCCAGTATAAAATGGGTTTCACATTAGGTTAAAAAATCTGGTTCAGGCACATCTTTTTTTTTTAATTAAAATTTCTTTATTACAAACCTAACAAAATTAGTTAGTCATCAGGCATTTGTTAACTACCTGTTGTGTGCCAAACTCTTTGTTAGATGCAGGACATACAAATAAATAGAAATAGAAATGAAACAATCAATTTCTCAAGGAATTTATAATCAGGAATACACATATGTACTTATACTTTATATATACATAATAAATCCAAGGTAATTAAATATAAAGTAGTTAAAGGGAGAGGGCACTAGCATTTAGGGGGAGTGAGAAAGACTCTGTGTGGGAGGTAGTGCTTGAGCTGTTTCTTTTATTTATTTATTTTTTATAAACCCTTACCTTCCTTCTTGGAGTCAATACTGCATATTGGCTCCAAGGCAGAAGAAGAGTGGTAAGGGCTAGGCAATGGGGGTCAAGTGACTTGCCCAGGGTCACATAGCTGGGGAAGTGTCTGAGGCCAGATTTGAGCTGTTTCTTAAAAGAAGAGAGGGATTCATTGGGGCAGAGATGAGGATGGAGAATCCTTCAGGCATACACCATGTCTAGGACAAAAGTCCAGAGATAAGAGATGGATTCTTCTGTATACACAGAAACACAGAGAAAAGACTAGTTTTGGCCTTTCTTCTTGAAAGGGGAAGGGATGAAGAGAGGAATGAAGATTAATATCCACTGAGACTAGAAAGATGGGTTTGGGCCAAATTATGAAGGGTTATAAAATCAAATTAGAGGCATTTATATTTTATCCTAGAGACAATAGGGAGCCACTGGAATTAATTGAGTATGGGAAATGACATGGTAAGATCTGATCTGTACATAAGAAGAATCATCCACCTCAACGATCATAAGCATCTCCTTATACAAAGAAGCAGGTAGGCTAGATGGCACAGTGGATAGAGTGCCAGACCTAGAGTCAGGAAGGCTCATCTTCCTGGGTTCAAGTCTGGCCTCAGACGCTTACTAGTTATGTAATCCTGGGAAAGTTACTTAGTCCTGTTTGCCTCAGTTTCTCATCTGTAAAATGAGGTGGAGAAAAGTGATTTAAAAGTAGATAGAGAGGGAGGTGTCCAGTTTCAGGGCATGAGGAGAAGTTCAAAGATAGGAAAAGAAGAGATGGCCATCCTGAGCATCCTTGCTAAATAGAGGTTCTGGGAGGAGCTCTTTTCTCTGCCTTCCAATCAGAGGACCAGAAGATACAGATAAGCTATGAATACCAAGGCTGAATCTTTCAGGCAATCACATTCCTGGGATTATGAAGTCCAAAGGCATCTGGGTGGGAAATGCTCTATCATTATAACTCCCCCTACCTCATAGAAGGAGGAGCTCCCTTCTCCCTTAGGGTATAAGGGAAGGGTTATATCTGGGTGAAGGAGAGAAGGGGAAAGGCCGTCCTAAAGGAGGTTAGAGCTGCTTTTGCCATCTTACAAACCAGAGTAATCAAAACCCAGCCGATATTAAATCAGAAATCACTGGCTCAGGGGCGTTTTAGTGGTTATAGGTCTCTCAAAAATTTTCCTATTCTCTATGGCTTGTTTCCTCCTGAGACCAGAAGAACAAGGCCAAATAAGAGAGAACACTGAATAATGGAAAATTCAATTTGCATTTGGCTCATGGGATTCAAAAAGACTCAAGAAACAGAAGGGAAATGATAGCCAGGGGTCTCATTCTAAAGCTGTTCTTGTTCTTCATTTTAATATTTGGAAATAAGCATTTAGTCACTGAAAGAAATCTGGGCACTCAAAGATAGTCTTATGGCTAAAATGTCTGTAAAGTTTATTTTATTTTACTTAAGAACACCTCAAGTTTGTCAAGCCCCTGGTGGATATGGCACCCCAGTTTTCTGTTTGAAGGGTTAGGTCTGGAAAGCAATCAACCACAACTTGTTTCCAAACTTCCAGGAAATAAGTTGATTCTTTTATGGGATTTCTGAAGGGAACTAAGCTTCCCTGGGCCTGACTAGTTTGAGAGTCAGCTTTGGCAAAGCTGGAATCTGGCAGAGGATTTTGGTTTGAATCCCAGCTGGCTCCACCATTTCCTCTCTGTGTGGCCATGGAGAACTCACTGAATTTTTCTGGGCCTCCACTTCATCATTTGTGAAAAGGGGTTATGGTTGCATCAAGGTAAAGAAAATTCAGTTTCAAGTCTTTCATCTGTCACTTAAATTGCCTGAACGTTTTGTAAACTCTCAGTGCCTCCCAGGCAACCTTCTTAATAAGGTTCAAAGTTGTTGGTCTGCTTTGATAGGAGTCTTTACCAGAGACTCCTTCTATCAATGAAGTTACTTGTCTAAAATCAAACAGAAATAAACATATATGCATACACATGTGTATACACATGTAATACATCTTGCCATATATGTGTCATGTGCAGCTATATATATATATATATATATATTGATCCCATATAATTAAAACCTGCTAAGGCTCTTGGGATACTTTGACATATGATATATCAATGATACATGTATAAGCCAGTGGAATTGCTTGTCAGCTTTGGGAGGAGAGAGGGAAAAGGGGTGGGAAAAATCATGAATCATGTAACCATGGGAAAATATTCTAAATGAATAAATATATGCTATCTATAAAAACATTTTATATGCAAATATGCAATTTGTATATCTCATACACACACACACACACACACACACACACATATATAGCCACACAAATAACATTTTAAGACAGCAAGGTGGTATAGTAGATATAGTGCTTGGCATGGAATCAGAAAGACTCATCTTTATGAGTTCAAATCTGGCCTCAGAAATTTACTAGCTATGTGACCCCTGGGCAAAACACTTACCTTGTTTGCCTCAGGTTTCTCATCTCTGAAAAGAGCCAGAGAAGGAATTGACAAACCACTCCTGTATCCTTGCGAAGAAAATCCTCCAAAAGTCAGACATAACTAAAAAAAGACTCAACAATAATAGCAACATATATGTTTATATACATGCAATATATATACATATATAATAAAAGGAGAATAGAGAAGTGGCAGAGAATTTTTTTTTCAATTACAGCTCCCTCCTTTTCAATTTAAGGTGCTTTAGATTAGATTTAAAGGATCTAGGCAAACTCCTCCCTTCATAGGTATACTCCATCCCTTACTCAGAGCCCATTATTCTTATAGTTTAATCTGTGGTTCCAAAAAGACAAAATAAAGACCAAAAACCTCATTCTCAAACACCAGTCTTTTAAACTAGGTCTTCCCTTCCAAAATTTGTTACCCCTTCTATAGACATTATCTTCAGTTGTTAGCTAAGGCAAAAACTTTCCCCCTTAAAGTTCTCAGTTTCTTTCTAAGAATCTGTAGACCTTAGTGCCTCATCTCTAAGATTCCCAGAAAGTGTAAAGGTTTAGGAATGAAGGGAATAAATTTAGTCTGATATATTTTGAGCTAGAGAGGTTGATGGGACAGCCATGCAGAACAGTCCAAAGGGTAGTTTGTGATGGTAGGACAAGGGTTATAGAGAGAGGTTAGAGCTGGATATTTAAGTTTGGGGAGTTATCTACATAGAGATAATGATGGAGCCTGGAGAAGTACAGCAGAGCTCCACAGAATAATGTATATAAAACAGAAAACCTAAGGCATAATCCTGGAGGTCACTGTGTGGAGAGAGATGATAGCACAGAAAGGGCCATCATATTGGGGAAGACCAGGAAAGAGTAGTGTCTAAGAAGCCAAGTTAGTGCCCCAGTACAGGCAACAACAACAACAGAAAAGGAGATGGGGACTTGGGGAGAATAAAAAATCATTACTCTTTCTTCCAGTTTAAATAATCTTTATCCTACTTTTTATGGCTAGTAAAGATTTTTTAAAATTACTTTCTGTTTTTCTACTTTGTCCTCTTTAAATATCGATTTCCCTTAATATCTTGGTATAGTTGTTTGGTGTCTTTACCCATTTTACAGTTAGGCATACCAAGACCAAGTGAGAGTTAGCAGTGGTACATAATGGCCCACAAGCTTGTGTTGGTCTGTGGAGTGAGCCTTACTGCCTCTGTGCTTGATCAAGTCCTTTCTTCCCTTCCCCACATGGGATAGCTCTCTTTTGTCATTTCACTGTGCCTTTTCTCCAAGTGTCTCAAAGGGCTGAGCTGTGGAAACAATCAGACAGTGTTGGCTCTGCTATTTTGCCCTTGCAGATATTGCATGGGGCCAGGATGGAGCTTGGGAAAGTAAAGAACCAAGTTTCCCTGCTGCAGAGTCTCTCTTTTGTATTTGTGGTCCTTCGGGTCACAATATCTACTTAAAGCTGTCTTTCCTGTCTCTTGCCTGCCTTGCCTTTGCTTTGATTACATAATAGACTCTGTTCACATTATGCTTCAGGACAGTGACATTCATTCTTCTGTCTTCCCAACTGTGCCTCACTCCCAACCCACTCCGAGCCAGGAATTCCTAGCAAAAAGTCCTTCTTACCTAAACCAAAAGGCATCCTGGGAAGAGACAGGAATGGTCACTGGAGCATGATATTAGAGGAGCATGTGAAGAAAATTCTCTGTGTAACTGAATTATTAAATAAATAGTAAATGATCCATAAACAGCCAGGCTCTATTTACCCAGATTCTTGACTACCCAAGGATTTTTGAGGGGGAGGAAGGTGGTTAGAAAGGGAGAGGAAAGGGGATGGGGGTGGCAGCAGCTACAGTTTGCTCATTTCCCTCAGTAAGACTGCCTGTAGTCAGCAAAAGAAGAATGTCTCTCATTTCTGAGAAAGGAATTCCAAACCACAAAATAGTTCTCTTCCTCACAAATACAGACCTGGGTTCTAGTACCCACTTCACTTACCAGCCATCAGTCAATTTTTAATCACTTATTAAACATCAACCTTGTGCCAGGCTCTGGAATATGAAAACACGGTAAATTTTAAACAGTCCATGACCTAATGGAGCTTATATTCTATTGGAGACTGCTTATATATAATATCAGCATATACAAAACAAATATAAGATGACCTAAGAATAAATGTAAGATAATGACAAAGGCAGCTGGAAAGAACAAGAAAGGTTTCATATGGAAAGCAAAGCATTAGCAGAATTAAGAAACAGAATAGAAGACGGTCAGGTGAGGTGGGAGTAAATTTCATATGGGAGGACAATTCCAGGTATGTGGCTTTGGGGATTTTTTTCTGGATTTTGGGTTCCTCATCTAGAAAATGGGAATTGTTATAAGTCTAGAGACAAGCGATTGGATCAAATGATTTTCATCATTCCTCCTTATTCAGATATTTATATTTTGGTTTTTAACCACAGGGTAACTTCCTGCTTACCTGTGGATTGGCTCAAATTTATTTTTCTGTCTCTTGTCTCTTGTCATTCAGAAAAAGGAAAGAAAGGTCAGAAAGGCTTCACCATAAATGTAGCCCCCATGGGCATACCATAGGTGGGGGGTGTTTGGTTGGCCTCTTTGCTCCCATCCCAATGTCATGGTAATAATTTGCTGCTGTTTCCTTTGCCTGGAATAAGGGAAGGAAGTAAACTCCTCTGATCTGCTGGCATGCCTCCTCCAGGAGCCTGGAACCACTTTTATGGTGCTTAAACCATGGAGCACCGTGAATAACTGTGGCATTTCTATAGTTTAAAAATAGTTTAACATTTCTGATGAGAGTGGACAGGGCAGGGGGAGGAGGGAATTCTTAGTGACTACTTTTACCACTGAAAGAAATTTTGGCTGCCCAGGATCCATGGGCCAATTTCAGTAATCAATGACAGGATAGCTATGGATTGAATACGAAGTACAGCACAGGGGAAGCTTTCCTAGGGCTTATATTTTACTGAGGGATATAGCATATGCATAATAATCATTGAGCCCAATTCAATTCAACAAAAATTTATTATTGAGGGTCATTTCCCAGCTTGGCACTGCACTGGTTACAAAGATGGAAAACATTAGTCACAGGACCACAAATTTAGGTCTAGAAGGGATCTCAGAAAACATTTAGCCCACTTTCCTCATTTTACAGAAGAGAAAACTAGATTTCAGAGGGACTGATTGCCCAATGGTCACATGGGTATTATTATTTGGCATAGTCCAAATTTGAATCTACTTTTTCTGACCTCAGATCCAATGATCTTTACATTGTTACAATGCTACCTCCCACACCTCCATAACATATTTGTTCATTTACTGAGAACTCAGTCTTCTGTCTCAAAGAAGAATTTTGGTATCAGTTGTGAGACATGGGAGATATTGGCATAGGACCACCCAGCCTGGCATGCCCACATCAAAGGAGTAGGCTCTGGGTTCTATGAACAAAGCATAATTTCAGTAGCTCAAAAATGTGAGATGTGCAAATTTAAAGACATTTCTATCCTAAATATTCATACATGCTATTTGTACCTGACCTGTGACAGAGCCTTCCGAGTTTGCGCTGGTCTGATCAGCCAGAGTTGAACACACTGTGAATTGACCCCAACATTGGTGATACTTCAAGTATGAAGGACAACAACTAACCAATTAACCACAATTTAATGGTTGGGGGAAGAGGGGGATACATAGGAAAACATAATATATATTAAAATATTATGAGGCAAATGAAAAATCTTAAGCAAAACACAATAAATTCTGAAAAGGGAGACCATTTTCCTCTGGGAGAAAAGGAAAAGACTTAGAAATAAATTTATTCAATGATTTTTTTTAAACCTTTACTTTCTGTCTTGGAATCAATACTGAGTAATGGTTCCAAGGCAGAAGAGTGATAAGGGCTAGCCAGTAGGGGTTAAGTGACTTGCCCAGGATCACACAGCTGAGAAGTGTCTGAGGCCAGATTTGAGATTTGAACCTAGGACCTCCTGTCTCTAGACCTGGCTCTCAATCCACTGAGCTACCCAGTTTCCCCCTTATTCAATGGTTATAAAAATAGTTAACATAATGCTTTAGGGTTTACAAAACATTTTATAATTATCTCATTTTAATTTCACACCAACCCTGGGAAATAAGTATTATTATTATTCTCATTTTATAAATGAGGAAACTGAGGCAGAGATATTTCAGTGACTTGCACAAGGTTACACAGTTAGCAAGAGCTAGATAGTGTCTGAGGAGAGATTTAATCTCAGTTCTTCATGACTCCAGGTCTAACTCTCTTATCCAAGACAGTGATTGGACCTTTCCAAAAGTAGCAAGGTCTCCTTCCCAGGATTAGCTAAGGTATATGCATTTTGGTCTGGGGATCCCCCAATGAATAAATTAACAATCGGTACCCTATCATATCTACTGTTCATTAAGCTATAGTCAAATATTATGGAGGGCTATCAGACCAGACCTCTGAAAGTTAAGGATTAATACTTCTTATTCTGTTGGCTATTAGATCAGCTATAACTTAAACTAGAAGAAGGCACCAGGCAGGCATAAGTTGGATTTTCATGCTCTAGGAGATTTTCATTAGCCCTCTACCCAAGGCAATATAACTCTTTGATAAAGAATTTCACATATCCCATCCTATCCACTCTAAACTCTTCCATCTTTCTTATTTTCTTTTATCCTGCTCCCTACTCCCATCCCCCTGCTCTAGTATTCGAACTTCTAGTGGTAGCAAATTAATGGCTAGCTGACTTTCTTTTTTTCCCATAACATTCACTACATAATGTTGTTATTTTCATCCTATATGGAGGAGGGAAAAAAAAAACATTCCCCTGAATACTCATTGTTTCTCTTGCCCTAATGGTCCATCTTATCCTTTCATCAAGTCAATTGTTTTAGTTGTCTCCATGTCACAGAATGATCCTTTATTCTTTTAGAAAGTCTGAAATTTTGAGATATTAAACTTCCTAATGTGGTTCTCAAAATTGTGGTTGTCACTACCAGACATTAAGGAAAAACCAACTTGGTATCTGCAGAAATTACCCACTATCCCTGTCCCTGCAACAAGCCACAATATTAACCTCCCACCCCCAAGACATGTTACCTTAGCTCAGAAGAATGTGTGATCCAAGTAGTAAATATTAATATCCAACAAAGGGTCTACTGGACTGTGAGTAAACTGGGGCATGCCTTTTAAGCACAAAGAGCAGTATTTTCCTCAAATCTCCTATATACTCTTTCCAAAACCATTTGGGGGTACAAATTTTATTTCTGTCTTAAATGTCAAAGATGAGCATCATTGAAGGTCAGTGTTTGATTCAATTTTCACAGTTTCTTTTTCATTAGTGGTGTAGCTATTTCTTAGCAATGGGTCATTGAGATGGCATATCCTCTGAAACAGAATACCTCTCCCCACAACTGAAATACTTCCCCCTAACCTCTGGAATTAAAGGTTCCAACAGTATGATTATGCTATCCTTCCAAAGATCTGGCTTCTTTTCACATTAAATAGTCAAAAAATTTGACTGCTAGCCACAATGTGGATTGGGATGTCTACTTCACAAACTTTCTCCCCTCCCCCCTCATTTGACAACAGAAAGCTGAGAAATCCATCTGGCTGATTCAGTCTTGGCAATCAAAGCAAAATATACTAAAAAGAAAGGTATCTATGTCTGTGACTGACAGCATCCATACAAGTATGGCTTGGCAAATGAATCTGAAGCCCATTGTATTTCTACACTACAGTATGGGCTTCCAGATGTTTCCCCACTAGACAGTGATGTCCATTAAAATGGTTATTGTCCAAAAAGTTTAGAATTCTCTGGCCAGGTTAAATCTCACATCAGCAGGAAGTTCTTTCTCTTCTCTATTTAAAATTCATCTTTGGGGGGGGGAGTATGGAGGGAAAGAACATGAATCATGTAACTATGGAAAAACATTCTAAATTAATTATTTAAATAAAAATGTTCAATTCAAAAAAAGAAAAAATTCATCTTTATGAAATTTTGGATCTATAACATTTGTGTGTCCTCTGTGAGAGAAAATAGCTCTTTAAGTACCATGCAGAAACTTAAAGACAATTCAGAATTTAGACTATTTAAGAGGAAGCCAAAATGATTCAGATTTTTCCTCTTGGTTTTTAACCTAAGAGTATTATACACAAATGCAATTTCTAAAGGGAATCTAGGACTTATATCTAGACTAGTGAGAGAGAGAAGATCGGCTTGCAAATTTCTGTGCATATATTAGATTTACACAGATATGATTAAGTCTAGTCTGTGATGTTTAACACTGAAGTAAATTTTAAACAGGTTATTAAAGAAATTTTATTTTGTGCAAATGGTCATTTGTCTGAGTTAAGTGTTTTCTAGACAATATGAAAGACTAGGGGGAAAATCTCATGAGTATCCTGAACATAAAGTGTTGAATGGCTCATCTTTTTGTTTTGTTTTGTTTAATAATATGCTTCTAAAAATTATACCACTCAGCAATTATTTTAGAAAACCAAATCTAAGGCTGGACTTTTTTTTTCCTGTGCTGATGTTTAAAAAATTGCTTTTATGCACCAGAGAAGCATATGGTTGGAGGCAATTACATCTGGTTTACCTCAAACTACAATAAAGGCCAGGAGACTTAAAAATTGGAACAGAAAATCCCAAGCCTCAAGTGAAATCTTTGTACGTGTGTGTGTATTTATTGAAAAGAGTACTCATAGTGCTAATATTGATGTGTGTGAGTGTAGTTAAAAGCCTTCATGGGTAAAATGGCCAACCATTTCCTGTTGTGTAAAGTTTTCTATACAACTGACAACTGCTTTATCATATGACTAAAGAAAACAAGAAAGAGAGGAGATAAGATATGTCATTATAAGGATGAATATAAGGATGAGTATAAGAATATCTTGCCATTTTACAACACAACTGTATCCCTTCACTCTCACCTATTCTGAGACATGGAAAGGTCTGGGTAGAGGGAGTATCCTCAGTGATAAGATCATAAATCGTTGAGATATTAGAGAAGCCTTCCTTAAAACAGAATTAAGAATAAATATCTATTGATTTTGTGTAATTAGGATTAAATTTCAATAATGAATAAAAACACCTTATAGTCAGAGTAGGAGGTCTTTGTCTCATGTACTTGGTCTGTCTCTCCAGAGAATCTTCTGATCTCCCTCTTCACTGCTGGCCTTCCTGAAATATTTTCTTTTTCTGTGTCTCAGTTATTTGAATCTCCTTGAATGCACTTTCTTCTTGAATCATTTTTTATCTCCTTAAATTTCCTTTCATCCAAGTACAATGCACAAATTATTTAGTTTCTGCTGATCAAAGATCCTTAACCATTTTATTTTTTGGTATCTTATATTGCTCTGGCAGTCAAATGAAACCTATGGACCTCATCCCAGAATAATATATTTTATTAAATTTTATTTTATTTTTAATTTTTTTCATTGGTTATATGATTCTTCTTGTCTCCCTCTCCTCTCCTAGAGTTGACAAGCAATTCCACTGGATTATACATATATTATCATTCAAATCCTATTTTCATGTTGTTCATTTCTGTAATAATCTTTTAAAGCCCAAACCCCAAATCACATAATCATACAAACAAGTGATAAATAATTTGTTTTCTTCTGGATTTCTACTCCCACCAATCGTTCTCTTGATGTGCATAGCATTCTTTCTCCTAAGTCTCTCAGAAATGCCCTGGATCATTGCATTGCCTTTAGTAGCAAAGTCAATTACATTTGATCATCCCACAATGTTTCAGTTGCTTTGTACAATGTTCTCCTGGTTCTACTTATTTCACTCTGAATGAGTTCATGTAGATCTTTTCAGTTCTTATAGAAATCCATTGATTCATCATTACTTATAGCTATAGCACAATAGTGTTTCATCACCACCATATACCATAATTTGTTCAGCCATACCCCAATCGAATGGCATCCCCTCATTTTCTAAATTTTTTGCCACCACAAAAAGCACAGTTATAACTATTTTTGTACAAATAGATCCTTTCCCATTTTAAAAATCTCTTTGGGATACAAACCTAGCAATGGTTTTGCTGGATCAAAGGACATGCCCAGAATGATATTTTTAAATAATTGAAGGATGTGCCAGAATTCATCTAGATCTTAGTATTGACTCCTTGAAATCTATAAATAATCACCTGTGGAAAAGCATATGGGATACTATATGCCTCAGTAAGTCTCTTAAAGATTTGTGGTCATGTAAACATTTGATAGATGAAGTTATCGGTTAAAGCAATCAATCAATCCATAGGCATTCATTAAGTGCCTTCTATGTGTCCTCACCTCAAGAACTCACATTCTATTTCATCATATCTTATCAAAATGGTCATTTAACACAAATGATAATTTTATTTCAAATTCTTTTCCTTTTTAGGAGAAAAATCATAAATCTAAAATGTTCTTATTGTGGACATGCACATGGGAAACCCTGACATTTACCAAATATCACCCACTTCTCAAAACAATTATTTTCAACATAATAAGTTGCATTCTTATCCTCTTTTGGATATAGACACTAGTTTTTAAACTTTGAGTACTGATATTTATGAAATTGGTAAGAACGTTGCCTTCCTTAGAGAAATCATTGGCAAGAACACAACTTGTGTTATGAAAATTCTGACTTAGATGATAAATCTTTTGTTACATTGATAATATGTTGAGGAACCACATTGATTCACGACAGTCGATGTGGTTTAGGCACTTGTTCGGAGCAGCAATGGATTGGATGTGTGTACATGTTGGTCTGAGGATAAACTTTTACAGATAAATGTTTTTCAAAAAAGATTCTAATGGAAAAAGGCTGTTCAACAAAGGAAATCCCATTTTCTATTTAAATCACTCTGTCTGACTTCTTGGCAGGCGGGAGAGAAATTTGACATCAGCTTTAATTCAGCACAGCTGAAAAATCTCTGGCTGAATGTCCAAGTCCACAGGTTTTGATCATGAGCTGAGTTAGGCAAATTATATTTGAAAGATTGCCTAGCTGATTTGGCGCTACTGAATTGCACTGGCGTGGAGGGCCAGTATAGAAATGTCACAGTGGAGAGAACACTGGACTTAGAGTCTGGGGACCCGACCTCTAATCCACTGTTTCCTACTTACTACTTTTATGACCTTGAAAGAAAAAGTTAGTTTGTCTAGACCCCAGTTTGGTCATTTATTCAATGAAGTACCTGGGTGGCATGGTAGAGAAAGAGTGCTGGACCTGGAGTTAGGAATTCAAATCCTGTCTCACTCTTAGTTAGCTATGTGACCCTGAACAAGGCATTTAAACTCTGCCTCTGTTTCCTCAGCTTTTAAAGTGATATAATAATAACATTTACTCCCAAAGGTGGTTATAAGGATCAAATGAGATAATTATAAAATACTGACATTAATTAAGCAGTTATTTAATAAATGTCGAGTCTGTCTCAGGACTTCTTCAAAGTTAAACTCTGGGAATATAAAACAATCAATAAAACTTTGTAAATATAACTATTTTACAAGTTAACCAGAAGACAGGTATATCATTGGTAGTGCTATTGAGGAAAGCCAGTATGTAAGAAGCATTTTAAAGGTAAATAACTAAGGAATGTATGAGAACTGTTCCTTTCTTTACAAAAAAAATTTTTTTTTATCTTTTCTGCTTCATTCTTGAAGGGATTTTAATTCCTTAGTCTCAAAAGTTATCATGAAATGAGAAAGAATTTATTGAATGAACATAGGAAAAAAGAAAGGAAAGTCATATAAAATTGAGGCATTGTTGTTCAGGGTTGTTTAGTCATGTGCATGGACCATAGCACCCCAGGCTCTTCTATCCTCCACTATCTCCCCAAATCTGACCATGTTCATTGTTTCTATGACACTATCAATCCATCTTATCCTCTGTCACCCCCTTTTCCTTTTGCCTGCAATTTCCCCCAACAGCAGGGTCTTTTCCAGCGAAAAGACTCCTCCTTATGTGGCCAAGTATTTAAGCTTCAGGTTCAGTATTTGACCTTTCAGTGAATAGTCTGAGTTAATTGAAGTATTGACTAATTTGATTTCTTTGCTGACCAAAGGGCTCTCAAAAGTCTTCTCTAGTACCACAATTCAAAAGTGGTGATTCTGCGGGACTCAGCTTTCTTAAAGTCCATGAATAAGGCATGCCCAAAGATAAATGTGGCATTTATAACACTTAGCCATCTCCCATGCACATACATGGACCTCTAAGAGAACACTATACCCTAGCTCTAAGCCCCTCTTTGGGTCAGTACCTACTCAAAACCATAGTTTATTAGCCCTCACGTATGCTTGTTTTACTAAGCTGAGCTTAATATACATTATTCTTATTGTTCAATCATTTGAATCAGGTCTGGCTGTTTGTGACCCTGCTTAGACTTTTCTTGTCAAAAATCCTAGAATGGTTTGTCTTTATCTTCTCCAGCTCATTTTATAGGTGAAGATCTGAGGCAAAGGGAATTAAGTGACTTGTCGGGGGGGGGGGGGGGGGGCTTCAGCTAATAAGTGTCTGAGGCCAGATTTGAACTCCAGAAGAGGAGTCTTTCTGACACCAGGCCAAATACTCCATCCATTGTGACACCTTGCTACCCCTAAAAGACACATCAGTCGAAAGCAAAAGACATTTAATCAAACAACAAAGCAATTACAGTAACAAGGCAAGATCCCCATATACCCATATCCATGGGTGTACTGTCCTGCAAGTTATCACACAAATCAGTGCTGGAGCAGTCATCCATATACAGAGATGTCAACCCACTGTCTTCCTAAGTGTCTGACCCCACTGGACTAGAATCCAAGTTAGAAAATGATACTAGAAACTGAGGAAGAAGCAAAGAATGCAGGTGGGAACCACTCTCCTAAGGAGAGGAGCCCTCTAAATATAAAAAATTCGATTTTTTTTGGTTTGGAAGATGAAGAAGAAAAAAAGAAAAAAAAGAAAAATTATTATTTAAGGGACAGAGTGTATCAGCAAATTTTTGATATGAAGTCCTTGGAGTGACTATTGGGGTTCCAGGGAGATAAGATATTAGTTGTCTTATCTGGAAATCTCTAGAGTCCTTCCTGGTGAGATAATGATTATCACATCAAGGGAAAGTTGCTAGGATTGTTTTCAGTCCAGCTCTAGATACACTCAAGTCAGGGTAAGTTATTATTCCAAGAATTAGCTTTATTGGAAAGAGTCAGGAAGCTCTGGAAAAAAATGGAAGCTCTATAAGATCCTTGTGATTAATATAATCAGTGTTCATTTCATTTGCAGACAGAACAGTTGTCATTAGTTATAATAAATGGAGTGGTATCCATATAGGAGCATATGTGGCAAGAGAATACATTCTTGAACATAGGAAGTACAGCTCAGGAAATATACTTGAAAGTACAAGCACAAAGATCATGTGTGGCCATGGAAAATATATGGCACAGGAAACTCATACCTCTGTTGCCACAAGTTGCTGGTGTCCCCTTTGCTATTGCTCACTAGGCATCATGTCTCTGCTCCCTCGTGGGCATACATGGACCATATGATGCCTGCTCAACATCTTTCTTGGTCTCTAATCAAGGCACTGGCTCAACCATTATCTATTGCCATTTGCTGGAGCTCAGCTTCCTCACTCATCATCTGTGGTTCACTGTGACCTGCTGCCAAGGGGGATAGCTACTGATCAGGATGTCCCTCAAAAGGGACAAATTTAAACTTCTACTTCTCCTATTCCCAGATTTTTGTCTATGGATTGTGACCTAGCCATCCTGGCACAAACCCTCAGGAAAGAATTAAATGAGGTCTTTTCTATTTTTCTCCCACTACCACTTGAAATTTGTAGCCTTAACTATTAGTTTCAACCAGGTATAAAACCCATTTTTAGCTCATGTCAAATACCTGATTGTCATTCTGAGCCCCCTGAAATCATTTTGGAAAATATACCCAACAAAACAATAAAAGAACTAGGTAGGACTACTAAACCCCAAAATCAAGATAGCCAAAAACAAAAGGGAAAAGGGAAGCTGTTGGGGCCATTAACCACTCTCTTAGGTCTTTTGTTCTAAACTTTTGCCTTTATTGTACTACTTGATAGCAATAAAATTACTGAGGTACGTTTAGCTTTCTTGTCAACCATAAACCTCAGTAGTTTCTCTGTAATGTCAGTCATGAAAAAAAATACAGAAGAATATGCCCTTCCATAACTAATTCTTATCAAACTGGGTTCCCCTATTGATTTTCATACATATTTATTAATGATCTTTTGTATTCATTTCCAAGAACCCCAGAAATAGGGAATGAGTGACTATAGGAAAATCAACAAGATGTTTTGTTTTTTTAATTTGGTCAATTTCAAACATTATTCCTTGGTTCCAAAAATCATATTCTATTCCTCCGTCCTCCCCCAACCCTCCCCCCCCCCCGCCCATGCAATTCCACTGGGTATTACATGTGTCCTTGATCAGAACCTATTTCCATGCTATTGATGTTTGCACTAGGACAACAAGATGTTTTAAAAGATGCCTCACCATCCATGGGGTTAAGCATTCGATGATTAGGAATTAGAAGTCCTTCTGTCCAATTTAGGAATTCTGCTCCTAAACCAGATTAATATGTAATTTGGAAATATTTAATAAGATAAATAAAAATATAGTAAAACACAAGTAATGTTAATATGTTGTTTTCTACATAAATAGGGAGTAGTCTGGGATCTTTTATGCATGATTTAGGAACACTCCAAATCTTCCCCTACCCATTTGAATTTGACCTCACTGCCTAAGGCTATCTGGGAAGCTGCAACCTGAAGTGTAAGACATAAACCTGTCAGGTGCCTTGAGGCCTTAATAGCTAGAATGGATTCTGCCTTCTAAAAGCAGTTAATTCATCCTAAACCAGGGTTTAGGCAGCAGCCAGATTTCTAGCCCTTGAAACTCAGACTTCATTCTTCTAACAGCTCTCTGAAACTGATGCTATGTGCTAAACCCAGTTCTCCTAAACTTCTAGGGTTCTGGACTCTTTACTTTTCTGGATTTAATCTTTCCTAGACTTGAAGTGCCCCTTATCTATTTAAGATATCAAATAATAGTTGATCAGCTTCTCTGCTGGTCATCTAACTAAAGTATTGGCTCCACTGTTCTCTGCTCCATTTGCTGGACAATAAGACAATATGACATAATGGAAAGACCAAAGGAGCTAGAATCAGGGTAATCCGGGTTTAAATCCTGAATCTGACATATTAGTTTAGTGACATTCAGTAACTTAGTCTCAGTTTCCTCATGTATAAAATGGGAATATTCATACTTGTATCATTATTAGAGAGTGACTGTGAGACAGAAACATAATATATGTAAAAATATGTATAGTACTTTGCATATACAATGTATATAAAGCTCTTGGCAAATTTCAGTGTTAAGTAAATGTCAGGTATTATTATTTTTTTACTTTGATATTTTAAAAGATTTAGTGATTTAATTTTATGCCAGTGAGCTGAGCTAGGCTTTTATTTGTGGAAATATTCTAAAATGGTTATTTTTTTAAAGATCTTTCCTTGTTCTACATAGAAAAAAAGAGTGATGTTTGTTAGATCACTGTACTTCCAGTCATTACTCACACCTCTATGCTTGAATAATCTTCTCTTGTGCCCTAATTTTAAGAAAGAGTAAGTTTCTCCCTTTATCTTTTCTATGGTATCCTCCACTTTTTATTTTATTTGTTTCTTGAGCACCCAAAGGCATAGTTGGTCTCTCTCTTTCTTTCCTCTACATCTTCATTATTTATTTATTTGTTTAAAGAGCAGGAGATTTTTATTTATTTTTTTTCACTTTGCAATATTTCATTTATTTATTTGTTTATTTGTTAAACTAAAAGTTCCCCTCATTTCTCCCTTCCTTGCACTAAAGAAGTAGTAGGACTCAAAGGTTCAATAATCTTCCCCCCCTTTCAGAACACTAGGCCCTTTTAAGTTGTTCATTTTTGTTTACCTTTTGTAAACACCCTTTGCCATGAATTGTGCCTTTTAAAGACTGTTCTGTCCTGGTTTCTTCAGTAGGAATACTTAGAAATAATTAATGCTATTAAAAACATTTTCCCTGAAAAAATCATGTTTAACTTTTCTGAATAAATATTTATTGGTTGCAAACCATTTTCCTTTGCTCTTTTACATATTATGTTCCATTTCCCCCTTTTTATTTCATTTCTTATATATGAATATAGCCTGTAGTTATGCTGACCAGTATTCTTTGGCATGTGACCTTGGATTTTGGAAGCTTGACATGTTTCTGGTTGTGTTATATTAGAGTTTGTTTCTGGTGATGACCATAGATTCTATCCATCTAATCTTTGACTTTGCTCAAATATTTCTTGGATATGGTCTTTTATGAATTTTTTAAATGTAGCATTCAGGATTTTTGTGATCATTAAGAGTAATATTCAAGAAGAGGTCATGCCAGACTTTGCTCATTTTCTTCTTTTGACAGTGTTATTAGACTAGTAGGTCAAATTTTTCTTCAAGACTTAGGGCATAGTAGTACAGATAACAGTACATCTTTCCATCTGATCCAGGACAATAGCATAAGAGAGTTTTTCAAGTATAATATGTCTATGGTATTCCACTGGCATAGTAGTCTAGTAACCCTGTCAAAATGAAAATGAATTCTTGTGCTTAAAATTAATGTATGAGAACTCCTTCTCTATTGAGTTATTTAAGAATACTTTCCCAGCCACTTTCCCTCATATCATGCCAAATTGGAAAGAAAAGATTCCCAGAAAAAGACAATGAAATATTATTTAGTTTGAATTCAGAAAGAGTATAGCTACTTAATATCAATATAACTGTTCATAGAATTTCTTTCTCTTCCCTATTCCAAAAATGTCTTTAAGCATTGTTAATGGTAAACCGTGTAAGACTTCCAGCAAGATGATCCATTCTATCTAAAAATCCATTTTTGTTTCAGTTAGTCATGCTTTTGGTTCTTCTCAAGACTCTAAAAGAATGGAAATTCAATGAGGGCAGACACTACAACCTCAATATCTCTTGTGTGGAATATAGATACCATGGACTCCTCAGAGAAGTACATATGGCTGATGAGATAAACAAGCCAAGTTTTGTTTTCCCAAAAAGATCAGTTTATAACCATCTCCTCCTTTGACTGATAAAAAGGGTATAGGATTTCAGATAGACAGGATTGAAATAGTTCTTGTTTTGACTGTTTAAACCCCAATCCTTGTTTTGATTGGTTAAGCACTCTTTAAATAATTAAGATAATTGGGTTTGTAAATTTCACATTTTGATTAGCTAGCTTTCAAAATATTATTGTGACTCTCAAGTAACCAGCTAATGCTAAATAAGGGGAGAGTCCGTCTTTGTATCAGGGACCAGCATAAAAAGGGAGACTGAGCCCATATATTTCACTCACTGACTGTAACACTTGTAACACAGATTTGTGAGTGCTGCTTCTGGAGAGAATGAATTAAAAGAGCTGGCACCCAAAACAGCTTCTACCATACTGCCAGAGTGTCTGAAGATTTATTTGAGTCATTGATCACCCCACTTAATGTCAACAGTGCCTTACCACTTCAATCATCCTACCTCTGGAAGAGGTCTAACTGAAGAAATGAATGTAAAGGCATTTATTGAGTGCTTACCTAACACAGTTACAAATTGGATAAGACAGTGAATTACGGAGATGCAACAACAAAATCTATGGAAGTCAAGCATTGAGGAGGGAGATCAGAAGATTCCTTGATAACTTTGGGGAAGTGTCACCGAATAATACAAATTTGAAGCTGAAAGGGACCTTATACGCCATCAATTCCAATCCATTCTTTAGATAAGGAAACTGAGTCTCAGAGAAGTTTTTTAGGACAAGGGCAATTACTATGTTATAAGATGCTAATTCTGGGTAAGTCATAAGATTACATACTAGCCAGACCAAAATTCATCTTCTCCTGGACAGGAGGAAAAAAAATTGCCATAGATGAAAGACTTTGGTGAAATAAGGCTTACATTGCCCCAGAGAGATAATTACTGGACTAAATGCAAAGCCTCTACCATTTTTATATTCATAAGACTAATGTCTGTTTCTTGGACATATTATGCCAATCGTTTTCTTTCTTGGAAAGAGGCAACGAGCACTATTGCCTATATATGTTTGTATTTGGGTGACCATCTGTTATTGGATTTTTATTACAAGTGAACGAACTAATCGTTTCCTGGCTTCCTATTGTACCAAAGAACCTCTAAGAGATTTCATGAATTTCTGAGGCTTGCTTAGGAGTTTAGACTTCTTCTTGGGTAGGACTGGGAGATACTTTCTGGGACACTAAAAGATATGCTATTTGTCTTAAATAAACTCTCAAACTCTAGATGGGTACCAGAACTATTTTATGAGAGGATCTCTAGATGCAGATTGTCTCCAATTCTCTGTGAAGTCTGGAGAACATCTTTCCCTTCTGACTTGCAAAAACCTATTCCTATGGACCTCCATGATTTCCTTATATGCCTGTTTATTTTTCATCTTTAAATGTTTTCCTTGGTTTCAAAGAGCCACTTTAAAAGATTCAGAGATGACAGGGAAAGGTTAGAATCTCAAAAAGCCCTTCAGAAGGGTCTTTGTTCTGTGTAGGGCAAGTATTTCCATCTGGCCATGACTGAACAAAAGTTCAATACAAGTTAATTTGTGATGCCTAGCAATGGCAGTAGTCTGGAAAGCCTTCCAGTAGAAAGTGATACTTGACCAACATTGTGTCTTGAAGAAAAAGGGGGATTCTGTGAGAGAGAAGGGAGGTAGAAGTGCAGTTCAGGAATGAGGATGGCTAGTGTAAATGTGCAGAGATAGGAGATGGGATGCCATGTATGTAGAAGTTAATTGGTTTGCTTTGATTGGATCACAAAGTGTATATACTAAATTTACACTAAAATTAGCAAGATAGTCTATTTTATTTTATTCTTTTCCAGATATATCCTACAGTAATTTTGCTTGGTTTCTTTTTTCTATCTGTATTCTACAATAGTTAATTCATTTTCTGTGTACTGTCTTTAAAAATTATGTTCCCATTCCACTGCTTTTAATTTGATTATTTTTTTATTTTTTGTGGGGATTTTAGTCATTTTTCTGCACGTGGTATACTTCTTTCTTTTTAAGGGATATATGAAGAACCTAGCTTTTTTCAAGCAATTTATTGTTCCATCTTCTTGACTAGAAATGCAGACTACTCTTATGAAGGTTAGTGGGCAAATGAACAAGAAATAAGACCACATATAATATATAGCTTTTACCCATCAAAGCAAACCTTTTAAAGAGCTAACATGTTTGTTTCTCTTGGTTATGTGAATTAGGAGAGGGATGTAAATACAAACTTAATCTTATGACTCTACATAAGTTAATTTTTTCTACAAGTCTTGGAAAAATGGCATTTGGAATTGGTTTGGAGCTTTCATGAAGCAATTTCAATTTTAAAGAGGCTCCTTTGAACAAAAGTAGGGAAGGTTTAGCATTTCTTGTTTATTTGTTTGAATTAGGTTTCTATAATTTGTTCACTTGAAAATGCTTTCATTTCTTAGGAGCTCATTAGACTTATAGCCTCTAAAGGCTTTGGCTAGGTGGCTCAATGGATAGAACATTGGGCCTAGAGTCAAGAACATCTGAATTGTGTGAGCTTGTGGAAATTGTTGAACTTCAGCTTAAGTTTCTTCAATTGAAATTGGGGGGTGTGGAGGGGGGAGAGAATGGCACTTACAGAACTGTAGTGAGGATCAAAAGAGAGAATATTTACAAAATGCCCGATACATAGTAAATAAGCTTTGTATAAATGTTTGTTCTCTGCCCCTTCCTTTCTACTTTCTCAAAAATATTTAGGCACATACAGATATATTGAGAAACCATATTAGTGATTCAATTACCAGTTTGTTCACAGTCATCTTTCATAGAGTTTGGAGACAAATGCTTTTTTTTTTTTTAATCCCTTACCTTCTGTCTTAGAGTAGATAGTAGGTATTCTATCAGTTCCAAGGCAGAAGAGTAATAAGATCTAGGCACTTGAGATTAAGGGACTTACCCAAGGCCACACAGCTAAGAAGGATTAGGGATCAAATTTGAACCCAGGATTCAATCTCCAAATCAAATAGTTCTTTATTCATTGAGCAAACTATCTGCCCCCAGATGCTTTTGGTTACTGGACCAAAGTTCCTTCAAGGATAATATTACCAGTATAAGAACTAAATAATATTATTATTATAAAAATGAGATTAGGTAATGGGTAGTACTGAATGAATTTTATGTTTCTTTCTAGCTTCTGGTCAAAAGATTATACTTGACCTCAGAAATACTTGAAAAGTTAGCAGACACATTGGAAGGAAGAATTTGGTATGTTAAGGCTTTGGGTTTGATGTCATATCAAGGCATAAATATAAATTTTGAATTAAAAAAATTTTAAATTATATGTAAGGGCCAACGGAAACAAAGCACATGATTTGGCCCTTTGATATTTATCAATCAATACTTGAACAAGCGTTTTCAGTGAGTATTTTAGTACTTATTGTGTGCCAAATACAGAGGATACAAAGACAAAAGTAATCCCCCTCACTAAGTAACCTACATTTTAAATATAATATTAGAGGAGAGATGATTAGAGACTGATAACCAATATAAAGAGAACATATGTACAAAGTAAATACAAAGTAAATTCAATGTCTGGTCCTAGAAACTAGGGTAGGCAGGAAACGGGAAATTCCTTACAAAGGAGGTGGCATTTGAGCAGAACTTTGAAGGAAACTAGGGTTTCCAAGAAGTAGATTTGAAATGGGAGCACCTACCAAACTTTAGACAGTAAAGAGAAAGACACAGAAACTGAAATGGCACATTATTTATGAATATTAGCAAAACTATAGGCAGAATTCTCTCTACTCAGATGGCTCTCAAATCCAGTCCTAATACCTATTTTTGAACTCAAGTACCACATTAGCAACTGTTTGTTAGACATCTCTAAGTGTTTTAAGTGGCATTTCAAACTCAGTGTGTTGGAAATAGAATTCATTAACTTTCCCTTCTAAGTTTCCATTATTTCCATCAAGGTCTTTGCCATCTTTCTAGTCACACAGACTTATAACTTATGAGTTACCCCAGACTCTTCCTTCTGTCCATCCTCATGCCTTTGATTAAAAATCTTCAGTGAACCTCTGTTGCTTTAGGATAAAATGCAAAATCCTCAGCAGAACATTTCAAGCCATCATGGCTGGACTCTGATTTAACCTTCCCAGTGTCCTTTCATAGAATTCTCTCACCCCAATTATCCAATTAGTTGTCAGACTTTTCAATTCCACTTAAGAATAACTAGCGTTTAAACTCCACTCTATCTGCTGTGCCACTGAGCTTCCTACTTCTTTCATGTTTCTTGCATCTGTCTCCTTCTACTCATGTGGCCACTATCTGAATTCATGCTCTTATTACTCTTCCCTCTGTCTCCTCAGCATCTATGTCCTACTCCCTTCCTGACTGATAGGCACACAGAGAAATAGCTATATTATTTTTGATTTCACAATTGCACACCAATGTTCTACTTCTATAGTTTAGAATGTTGAGATTTATCTAACCAAGGCCTGTTGTTATTCCATCTCTTCCTACACTCTACTCCTTCCAACTTAATTCTAGGTACTTCAGTCTCTTCACCCTTCAGTACTCTCCCAGGTTTTATCCCTGCCCTCATTTTAATTTCTCCCAAATCTTGTCTCTATGGTTAACCAGTTCATTGTTACAGTGTCTTCTCCTCTCAAATGTTTCTTCTCTTTGTCCTGTCACTACTTCTTCCCTGCCAAATTGTATCTCTCCAATGTTCCTATTTCTGTGGTGCAGTAGAAATCAGGAAGCTGTGTTAATTTGGTTACTACTACTAGTTGATATTAATGAAATTCAACTGGGCTCTCATTTCAACAAGGCAAGTCTTCTACTGTTCTCTAATTATTTTCTATTGCACACCTCTCAGAGGCTTGTCCAAATGTTCTTTTCCCCTAAAGCCTTGTCCATCCCTCCTTCCCTCTACCTCTTAACAGAAGATCTTACCTCATACTTTACTGAGAAAATAGACATTATTCATCATGAGTTTTATCTTCTTCTCTATTATATATATCAACCCCCTTGTTACCATCCCCATCTTTACTCCAGCCTTTGATGAGGAGTTGGTCCTTCTCACCAAAGCCAACCATTTTGTATGTATACTTCACCCTATTTTCCAGCCCTTTCCCTAAATTTCCATCTCTCTTTAACTACTGGTCCTTTCCTGCTTCCTGAAAATATATGTAAGGTCTCTCCAATCCTTTTAAAATTTTTTATTTATTTAATTAATTAATTTAGAATATTTTCCCATGGTTACATGATTCATATTCTTTCCCTCTCCTCCTCCCTCCCATAACCAATGAGCAATTCAACTGAGTTTTACATATATCATTGATTAAGACTTTTTTCCATATTGTTATTTGCAATAGAGTGATCATTTAAAGTCTACATCCCCAATCATATCCCCATCGAAATATGTGATCAAAGAAATGTTTTTCTTCTGTGTTTCTACTCCCACAATTATTTCTCTGGATGTGGATAGTATTATTTCTCATAAGTCCCTCAGAACTGTCCTGGGTCATTGTATTGCTGCTGGTAGAGAAGTCTATTACATTCTATTGTACAACAGTGTATTAGTCTCTATGTACAATATTCTCCTCATTCTGCTCCTTTCACTCTGCATCAGTTTCTGGAGGTCTTTCCAGTTCATTATTCCTTTCAACACAATAGTATTCCATTACTAACAAATACCACAATTTGTTCAGGCATTCCTCAATCAATGGATAACCCCTCATTTTCCAATTTTTTGCCACCACACAGAACTCAGTTATAAATATTTTTGTACACATATTTTTTATTATCTCGTTGGGGTACAAACCCAGCAGTGGTATGAATCAAAGGGTAGGCAGTTATTTAAAACCCTTTGGGCATAATTCCAAATTGCCTTCCAGAATGGTTGAATCAATTCAGAACGCCACCAGCAATGCATTAGTGTCCCAATTTTACCACATCACCTCCAACATTCATTACTTTCCTTTACTATCATATTAGCCAATCCTGCTGGGTATGAAGTGGTACTTGAGTTGTTTTGATTTGCATTTCTCTAATTGTGAGATTTACAACACTTTTTCATGTGCTTATTGATAGTTTTGATTTCTTTATCTGAAAACTGCCTGCTCATGTCCCTTGCCCATTTATCAGTTGGGGAATAGCTTGATTTTTTTGTACAATTAATTTAGTCCCTTATATATTTGAGAAATTAGGCCTTTGTCAGAAGTTTTTGTTATAAAGTTTTTTTTTTCCCACTTTGTTGCTTCCCTTCTAATTTTGGTTGCACTGGTTTTGTTTGTACAAAATCTTTTTAATTTAATGTAATCAAACTTATTCATTTTACATTTTGTGATGTTCTCTATTTCTTGCTTGGTCTTAAATCCTTTTCTTTTCCATAGACAGGTATAATATTCGGTGTTCACCTAATTTACTTATAATTTCCTTCTTTACATTTAAGTCATTTGCCCATTCTGAATTTATCTTAGTATAGTGTATGAGATATTGATCTAGATCTAATCTCAATCATTCTGTTTTCTAATTTTCCCAGCAGTTTTTCTCCCATCCCTAAAAAAAAATGTTCATTATACTCTTCTATCCATTCAACTTTTAGTTGTATAGATTTCTTCCCTTTCTAAGTTAAATTCTTTTTTAAAAATCTGTCTATTCTCATCATCTTAATTTATCTCTTTCTCTCTCTATTATCAATCCTTTGCAAACTTGCAGTCTCACCTCTGAACTGAAATTACTATTTTTAGTACAAATGATCTTTGAAATGCCATGCATGATGTCCTTTTCTCAATCTTCATCCTTTTTTAACTTTTTGTAGCATAAGGATGCTGACCACTCTTTGTCCTTATGTATTTTCTCCTCTCTGGGTTTGTGATACAATTCTACTTTCGGTCAGAATGTTCCTAAATCTCATCTGGTGTGCCTTTGTCTGCTCTTATTCTTCCTAAGGATGAGTATGCCTCAAGGTTCTAAATCCAAGGCTGCCTTGTCTTCTCTATATATACTCCCTCCTGGTAACTTCATCAGCTTCCATGGATTTAATTATCATCTCTATACTATTAACTCCCAGATTTATAGATCCAGCCCTAATCCTTCTCCTGAACTTCATTCCAGCATTATCATCTGTCTACTAGACCTTTTGAATTGGGTATCCCAAAGTCATCTCAAACTCATCATATCAAAAGAAAAGCTAATTATCTCAGCATAGTGCCTGGCACATAGTAGGCCCTTAATAAATGTTCATTAAGAGACTGGCAATAAAGATTCAGTTGAAGTGTAAAAATTGGTTCTATTGGAAAGTGTTCCATAATATGCCAGACAGTGAAACATTTTCAGTAGATGCTTCTTCCACTACAATAAATAATGAATAAGTGACCTTTCTCTCTTTTTTTTTCTTTTTACAGGAATCTTACATTATTTCTCTAGAACTGGGAGAAAAATGTGAAGCCATCAGAGAAAAGTTATTGTATTTGGAAGATCAACTTCATGCTGCAATCTATAGCCATGATGAAGGTCTTGTTCATATCCTTTTACTCTTGAATAGATTTACCACCTGCCAACTTCTAACTCCAGATATAGAAAACAACAACAACAACAAAAGGTGCATCATGATCAATGAGCAATACAGTAGATATAAACAAGTAGATTTTTCTATTTTTTCTGTAGAGAGGATACTTCTATGATCTTGGAAATCAATCACAAAATCAGTCACAGCATATAATAAGTTTCCTCTTATTCTAGGTACAGAAATAATAGGAATATTAGAATTGTAGATTTTCTAGGAACACCAAGGTCATTCTGTCCAACCCACATTGGCGCTAGAGTCCCATCTATTATCATTGATGATAAGTAGTCATTCATTTACCATTTGTACACTCACCACTTGGTAACTTATTTCCTCTCCCTCTTTCCCCACCAACATAACTTATTTCCTCTCCCTCTTTCCCCACCAACAAGATAATATATATCACTTTGGTGAAATTCAAATCATTAGGAAGTTTTCCATCATATTAAGTTATATCTTCTGCTCAACAAGTTAATGGGAGCAAGTGGAAAGTCCTACATGTAGGCTAAAAAGTGCAACTGCACTTTTACACGATAGGGACAATATAACCACTTTTTCTGTGAAAAAAGACATGGAGGTTATAATAGATTCCAAGTTTAGTGAATTAACAGTATAACATGAACGTCTCCCTCCCCTCCCTCCCAAAAAAAGTTAATCTATATTAATAGAAATGTAAATGTATAACATGAAGACACTTATGATTCCACTAAACTGTTTTGTTTAGACTGCAGATGTAGTAATATGTACAGTTGTGGGTCCATATTTTTAGGAAGGGAATTGACCAGCTAAAGAACATATTTCAGTCATTTTCAGTCCTGTCTTAACTCTTCATGACTCCATTTGGGGTTTTCTTGACAAGGTTACTAGAATGATGATCCTTTCCCCAATCATTTCACAAATGAAGAAATTAGAGCAAACAGAGTTAGTGACTTGCCATGGGTCACACAGCTAGTAATTGTCAAGACCAGATTTGAACTCAGGTTTTCCTTTCTTCAGGTTGAGTGCTGTATCTACTACACTACCTATCTTAAGAGAGGCAACCAGATAAATGAGGAGAGTTAAAGTCATACTATGCAAGGATCATTTGAAAGGACTGAAATGTTTAATCTGAAGAATAGAAGAGTTATTGGAGTGGGTGAGAGGGCATAGTAGCTCTCACTAAATATTTGAAAGACTGTCATATAAAAGATCTTAATAATAATGACAATATCCATTATTATATAGTATTTTAAAATTTGAAAAGTGCTTTACATATGTTAATTCTTAATCATTTTATCCTCACAGTAACCCTAAGAAGTAAGTAAAATGTTATTGTTATTTAAAAGATGAGGAAACTGAGGTTAATGAGGTTAGGTGACTTGCCCATGGTCCCACAGCTACTAAAATGTCTGAGGCTGGATTTAAATTCAGCTTCTCCTGATGCCAAGGCCATTTCTGTCATTGAGCTACCAGGTGTGATATTATAATCACTTTTAAAGACTTTAAAAAAAAAGTTCAACTGCACTTTTACACGGTAGGGACAATATAACCACTTTTTCTGTGAAAAAAGACATGGAGGTTATAATAGATTCCAAGTATATATTAATTTAAGGTCGCCAAGGAATTCACTTATGAAATTCCTTAAATGAAACACTCAAGTAAGAATGGAGTTTTATGGTGGTTTAATTACAATGGGAGTAAGAAAGAAGGAGAGGGAGAGAAGGAAAGAGGGGGAAAAGGAAAAAGGTTAACTCAACCTTCTGGCAGAGCCAGAGGGAGTTTAGGCCTGGAAGGCAAGGTAGAGAAGAAAATCAGTCCTGACTCATGGGACCAATCTGAAGGAAAGCTGCCTGCTGCGGGCCTCCTCCTTGCTAGAGCTCCTAGAAGGAACTGGTTCCTAGCCCTGTCTACAGGAAGTGAGCGAACTCCAGAGGCTGTTCCCTACCTCACTTCCTGTGCCTCACAAGTGCCAATGGTGGCTCAAGCTTGGCTTAGGACAGCCCAGGTGGGCAGTTAGTTATTTCTGATTTGCCATTGACTAGCACATGCCCGTGTAGTGTGGGTGTGCACAATTTTTGGGGTTGCTAGACAAAGCAAGATGGAGATTTAAAAACCACACAGGCTGCTATTAGATGTGTTCTTCTTGGCCTTAGATGGATAATGGAACTAAGAGTAATGGGGAAAGTTTCAGAAAAACAGTTTTTGACTTGATGTAAGAAAAACCTTCCTAGCAATTGAATCTATACTGAAATGGAATGGAGTGTCCTAGGATATAGCGTATTCCTCTTTACTGAAGGATTTCAAGTAGGAGGCCACTGGCTACTAGTCTGACAAGCTAACAGAAAGAGAAAATCCTCTGGCTCAGATGCAAAGTGGATGAATGGACCCTGAGATCTCTTTCAGTTCTGAAGTTCTCTGATACTGATCTTTCACTCTTCTGCTGTCATTACTGTGGTGCCACATCTTGAGTTTTGTTGTAACTCTGAAAAGAATTACATGTGGAATATCACCTGTTAAAGGGCAGGTTCTCTCTCACTTTCTTTAATATTTTATCCCCAGATCCTGGCACATAGAAGGTGTTTTGTTTAAGTGATGGGGAGAATATGTTCTCTTCATACATTTTGTTTTAATGTTGTAGTATTCTTAATGCCTTCTTGGACTGCTGTAAAAACCTCTGAAGCTTGAGTTTGCTGTCATCATCATCATTTCACTAGCATTTGAAAGGTACTTTAAAGTTTGGAAAGCGCTTTATGCCTATTGTCTCAGATGATCATTATAACCCAGAGAGGTAATGCTATTATTATCCATAGTTTACAGATGAGAAAATAGAGGATTAGAGATGTTAAGTGACTCACCTAAGATCACACAGTAAGTAACCAAGGCAGTATTCAAATTCGTATCTTCCTGACTCCAAGTCTAGCCCTTAAGTAACTGCATAACCTTGATATGCCACCTTCTTGCCTCACAATGACAGTTATTGGAGGATGAATCAATTCTTAGACAAAGATTTTACCTTGCTTCATCCTTTAACTTAAAGACATGTGGCTTGTTTCATCCTTTACTTAAAGAAATGTGAACTGTGAGATGAAGGATAGTTGAAAATAAATGAGCTATTATTAAAAAAGGAAAATCAAAGAGCCAATAGAAGTAGGGATACCTTTCATTATCTTTAATGCTTTTTTGCATACCAAATTGAAAACTATATTGAACTCATTTTGATGTCACCTTTGCAGCTGAATTGTTAAATCGTCCTTCCCTCCAACTTTAATAATAGTAATTAAGGCAATTAAAAATATTAAAATCACAATGATAATATTAAAAGAATAAAAATTATTCCTAGCCATTCCCAAGTGAGGCTGCATCTACAATGAGGGCTGACAGTATCATACTGTATGCTTTGAAATGGTTTTCTTGTTCCATGTTATACCATTATATCCTGGTCACTCAAGAATGGGCAGCAGCAGGACTTTGCTGCCAAGTCAGTAAACATTTTGCCTAGGAATCTATCTTTAAAGGTAGCCAGGAGACTTTTTTCTAGAAAATTCTTTATAAACAGAAAAAATAATATCTATATCTATAGTGTCCAATTGACTTCTGCTAGATAATTCTTTTCTCAGAGATGGGGAATGAATGGAGTCGCCAAGAATGTCATATAGCTCTAGTCTGAATTGGTGACAGATGTCACCATCATTGAAGTCATTGCTCAGAGGCCCTTTTAAGTAGAGTCTGTGCCTGGGCTCTGGAGTAATACAGGGCATGCTGAAAAGTAAGCAACAAAGCAAGACCTTCACACAGATAGTACAGGAATGCAGACATGCCGTATAAGCTCCTTATTCCCTGTTTCAAAGGGTCAGAAATCAGGGTCTTACAGAACAAATAGAGAATTTCTGAGAACACAAAAGATCATCAGACTGCTGGAGACAGACCGTGACAGGGCTCTCTGGGCCTTTACCTGGCCCTTTATTCTTATCCATTCTCCCACCAGCTGTGTGCAGTGACTGTGATCAGAGTCCAGCTGTTTGGATGCCATTCTGTCAGTGCTGTTTGCAGTCCTGATTCTACCTAATACTCTTACCTATCAAACCCAGATGTGGGCAGAGCCATTGGAGCTCATCTGTGATGCTTCACCCCAGTAGAATTCTGACCCTCACACCTGTGACTAACCAGAAAACCTCATGCACAAGTATTTTTCCTTTCATGAGACAATATCTGACTGCTTTGAAAGAAAATGAACTTTTCATACTGTACCATTTATAACCAGAAATCACTCTTGTAGACTGAAGTTATCATCCAGCCTAATATTTAGGGATTTTGGATTGTTGAAAAGGTAGAAGGTCCTTCATTAAATAGTTCACAGAGCAATGAGAGTTCTCCTGCCCATGATGGATTATTGAAACGACTTATCTTGCCACTAGGCATCTCTGTGTCCCAGAAGCAATCACTGGTAGAGGAGGGAAAGCTACCATATACTGCTATGTGATTGGGCCAGTCAAATATGTCTTTCCAAAAACTACCCATCATTTCTTGATCAGACATTGGATCTGTTTCAGAAATATATTACTTAATTTGCTGTTGGCTCTCAATAAATAGCAAATGACCACTATTAAACATATTCCGTACAATTCAAATTCTGCTAAGTTTTCCAGGAATCAATTCAGCTCTGAATTATATTTTTCTTTTTGAACTTTGCCCAAGAATTTGAAGCTAGCTTTCTTGCATATTGTATATAAATAGGAGATGGATTGATGGCAAAACAAATACTGTGTGATTGGTCCAACTTGAAAGGAAAAAAAATGTGTTGGCCTCTTAATTATTGGATTATTGACACTGGTCTATGTCAATAAGAGTAATTGCCCTCTGTTCACATATTCTCTTCTCCCTCCCTCCCCCCATCCCTAATGGATTCTTAACTCTAGACCAAATTCCAAGGTCACTTAGAAATAATATTCAGCTTTCTTAATGTACAAAATGTTCAGGAAAGGCAGGAAAATATATTGGCCATTATAATGAATACCTTCAGTAGGATTTTAGTGGGTTACCTTAGACCTTTCTCAACCTAACAATACTAGCTAATGATTGCTTAACAAATGTATATAAAAGGTTCTAGTTCAGATCTCACCTCTGATGCTTGCTATGTGACTTGTAGAGTTGTTAATAGCAATATGAAAAACGTGTGTTCATATCTTCATGGGCTCTAGAAATGTGAAATAGTATCTGAAATGCATATCAGCTACAATATGGGAGAACTTGGAGTTAAGGAGACCTGAGCTGGAATCCTCTTTCATTCAGATAGTTACTAACTGTATCACACTGGGCAAATCACTTAACTTGTTTTTGGATGTTTTCTCATCTGTAAAAATGGAGATAATCATAACATCTACCTTCTAAGATTGTTTGTATCAAGTGAAATTATATATAATATGTCAAGCATATTATATATAATATTTAATATAATAATATGATATGATGCCTAGTGGGAAGGTAAGTCTTATTAACTAATCTATCTTAGGCAAGAGGCTTCTCATTGCTATGTAGCATGCCAAAATGTCTGATATCTAAATATAAACATCATCTATGATCATATATGTACATACACACATATAATACATACATACACACATGTACACACATGCATCTATATTACTTTGTATTCCTTAAAAAGGCATAGACATGTGAGCTGTTATTGAGACAATCTGAAAGCTGCTAATCTATCAAAATGAGCTCTTATGAGGACAGACAGATCATTTCATAGATGTGCAACTGCTTTGGTATTGAGTCTTATCTTTCCAGGTCCCTTACTATAAAATATCAACACTTTTTTTTTTTGCTAAGATCTTATTTTTTTGTCTTTGATTTTAATTCAGGCTGTTATTTCTCTTATGTTGGACGGTTTGAGGGTAGCCTTTTTTCTAGGGATGATGGTAACTATTTGGGTATCTGCTTTCCATTTTTCTAATACTTAAAAAATTCCATTTCACTCAGGTCTTTGCCTTGAAAGGGTTAAAGAGGCTTTCAGCCAACAATGGCAGAAAGGTCCTGGATGAATCAAAGTCATCAGGCTTCAAAGCCACAGCTCAATACTAGAGACAACCTTGATAACAGAACACTGAATTTCCTTCTTCCACTTTAACCACAATCCATTGACCATGTGTCTTCAGCACAATGGGATATTTTCATCATTTTAATCAGAGGTGGTTTTCCCTCTGCCCAAAGTAATTATGAGGGCAGATCTTCTGCACTTGATGATTTCCTATAGAGTTACCTATGGGGTTCCTAATGAAAGATTGGGTAGCAAGATGCCTAAAGCAAAAGGAAGAAAGGAATTGAGAGAAGAGCATTTTATATTTGGAATCAGGATATATGAGTTTGGATCCTGCCTCTGTTTACATCTGTAAAATGGGCTGGAGAAGGAAATGGCAAACCATTCCAATATCTTTGCCCCCAAAAAATCCCCAAATGAGGCCATGAAGAATTATACATGACTAAACTGGTCCAACCTTTTTTATTTTACATGGGAGAGACTAAGACCTAAAGAGGTTTACAATTTGCAAAGTCCTTTACAAATATTTTGTCATTTTATCCTTACAAATAACCTGAGAGGATGGTGTTATTATTGTACCCATTTTACAGATGAGGCAACTGAAGAAGACAAAGATTAATTTCCTTGGCCAGGCCCACAAATCTAGTAAGTGTCTAAAGGTGTATTTGAACTTAGGTCTTCCTCCTTCTAGAAAGGGCGCTCTGTTTGCCCACCCATCAGCTTGAAATCTAGCTGCCACCAAAGGCACAGAGGATTATTATTAGACTTCATGTTTACCAGAAAAATTATTCTCTATTTAAAAAAAAACCCTCTTTCCCACTTCAGGTGATATAAAGCCCTTTCCAACACAGTGAGAATGAACAAAAAGTTCATTGTCCATACATGTCATAACCTTTTATTAACCTAGGTCATAGATTCCTGGCTTTGTGAAATATCTTACCCTATTTTTGAACATTGACTATTAACATCGAATTCACCCTCTAAAGAAAACTGGGTGAATTTATACCCTTTTCTGGAAATCACATGTTAACACATATGGAGAAGCAATAGGGACTAGATGTAATTGCCTTGACAAAGGAAATCTCAGCTCAGGAAATTCTCTACCCATGAATATTAGCACCTTGTCTGAAACTTATAATCTTAGAAAATGTTGTAGAGGCACTGAGAAGTTGGGACTTGCCCAGGGTCATATTCCCATGGGCACTGTACACATGGAAATACATATGTGCAAATAGGCCTCTTGCCCTTGGATACAGTAGGAACTTTGGGGTTTATTCAAAGCCATTTGGATTGTTGCTTTTTAGGTACACTTTGTTGTTAGTCCTTCTTTTTTGAAGAGGACCAGTGTCATGGGTTGATGTCTTGATTTGCCCATAAAATGGATTTAAGTGAGGGAGGGTTGCACAAAGTCATCTATCTCATTCTCTTCTAAAATTATCAAAGCCCAGTGGCAAGAAAAAAGTCATAAAGATTGGCAATGGTCCAGGATGCATTGGATGACATTGGCATCTTGAATGTCGATCAAGCTTGAGGATGTCTGAAATGCCTGCTTCAGTTGCCTTCACAGCCTTTGGAACAAATTGTTCTCATCTAGCAATTTCACTGAGGGAGGTCTTCACATGATTGAGGTAGGCATCCTCCTAACTCATTGATGGACTTTAAGCCTATCAATTTACCTGCTGAGACAGTTTTACCAGCATGTGGCTGCAGCTTCTTAGAGCCACTGGTAAGAGTTGGGTGAAATGTAGACACCAAAGGTGGATGAGCAGTCCTGAAAAGAGCTGGGCAAACTCTCATACAACTCACTAGCCCTCCCAGAACTCTCTCTATACCCCAAATATACTATATTTTTTACACATAAGCAATAAATGTACTACAACATACCTCTACTTCAAATCCCTAACTAAATAGGAATGAGTTCTCTATCCTTTCTCAAAGACAAATTATCAGTCTCAATAATGTCTCACAAGTATTTTCTAATGTGTTTCACTGTGTTGTCTGTTCTATTTATCACAAGTTCCTGAAACTTCACAATTATATCTAATTGGCCTTTTTTAAAGCATGTGGATTCAATTACTTTGCAATGGCCCTTAAATACTTTTCTGGGTTTGGATAGAGCTCATTTAGCAGGGAGATGTACTTATCTGCAAATGGGCTGGTTTGTCAGATGAGAGGATATTTATTTTTATAATTTCGATGAAAAGTTGTTTTGGATGAATTCTTCCCCTTCTTTTCCCTGAGAATTTTGTTGACACCTGTTGAGATTCCAGAAGATGACCTTGAGATATTGAAGAACCAGGTTTAGGAATCTGAGTGCTGAAGTCAGCAGAAATTCTTTCATGCCAGATGATTCTCTGAAATTCAGGCTTTTGTTCTGTCACTGAGATGGAGTAAATACACAGTGGAGAAATCTTTGAACTTTTCCAAAGGGTCACTTGTTTTCAAAGGGGATATGGTGCCCCTAAGATGGAAAATCATATTTACATGGCTTTCTGGAGGTTTCTTAGTGCAAAAAAGGCTCTTGTTTTAAATTAGAACACAGCCAAATATTCCAAAAGGCTGCCAAATGCTTCAAGCTGAACTCTGAATTTGTCTCTTTTTTTCCCCCCTTTTAGATCAAGGGTATAGAGTTGTGAGTATACTTGAAAGAAAAGACTTATCTTTAAAAAAGAAAAAAAAAACAAGAATTGCACAGGAATTGTTATTTTTCCTTTGATTTCATTAAGTAATTCTACTTAAGCCACAGTGCACTGTGGTTTTGATTCATTTAAAAAATGCATAGTAGGAAATTTAAGTTCTGTATGTCATTGCTTTTCATTTTCCATGTTGAAAGTACATGAAAAGTTCTCAAATCAACAGGACTTTTGATTTCCTCTGTTTAGAGAACTCTAAGTGTGAGAACTCCCTGTACCAACACTAATCATAGCTGGCCTATGACTTGGTAGGTCATGGGTTCATAGATCTACAACCTTAAAGTAACTATTTTACAGGTGAAGAAAATGAAGCCCAAGGTCAAGTACATTTAGCAAGTCAGGAATGGGATTTTAATCCCAAACTTCTGACACTAGGGTTAGGATACTTTCAATGGGTAACAAGTTGTTGCTGGAGGCATATTGTCCAGGATAATGCCATCAGTATGTGTCAGGGAAGGGAGATAACGTTTTTGTCTTCTCTACACCAAGCTCAATACCCTATATTTCACCACTTTTTTACAACAATAGTGAAAAAATTGCCTCTATGATATCAATAATAGGAAGGGCTAGTGATTGTTACTGGGATTAGACATTTCTCTACACAAGATCATTTGACATTCAATATTTTATGTTGAAACACTTAAACATCTCTGGTATGAACTTTGAAGCTCTGATTCTTCCTTCTTTGTCCATTAGCTTCCATGTTCTATTTTTTTAAACCCGTAATTTCCATCATAGAATCAGAACTGTGTAATGGTTCCAAGGCAAAAGAGTGGTAAGGGCTAGGCAATGAGGGTGAAGTGACTTGCCTATGGTCACACTTCTTGGAAGTATCTGAGGCCAGATTTCAACCTAGGATGTTCCATCTCTAGGCTTGACTCTCAATCCATTAAACCACTTAACTGACCCCATGCCATATTCTATTGATTCTACTGCCCCAATATCTCCTACATACATTTGTTCCTTTTCATTTTCTTGATTTTCATCTCTGTCTCAGGTCCAGTATTAAGTAGCCTCTCAATTTGTCTTTCTGCCTCAAGCCTTTCTCATTTTTCTGAGGAATATCCCCATTTGTGATTCCACTACTCTTAAACCTTCCATGGCTTCTTGATGTCTATATCATGAATTCCAAATTCCTTAGCCTGGCATTGAAAGCCTTCTCCAATAACCTCCTGACCTAATTTCCTCCTACAACCATTAATTTACCCTTAACTTTAGCCAAACTGAACTAAACTATTTCATAACATGCTCTATTCTTTATTACCTTCCTCCATCTCCCCTTACTAAAATCTGAATTTTCTCTAAAGATCAGTTCAAATGCCCCCTCTTCTAGGAAGTTTTTCTCTATCACTTCTCCACATTTAACAGGAAATGTCCTCATTGTTCCCCAAATTTTGATTGTACCATGTTGAAAAATAACAATAGATTTACATAAGACATTATATTTTAAAAGCATTTTAACAACTACAAAACTTGAGAGGGCAGAGATTTAAGCTCTGAAACAGGAAGACCCAGGTTAAGTCCTGCCTGTACCACATATTGACTGTGCTACATATTGGGCATTCTCTTTGGGCAAACTAACATCTCAGTGCTATAAATAACTTATCAAGACTCTATAAACTCTAAAATGGCAGCAAGGTGACACAATAGATAGAGTATCAGTCCTGGAGTCAGAAAGACTCATCTTCCTAAATTCAAATCTGCTCTCAAACTCTTATTAGCTGTGTGATCTATCACTTAACCCTGTTTGCCTCATTTTCCTCATCTGTAAAATGAGCTGAAGAAAGAAATGGCATATCATTCTAGAATCTTTGCCAAGAAAATCTCAAAAAGGGCCATAAAGAGAAGGACACAACTAAAAAGAAAAGAATAAAGAACCACAAAATAAGTTGTAGAGACCAGAGTGAGTAAATGGGCTATTTATTAATGAACTGGTTTGCCAGATGAAAGAATTTACACACACACACACACACACACACACACACACACACACACACACACACACACACACACCATCATACTCCAAGTTCCTCAACTCCAAAATCAATCTGAAAGAATTTGTTTTTAAATTTCAGTGAAAACTTGTTTTGGATGAATTCCTCTCCTTTTTTCTCCTGAGAATTTTGTTCATATCTCTTGGGATTCGATGAGATAACCTTGAGATATTGAAAAACCAGATTTAGGAATTTCAGTCTGAGTGCTGAAGTCAGCAGAAATTATTTCATTTCCAGACTGTTCTCTGAAGTTCAGGCTTTTATTCTGTCACAGAGATGGAATAAATCCCCTAAAGGAGAAATCTACCATCCAGGAATTCTCTCTACCAATGAAATCACGGGTCAAGAAGACAATTCAATGGAGGAATAGATAAAACAGGAGACTTTGAGCCAGGAAGAACTAATTTCAAATCCTGCCTCATATAATTCCTATCTGTATCACCCCTGACAAGTCATTTGAGTCTCAGTTTCATTATCCACAAAATTAGAATAATAGTTCCTACCTTCCAGGGCTGATTTGTGGATAAAATGGCATAGCATACCCAAAGAACTTTACAATTCTCAAAGCCCTATGTAAATGCAAGCTATTGGCAATGTGAAGAGTGCACATGAGAAAACTAAGGTAAAAAAGTTGTCTCATCTACCTTGTGCATCAGTCAGGCTTCAGATCTAGGCTTTTGGTCACCTAAACAGTGCCTTCCCTCTCTCCTACTTAACTTTCTGCTTTCCTCAGCCCTTAAAACAGAATTTTGCACATATTAATGCCAGTAGATGTTTACTGGATGTAACAAGAGTTATTTACAGCCTTACCTTGATAAAGATAACATGCAATTATCTCCACAGAGAGGGGGAAAACAGCCCTCCTCTGCATTAGTATTAGGTGACATAACCAAACAGCAACCCAGTACACACACAGGCAGCAACAGGGAACCAGCAACCAGTGTGTGAAAACAGTTCATGTCACCAATTGGGAAGAGTCAAAGGAGAGAAGGTGATTCACTGCTGGTGTGATGAGAGGTGTAACTTGTCATGGTCAGGGCTCCAATTCTCAGTAAAAATAGGTTGAGCTTAAATTTGCAATTTCACAGCCCTTTGGCTTCTCAATTGTTACATTTGGAGAGATATTTGGATGGTTTTGCTATCAATGTAGCCTGTTATGCTTATAGTTTTAATCCTTGTGATATACTGCTGTAATCTCCTTCCTAGTATTTTATTTAAAAATTTTGCATCAATATTCATTTAGGAGATTGGTCAGAAGTTTTCTTTATGTTTTTTTCTTCCTTCCTGGTTTAGGTATCATCACCATCTTTATGTCATAAAAGGAATTTGGTAGAGTTCCTTCTTCAACTTTTTTTTTATGAATAGTTTATATTGTATTAGAATTCATTATTCTTTAAATGTTTCATAGAATCCACTTGTGAATTCATCTGACCCTGGGACTTTTTTTCTTAAGGAATTCATTAATGACTTGTTCAGTTTGTTTTTCTGAGATGGGTTGTTTAAATTGATAGATGTTTTGAGCATGTTGTTGTTAAGCCATTTCCACTGCCCTTCCCCATCACACCCCAAGCTCCTCAACTCCAAAATCAAAATTCTTTAGAAAAAGTAATTTAGATAAAGAGGATTTTCATGGTGGTGAGTGTTGTGGGGGGCTTGAGGTGAACCCCTGGGGTTTGGGAAGGATACATTTGGCAAGGATACAAGACCCCAAAACTTAGCTTAAAAATAAAGAGAAATCTATTAATTTAGAAGGTAATGTTGAATCTGGCCAGGAGGACAGCTTAGGTGGAAGACTGCCTCCTAGGTGGAACAGCATAGATGGAAAGCTCCTCCCTGATGACATCAATTCTGGCTTCTTTATACTCTTTATAGCAGTGAAAACATGACTCTAGAGTGGTATTCACTAAGGCATTGGGGGGGGGGGAGGTCTGCCTGAAGACACAGGGGGTAACCCTGATAGTTTAGAGGACAGAAGGATGTCTGAGATACAATGATGATACCAAGGAGGTGTATTTCTCTGTCCACCAAAAGGAAGATCCAAGGAGGATAATCCTCTCAGGGTCTTATCTGAGTTATCAGATGTTTTGGTTAGGAGTCACAAGGGAGCAAAGGAATTTCCCTGCTTATAGTTTGCCTGAAACATTTCTACAGTTTTGGGGGTACAATGCACATGTCAGTGAGGAAGAGATTTATTTCCCCTCCAGCTGTCCCTTTATTTGCACCTGGAAGCAAAAATAAGTATATTAAAGGTAAGGAACTATTGAATCATAGCCCTAGAGCTGGAAGGGACCTCAGAGACTACTTAGACCTGTTGCCTCATTTTACAGATAAGAAAACTGAGACTCATTAAAGCTAAAGGAATTGTTCAGGGTCATAGGAAGTATGCCTATGAGATATGATTTGAACCTAGGTCCTTAGATTTATGAGTCAACATGCTTTTTGTTCTAATAATCTGCCTCCTTAGGTTCAGATTTAATTAATGTTATTTAGGAGAGGCAGCATGATAAACAGCTCACTTCAGAATCATCAAGGCTTGCTGAATTCAAGTTCTGCCTCACATTTTAAACATAGCCAGGAGCAAATAACTTAACTTCTTGAAACTTAAGAAACTTGTTAGTGTTAAAGTTATAAGTGAGTTGCTAATCTTCAGTGGTAGAAGAAATTTCCATGCCAGTCACAGATCTAACAATCCCTCCCCAAAATAAATAAATAAATAAAGTGATTACCCTGACTCCCTAAAAATAGGATTAAGTCAGAAACTTCCATTAATCTCCTGTTCCCAACTGGGAAGCTTTGGTGGAATTCTCACTCTCCAATCATTCAATAATCATTTAATATTAAGTACTTACTCTTAAGAACTGGAATGGCTGCTGGAGACACAAGGGCAAAAATAAAATAGTTCCTGCCCTCAGTGAGCTTATAGTCTGTTGGAGGACGTAACAAGGATCATTAAAAAAAAGACAAGGTAATTTCTGATAGGTGAGAGGAATCAGTCAGTAGAAATGAGAGAGGGAAATCAGCAGAGTTCTCATTTATGCTGGCCTTTGAAATGGTGACATTTTAGTTTTTTAGTTGACCTTTAAAGGAAACTAGGAATTCTAAGAGGCAAAACACTTTATAAACACTTTATCTAGTTCTTGTGACCTAGTCACTTAATTTGGATGAAGGATTGAAGACACTCCAGATATGTGTAGCATACACACACACACACACACACACACACACACACACACATACACACACACACACACACAGATACACATAAAATCACACAGTCTACAGCTGGCCCCTTTCCTTTTATCATTACCTACAAGTCATCTCTTTCATTTACTTCCCTATTAGTAGGTGACATTTATTTCTCAGTCTTGACACCCATTATACAGTTCATTCCTCACTGTTCAGAACAGAATGAAGCAAAAATGGAAGTTGTCTATTGAAAATCTAAAGCAGTGTTGATTTGGGAGGCTAGAGGCAAAATTGTACTTCTACTGTAAACAAAACAAATAAACAAAAAACCCTGTGTGTATATTTATGAAATGTTGAAAGAATTTCCTTTTTTTTTTTAAGCTGGAATATATTTGTAGGAACTGAGAGCAAAGCCCTGCCTCAGGGTGTGGTAGATGTATCCAGGACCCAGAAGGCCAGATCTGAGTGGAGGGAAGAGGAGGGATGCCTTCTCAGGGTAGGAGCAGGTAATGAGGGGTGAGAATGACTTAGCCAGGCAGGGCCAGTCCTGCCTTCGCTTAGGGACATGCATGGAATTTTAATCCCTACTAAACAACTGAAGTTCAAACAATGTTTATTACATAACCAGTGAATTTTTAAAAGTGTTTCTAGTGCTCAGGGGAAAGGAATCTCTGCTTGCTTTGTAAGGAATTTGGATTTCTATTGTGTGACTGAATTTCAAATCTTTGTGGACTTGACTGTTTCTGTTAACTGGAAGGCCACAATAGCTTCTAAAGAGCCATCTGTTGACTTAAGTAGTTCAGTAAATGAAGGGGGTTCCCATTGGTTCATATGAACTTAATTAGGCTGGATGAATTTGAAAACTCACCTTAGATTTCTCTCTCCAGTCACCTTTTCAGAGACTTTCAGAGATCAGGATTCCAGGGTAGCTACCAGTTTCATTGCTTCAATAAATCCAATAAAGTTGAATTATTTATTAAATAATCCATGTTAGACATAGAAATAAAATGTAAAAGTAACATAGGCTCTGTCCTCAAAGAGTTTACCATCTACTGGTCTAGGGATTGTAGTAGCAGGACATGACATATACTTACAGAAGTAAAAGAGGTTAATTGTTTATCTAGCTTAGAAATAAATGCAACTCTGTGATGAATACATCTTAAAAACACGTTAATGAAAATGCATCGTAGGAGACTCTAACTTAATTAGATGGACAAATATATATTTTTAAATTTTTAGACATAACCAACTTAAAGTATGCATGTCACTGAAAATAATGTTCAAAAGGAAAAAAAAAGATTTTTACCTCTAAACATTTAAATCACACGTTTAGTTTTCCCCTCTTTAGGAAGTACCTTTTTTCAAGATACTTAACAAGAAGCCAGCTTGGTAATCACCAAAATATATCACACACCAAAATCCACATATAACGACAGAATGGTAAGGGGAGTAGGAAGTAAAGAGAGGCGGGTCCTGCCTTCAATTATTTTATTATTAAGGGGAGATGAGGAAAGTAACCAGATAACTGAAATATTAGAGGAAAAGTATGATATCATAAGAGACACATACACAATTTACTTTAGGTACTTAGATAAAAAAACGGATAAAAGAACTATATAGATTTAGAGAGCAGAAAGAGCCACCTTTGGTGAAGTCAAATCACCCAGTCAGTCCTTCTGAGGTCTCAATCTATGAGGATAAATTCCAAAGAAAAACATTTTTAATTTAAAAACTTTGCAACAATTAGAATCATCTAAAAGAGAAATGAACTGCCTTAGGGGTTGCTGAGTTCTTCCTCATGGGATGCCTTCAAGCGCTCTTTGTGCTTTAGAGGGGCTAGTATCAGACAGGGCAGTTAGGTAGTGCAATGGATGGAGTGCTGGTCCTGGAGTCAAATACACTCATCTTTCTGAGGTTCAAATTCAACCTCAAACAATTACTAGCTTGTGACCCTGGGCAAGTCCCTTAACCCTGTTTATCTTAGTCTCCTCATTTGTAAAATGAGCTGGAGAAGGGAATGGCAAACTCCTCCTGTATCTTTGCCAAGAAAACCCCAAATGGGAGTCATGAAAAACCAGACACAAATGACCACAACCACCACCAAGTATTCAGGTATGACTAGACTTCTGAGGTCTCTTTGAAGTGTGAGATTCTATGTTCTTGTGAAATACCACCTCTGTGACCTTGGACAAGTTATTTAACTTTTAGATTTGTTTCCCCAACCGGAAAATGATTGGGTTCCACCTGATGTCTAAGAAGCTTCATCTTTTTCTATTCTAGAATTTCAAGTTAAATAAAGGGACAATAATTTCCACATCGATATTTTCCCATCTAATCCTTATTTATACTGTGCATCTCACCATGGTCTAGGATCACATAGTTCTAGTACATTTACTTCTAATTGTGTCTCATATGGTGGCTTCTTTCTAATATTTCCTATGTTTTAGTTTCTATCTTCCAGGTGTAGAGAATCTAAGCTTTGGGAAAAAAATAAAGCTTCTCATTTTGTATCAGTTTCTATCCCCTAAAATTCTGTAATCATTTCACATGTTACAAATAACAGCATGTAGTCCCAGGCTGCTTATCAAAGGTAATTAAATCTCAGAGGTCTGTCAGGATTCATAAACTGCCTGAGCTTCAGTCCTACCAGGTACAAATGTAGCAGAACTTTGTGATTAAATTGCAACTTGGTATTCAGTCTGAGGCCCCCAGAGACAATGAAAGGCCACCATTCACAAAAACAATCTTCCCCCCATCCCTAACCCCATTCCTCTTCAGTTCTTAGGCAAAGAATGAGACATCTTAGAAAATGTATGTAAATTAAACAAATGACAAAGTCTAGGACTGCCCAAAGGCTTTTCAGAGTGATATAAGGTGACTAACTGCCTGGGAGAAGGAGTCATTTGCATAATTTCCCATGACTCTCTGCAGATGAGCCTTACAAAGAAACCAAAAGCTTCTACAATCAGAACCTAAGGGTGTCTTTCTCTTGAAGTTGGTCTGACATTGTCATTAAGCTAAATGACAGAGTAGATAGAACAGACTCTAAGGACTCTTTCTAGTTGTTCTTGAAGTTATAACAATAATGTGTGGTCTTTTGGTTCTGCAGAAAATGTTTCCTCACACCAGCCCCTATTAAGATTGTTTGTTGTTTAGTTGTATCTGACTCCTTGTGACCCCATTGGGGATTTTCTTAGCAGAGCTATTGGAATGGTTCACCATTTCCTTCTCCAGTTCATTTTACAGATAAGAAAACTAAAGCAAAAGGGGTTAAGTGACTTGCCCCAGTCTACATTGAGTAACTGAGGCCAGATTTGAACTCAGGAAGATATTGCTGCTGAACACTTCCCCCCATTTCTCAAATGGGAAACATAGGCTCAGAAAGGTTAATGATGTGAATATAGTTACACAGCTAGTTTCTGAAACAGAGCCAGAACCTGTATTTTCTTGTTTCAAGTCGTCGTCACTGCTCTTTCCATGATACCAGGCTGCTTCTCTTTAATGTGTCGTCAGCCTTGCTAAATGTTTCATTTGTCCAAACTCCATGTTCTGGTTTTCCTTTGGTACCCCTTGAATTAGGTACAGAGAGAACTAGACCAGACTCTCATCTTAGAATATCCTACTAATGTTCTACCCTTAGACTCCTTCCCACAACAGATCATGGAAGCAAAGGAAAGGTGGTGATTACTAGGCAGGAGATAGAAAGGATACTAGAAATAAATGACATAACTTTGGCGCGCTTCAGAGAAGACCCCTCAGCCTCCTTCGCCCACCTTTCATACTTGCTGGCTCCTTTGTGATTGTTGTGACAAATTTTTCCTCACTAACAGGCAGCTTGATTTGTATTTTTGCTCTATACTTTGTAGGTAAAGAACCCGAGGGATGGAGTGGGTAAGAGTGAGTCAGTGGTTTTCAGTTCCCAAGCAAGCCCTTTGGCTCATCCATCTTCAGATATTTGCAGAAAGGCTACCATGAGATACTCCTTTCCTTGAAGAGGTCCTTTGGTTAACATTTTTAGAAACCTAAATATGTGTTTTAGACATGGTGTCATAAATCAGGCTCTGGACTTGGAGTCAGAAAGAACTAGCATCAAATCTTGCCTCATAGATTTACTAGCTGAGTGGCCCTGGGCACATCACTTAACATGTCTGTGATTCAGTGTCTTCATCTGTTAAAAAAAGAAAAAAGTTTTGAACTAGATGGCTTTCTAAGGTCCCTTTCAACTTTAAATCTATCTTCCTTTTTTCAAGTGTTAATTTTTCTTAGCTTTAAAAAAACTCACTTAAGAATGTTTAATGACCCCAGGCCTTATGGAAATTGCAATATCTTTCTTTTTTTTTCTAAAAAAAAAAGCATAAAGTATGTATTAATATTTAATCCTTACAATTTGGAAGAACTTGAAACTGCAATTAGATGGCAGAGCCCATCTGCTCCAAGCAGTTGAACAACAGTCTATTAAATAACTTGGAGGCTGAAGAGGGCTGCCAATCACCTTTAGATTTATTCCTTAACAAAGTGTGCACAGTCCCTCAAGAGGGAGATCCAGATGGTGAAGGAAACTCTGCAGGCCATGATTGTGCAGCTCCAGCCAGCAGAGGCCGGAGACTTCCTGTGTGACAGCTGGTGTCCAGAAAACCCGGGCTGGACAAGTGATGGGGGAGGTGGGAGAGGAGACAGTTTCACAGTTTCATAAATCCCAAATCCCAGAGGGCTGCTTGGGTAACTGAGCCCTCTCACTCTCCGAACTGGACACACCTCTTCTCTTTCTGCTTAATGAATTCTCTTGAAGTGCTTGTGGAGCCTGGAGCCCTAAGGTCATTCGCCAATGGAAGAGAATTATCCTCCTTCTCACAGACTGGCACAAATCAAGAAAACAGGTTTCCATGAAGCATGCACGGTGACTGGAATTGGGGAGCCTGTAAATTAACATGGTGGAGGATAAAAGAGATGCTGATTGTCCTTTTGAATGGCAAATAGAGATAGATGCCTTAAACATGTTATTAACAATGGCTTCCCTGCTCAGGATTTTGAAAGTCTTTTACTTCTTCCATAACAATGATATTCTAGTGTTTCCCTTCCAGCCCCCATCAGAGACAGGAATCCTGACAGACAAATGGTCTTTTCCCTCCCACTGCATTTTCTTGCTTTGCACCAGACTAAAAATATTTTCTGATAAAAGAGAAATCCAAGTAGCAGTCAATTTTTCCTCACCTGTGCCTGGGCTGCATTTTCCTAGAGGCACATTATATAACAGAGATAATTAACCTCAGACTGTTGAGTAGCTTTTCATCTTATTTCATCTTTGACTTACCAATGACTCACAAGAATTTAATACCAGAAACCTAAAATGTTTTTTTTTCCTTAGACAACCGCAGTCTCTATTGTATAAATGCCTAATTATCTTTTAAAGAGATGATTTTTTTTTTTGCTTAGCCCTCTTTTTTTCTCATGCTTTTGACTATTTTTTGTTACATTGTGAAACTCAAAGTCTCTGCATTGGAGGGATTAGGTAATATGTGATGACTCTTATTTTCTTCCCTGATCTTTTTCACTGTTTTGTCACACAGGAAATGGAAATGAAAACCACCCAAAGATGACATCGTGTTCAATAATAGCTTTTAGCATTACAAGTCCAGGGTTCTTCCTCTTGGCAAAGTCTAGTTAGTGTTGAACTTGATAATGTACATATGCAGAAGGGATTGATACTATACTGACCCAGTTAGGTTATTTTTATTCTCCAGTTCTCTAATTGAAACAAAAATGAGACCCCTGAATAATGATTGTGTAGCACATAGCAAAATGAAATTTAGTTTGTGTATTAACAGAGACGAAAGACCAAAAATTCTTCCATAAATCTGAGATCAAACGTTGTCCCAAGCCCATATTGAGTCCAATGCCATACTGAAGCAAGAATCATCTGCAAATTGGTTTTATTTTGTTTGGTTTTTAACAATAGTCCTGTCTTGATTTGGGCCCTTACCTGAAAAGATTTCTGTTCTTATCCAGGAAAATGCCTTTACTTAAACAAGCTTTAAGGATAGAAGGCAAAAAGAAGGCACAAAGCTTGAATTTGATAATTCTTGCTTCTCTCCCAACCTCAGCAGACCACAAGTAGCATTTAACATTTGGTTGTGCTATTTGTATATACTTTTTAGTGAAAAGTCATTTTAATAATTAAATCATTTAATAAACAATAATAGACATTGAGGTTATTTATATACAGTAAAATAGTCAATACTGGAATTATTCATTGATTTATTTACAAAATATTTTGACTTTTTAAAGCTAAAGTTTTTCATTGAAAGTAAAGGAACTCTTAAAAAGAGTTAGGATTTATATTTCTCATCGTTCCAAGTAAGAATTCTTCATTTGAATAACTAAAATAAATCTCTCTGTGACCTGATATTACAAAATGAATTAGATAGACCTCCATGTAAATACTAACAAAATTAGATGTCTGTGTGCCTTGGGTCTATAAATCATTTGGAAAAAAAATTAATCTATATAATTAAGTACAATTCTACAATTAGGATGAAGTTGAAAATAGCTAATGGATTGTCCAATTCATATGGAACTCTCTGTGGGTCTGGTTCCATTTCTTTCCCTAATGCCTACAGCCAATCGCAAAACCATGGACTACCCTTTAAGAATATCTTTAAGTCTAGAGATACTCCAAAGTTGATTTGATCTTGTATTTTATATGACATCTCTGCTGGGTTTGATATTAGATTTGTTCAGGAGCCCCTACTTAAACCCATTTCCTTTTTAAATAGCAAGGATTCCTCAAGTCACTTCTCCCTAGTTACTTTGTAATTGATGGGTTCAAGAGTCTGTGGGACTTAAACCCATCTCCTTTGGAGCAGGCAGGGAGCACAATGGAGTCTGGAGTCAGGAGGATCTTAGTTCAAATCTAATCTTAGACATGTCCTAAGTGTGACCTTAAGCAAATCACTTAACCCCAGTGTTGCCTAGCCCTTGCTCCTCTTCTGTTTTAGAACTAATACTTAGGCAGAAGGTAAAGGTTTAAAAAAAAATCACCTCCCTTACCTCTTTGATCCTGTGAACTTAGGAGTATGTATCCTTCAGCTAAACCGTGAAGACAGCTTTTAAGAGAGCAACTGGAAAATATCCAGAAGACAGGTAGAACTCAATTTGAAGGTTATAGGAGTTCCTATGGAATCATCTACAAGCCATAAGCCAACATCAGTTCTAGAAGTGAACATGTGTGGGGACATGAAGTGTGATTAACCTAATTTCTCTCTAATAATAGGGGACACACTGAAAACTTGGGGTTTTATAAGGCAAACATGTGTAGTCTGTCCACAGCCACACAGGATCAGAATTAGAAATAAGTTATATGGTCCAAGACCTTAGACATGTACCCATCACCTCTACAAATTGCATTGCCATGTGGAAACTTCTCACAAAAGAAGAGAGCTAGCCTCTCTTTTTAGAGAAATATAAGATCTCTCCTCTAAATGAGGTACAGAGAATAAGAAGAGGACCCTTGCCATCAGATCACAGATCAGAATCCTAAGCAAATGTGGAGAGAGGCAGAGTAGACTTCAAAGATAATCTTAGACTATCCTTTCATTTTAGAGATGAAGGTACCTAGATCTATAGAACATAAATGGCTTGCTCAAGGTCACACAATTTAGAAGGATTGGAACCTAGATCTTTTAATTCTGCAGTGTTGGGAAGCTTCCCCCTATACCTTGAGTCAGAGAACCTCTGCATAGAAATAAGGTCAGATGTGTCCTCTTTGGTTAGGAGGGTAGTGTGAGATGTGGTGAATAGAAGTTGCAAAATGTAAATTTAATTTTGAGATTAAGAAAAACTTTTGAGTTGCTCATAAGAATGATTCTCCCTTGTTAGAGATCTTCAAGAAGAGGCAAAATATCCTCTTGGTTTATGTGTAGGAAGGTCTGAGTTGAACTAGGATGTCCACTTCAATCCTTCCCAACTCTAAAATTATAGGTCACCAAGTTGGTAGAGGACTGCAGCTAGAATTAGGAAGTCTTAAATTCTAATCCAACCTTAGACTAGCTGTATTACCATAGGCAAGCCATTTAACCTTCATCTCCTTTTTCTCATTTGAAAAATTAGTATAATAGCAAAGGGATAATTTTGCAAATCACTTCTGAAATCTGAAAGCACTGGACAAATATTGTTGTTGAGTTGTTCATTTGTGTCTGACTCTTCATGACTCCATAGAATATTCTTTCCATGGAGTTTTCTTGGAAATCCTACTGGAATGGTTTCTATTTACTTCTCCAATGAATTAAGGCAAATAGAGGTTAGGTGACTTGTCCAGAGTCACACAGCTAGTAACTGAGTTCAAACTTGAATTTAGGTCTTCCTGACTCCAGACCCAGATCACTATCCACATGACTATTATTACTATTCTGATTTTTTGGGGCCCTGGATCTCTTATTTTCTATTAGTGTAATTTTCAAATCTTTTCACTTTCAGTGACTTTAGTTTTCTCTTGTATAAATAAGAGATTTGGGTTGGATGATCTCCATGGTCCTCTTCTATCCTATATCCTATGATTTTATAATATATACAGCCTTTGGTAGTATAACCTGTTCTTAAAGGTGTACATATTGATACCTTGCTTACCACCTACCAAGTCTCCATATCAAGAGAAGACTGAACAAAAATATATAGGTCCTCTTCTTGGAGAAGCGTCAATAACATCCTCTAGGACACGAAATCTAGGTTACATATGAACTGATGAAACCAAATCCTACCACAGAAAAATAAACCCTGTCCTGTACTAGTTATCCTTAGAACAGCCTTTAGAAGTTAGCCTTCAACATCTACAATATTGATATTTCCTTGATATATAAGGAATTTATACCAGCATTATGATCTCAACTCTAAAGAGAAGAAGAAAGCCACTATGCTCATCTACTAATTATATTCCTATGTAATTTAATAATTTTGTTTTTAATTCACATTTGATTCATTCTGATAATTTTATTTTATAATGTATAACTCCATTACATTTACTATTTACTCAAATGAAATAAAAACTGATATGAGATCTTGTACCTCTGTCATTTTTTTTTGGTTCTATAGATTGCAGATTCCCTAAAAGTGCATAATTTTCATGTATTCATTTAACCTAGGGGAATGAAATAGTACTCTTTTTCACAAACATATTTTCAACAAAACAAAATATTTTAAAAATATTTTTGCTCATATCTGGCAGTACTCTAATGAGTTTAAAATGTCTGATAACATGAGGGAGACCATTCTGGAAAGGTATTATTGTAAAATAAATTGCCTTTTGCAGGAGTTGCTGATCTCCCTCACATCCTACCATCCCTCTGAGATTGTCTTTCATTTATATATATACATATATATGTATATATATATGCATTTACACACACATATATAAAATGCATAGTTATTGTTAAAATGTTTCCTTATTAGAATGTGAGTTCCTTAAATGCAAGTTCTTTGTTGGTGCTTTTTTGGTATTGCCATGCTTAGCACAGTGCCTAGAAAAAAGTGAATACTTAATAAATGCTTTGGGACTGCCTGATTGACTGAAAATGAAATGAGAGATGGCTCACCAGTGCTATGCCAGTGTCTACAAAATGTCAACAAATCTAGACAAAAGTCTCCATTGCCTAAAGTACATCCTTTCTGGTTATGTAATGTGATGACATAGATAAGAATCACTTGGGATGAAATGTAAAAGTACCAATGAGTTAGAGTCTATATATTTCACAAAGAAATGATGGACCTGTTGAAGTGAGTGATTCCTTTGAAATATTTTGGCTCAGAACTCTTCCAGAAGACAATTTACTATCCACATGATACTTGCAAAGCTCCATTTGCTAGTGGTAGAGCACATGGTAGCTTTTTAAAAAATCCATTCATTCTCATGAGTTAATAGTTTTGGAACATCATTTGTAGAGAGATAACAAGAACATATCAGTCCTAGGGAAAACATGGGACTTCTCATTGTGATGGCAGTCTTAAGGCAGAGCTGGTTTTAAGGAAAGTATTTTTTTCTTCTAAACTGAAGAACTAAAAAATGAATAATAGCATTAAATGGCTTACCAAAGATTGTCCAACGAGAAACTGAAAAACTTGAGTGTTTAAACTCATGACTCCATGATCTTCAGTTTATACTATAAATCACTGGACTATTTAAAATTGGGTGTTCATGATGAAGTGATGTATTAAAGAAATCCTCAAGGACTAGGTATTTAATTTCTTGGTTGTAACATCATTGATTGTGCATGGATTGGATGAATAGAAATGGTAGTGTGGCATATAGAGTGCTTAAAAGCAAAACACTTGGGAAGAAAGACAGAGTGAAAAGAGAGAAAGATCAGAATCAAAAGGGGAAAAATAAGATGAAAGGATAGACACAGATGATAATCATAACTGTGAATGTGATGGGATCAACTCACCCAGAAAATGGAAGTGGGTAGCAGAGTAAACTTAAAAAAAAAAAAAACAGAATTGTGGGATATGTTGTTTATATGAAACACATTTGAGGTAGGGAGACACACAAAAAGTAAAGGTAAAGAGATAGAGCAGAACATCAACTGAGAAAAATAAAAGCAGGAGCAGAAATCATGATCTCAGACAAAGCTAAAGCTAAAATAGATCTAGTTTAAGTAGACAAGGAAAGAAATTACATCTTGATAAAGATTACTATAATGAAATAATATCAATACTAAACATATGCGCCAAATGATACAACCTCCAAAATTTTTAAAGAGAAATAGCTTCAGGAAGAAGAAAACAAAACTATACTGATGGGATACTTCAACCTTCCCCTTTTAGAACTAGATAAATCTAAACAAAAATAAGCAAAATTTATGGGATACAGTCAAAGCAGTGCTTAGGGGAATGCTTATATTAATAAAATAGAAAAAAAGCAATCCAATGAATTGGAACATAAATTAAAAAAAAAACTACAAAAAGAACAAATTAAAAATCCCAAATTAAAGATTGAATTGGAAATCCTAAAAATCAAAGGAGAAATTAATGAAATTGAAGGTAATAGAACCATTGAACTAATAATAAGTAATAGTACAAATTGATTTTATGAAAAAAAAAAACATCATTGGCTAATTTGATTTAAAAAAGGAAAGAAGAAAACAAAATTACCATTATCAAAAATGAAAAGTGTAAATTTATCACCAAATGAAGAGGAAATTAAAACAATCATTAGTAATTATTCTTCCCAATTATATGACAATAAATCTGGCAATCTGGGTGAAATGGTTTAATATTTACAAAAATATATTCCCCAGATTAACAAAGGAGGAAATAGGATACCTAAATAACCCCATCTCAGAAAAAAAAAATTGACCTAGCCATCAATGAACTCCCTAAGTAAAAATCCTGAATATCAGATGGATTCACAAGTGAATTATATCAAACATTTATATAATAATTCATTCCAATATTTTATAAACTATTTGGTAAACTAGGCAAAAAAGGATTAACTACCAAATTCCTTTTATGACAAATATGGTTCTGATAGTTAGGCCAGGAAGATGACAAAAAAAAAACAGAGAAAAAAAATTATAGAACAATTTCCTTAATGAAATTGATGCAAAAACCTTAAATAAAATAAGAGCAGAGAGACAAGGAACATTCAATATGATGAGATGGGTTTTATATCAGGAATTCAAGGCTGATCTCATATTAGGAAAAGTATCAGTATCATTGATCATATCAATAACCAAACTAACAGTAATCATATGATTATCTCATAAAATATAGGAATAAATGACCACTCAAAATAATAAGTAGTACCTATCTAAAACCATCAAGAAGTATCATGTGCAATGGGGGAGAGTTAGAAGCCTTCCCCAAAACACCAGGGGTGAAGCAAGGATGCCCATTAAAACCATTATTATTTCATATTCTATTAGAAGTATTATTAGAAATATATTAGAAATGCTACCTTTAGCAATAAGAAAAGGAAAAGAAGTTGAAGAAATTAAAGTAGGGGAAGAGGAAGCTAAACTATCACTCTGCAGATGATATGATGGTATGCTTAAAGAATGAATTAAAATTGAAATGATTAATAACTTTAATAAAGTTGCAAGATACAAAATAAATCTATATAAATCATCAGCATTTTTACATATTGCCAACAAAGTTCAGCAGCAAGAGATAGAGAAATTCCATTTAAAATTACTCTAGACAATATAAAATAGCTGAGAATCTACTTTCTAAGACAAACACAGGAATTATACTATTACAAAAAACTTCACACTAATAAAGCCAGATCTAAACAACTGGGAAAACATTAATTGCTCATGCATAAGCTGAGCTAATATAATAAAAATGACAATTCTACCTAAATTAATTTGCTTATTCCGTGCCATACAAATCAAACTGCCAAACTTATTTTGGAGAACTAGACAAAATAATAGCAAAATTCATCTGAAGAATATTGATGGAATTATTAGAAAAAAGTGTCAGGAAAGTGGGCTAACAATGCCAGAACTGAAATTGTATTATATAGCAATACTTGTCAAAACAATCTGGTATTGGTTAAGAATAGAATAGATTAGGAGTAAAAGACCTCAGCAATCTAATGTTTGATAAATCTAAACATCCCCACTTTGGGGATAAGAACTCACTATTTGATAAAAACTGCTGGGAAAACTAGAAAAAAAGAGTGGCAGCGACTAGGCATAGACTGATTTCTCATGCTCTATACCAGTGATGGCGAGCCTTTTAGAGACCACTAGAGACGGACTGCCCAAACTTCAGTCCTAACGCCTCAAGTAGCCCCCTCACCTTACCGTAGAAAGGGGGAAAGAGGAAACATTCTTTTTGGGTTGCTGGGCAGAGGGGCGGGTGATGTAAGAAAAGTCATCAGGCATGTTTAGAGAGGGAGAAGGGAGCATGGTCCTCTATCATATGCACACATGCATGCCATAGGTTCATTAACAGCCCTATACCAAGATAAGGTCAAAATTGTTATACTATATAGACATAAAGAGTAATACCATAAGTAATTTAGTGGAACATAGAATAGTTTACCTTTCAAAACTATGCAGTAGGTAAGAATTTGTGACCAAACAAGAGATAGAGAACATTAGAAGATGTAAACTGCATAATTTTGACTATGTTACATTTTTTAAAAATATGTACAAATAAAACCAATGAAATGAAGATTAGAAGTAAAATAAGAAATTGGAAAAAAATAACAAATTTATCAGATAAAGTCTCACTTTTCAAATATATAGAGAACTAAGTCAAATTTATAAGAATATAAGGCATTCCCCAATTGACAAATAATCAAAGGATAGGAACAAGCAGGTTTTAGATGAAAAAATCAAAGCTATCAATAATCATATGAAAAAATATCCTAAATCTCTCATCATAAGAGAATTTGAAATCAAAACAATATTGAGAATGGCTTATCAGGAAGGAAGGAATAGAGAAATGGAGAAAGAAAGAAAGAAAGAAAGAAAGAAAGAAAGAAAGAAAGAAAGAAAGAAAGAAAGAAAGAAAGAAAGAAAGAAAGAAAGAAAGAAAGAAAGAAAGAAAGAAAGAAAGAAAGAAAGAAAGAAAGAAAGAAAGAAAGAAAGAAAGAAAGAAAGAAAGAAAGAAAGAAAGAAAGGAAGGAAGGAAGAAAGAAAGAAAGGAAGGAAGGAAGGAAGGAAGGAAGGAAGGAAGGAAGGAAGGAAGAAAGAAAGAAAGAAAGAAAGAAAGGAAGGAAGAAAGGAAGAAAGGAAGAAAGGAAGAAAGGAAGAAAGAAAGAAAGAAAGAAAGAAAGAAAGAAAGAAAGAAAGAAAGAAAGAAAGAAAGAAAGAAAGAAAGAAAGAAAGAAAGAAAGAAAGAAAGAAAGAAAGAAAGGAAGGAAGGAAGGAAGGAAGGAAGGAAGGAAGGAAGGAAGGAAGAAAGGAAGAAAGGAAGAAAGAAAGAAAGAAAGAAAGAAAGAAAGAAAGAAAGAAAGAAAGAAAAAGAAAGGAAGGAAGGAAGGAAGGAAGGAAGGAAGGAATGAAGGAAAGAAGGAAGGAAGGAAGGAAGGAAGGAGGAGGAAGGAAGAAAGGAAGGAAAGAAGGAAGGAAGGAAGGAAGGAAGGAGGAGGAAGGAAGAAAGGAAGGAAAGAAGGAAGGAAGGAAGGAAGGAAGGAAGGAAGAAAGAAAGAGAAAGAAAGAGTAGGATAGTTTCATCATGAGTGTTTTGCATTGGTAATTGGTCATTGTGTTGAGCAGAGTTCCTAAGTCTTTCAAAGTTGTTTATATTTTTGTTATTGTGTAAATTGTTCTCCTGGTTCTGCTCATTTCCTATGTATCAGATCATAAAAGTCTTTTCAAATTTTTTTGAAACCATTCCCTTCATCATTTCTTAAAGTGCAATAATAATTATCATCTTCATATACCATATATTATTCAACCATTCCCCAATTTATAAAAAAAAAACTGCTATAAATAATATTGTATATATGGGTCCCTTTCATCTTTCGTTGCTTTCTTTGGAGAATAGACCTAGTAGAAATATTGTTAAATTGAAAGATATACACAGTTTAGTAACATTTTAGGCACTGTTCTAAACCATTTTATAGCTTCATTAATGGCACATTAAATTATCTGATTTTCCATATGGCTCCTCTAGCATTTATCAGCTTCCCTTTTTTACAACTTTGATGAATGTGAGGTAATACTGCAGAGTTTGTTTTAATTTTCATTTCTCTAATTAATGATTGAGTGTAGTGGTGTCGATCTTGCTGCCTTTGGGTCTCACAGTGTGTACTTAGAAGTGATAAAACTGATGAATTGTTCTGGGACAGTTTTCAGCTGATAAGTTCAGCTTGATTCAGCTTCCCATGCTGCCAATTCCCCTGATTTCTTTTGGCCTAGACTTGTCCCCACTCTATCACTTCATTGCCCAGAGCACGGTGGCTTACACTGGGCTGGCCCCTATTCTGCTACTTCATTGCCCTGTGCTGTATAATTTGCTTTGGGCTGATTTCTTTGGATGCTGAACTAACTGGGCTACTCTCTCTCACTTATCACCCCAGTGTGACATGTCCTCACCCGATTTCTTTTATTTTTAGGTGGTTTATTTTCTCCATTTGTACGTGGAGGGTTTGAGTGGGCTTAAAGACATTTCTTACTCCTCATTTTGTCTCCTAGCATATATCTCCTCTATCTCTTTCTCTTGAGAATGTTCTTAGAACCCCAAAATAAAGACCTATTGTCATATTAGAAAAGGAAACTTTAAGAGGTAGTGGACCATAGTTCTTGATTTATCTGCTCCTTCACAAGTTAGTGAGGGGATAGCAATTTCCCAGAAAGCCCTATCAAGCCATTCAGCAGAAACAGTCTTCTCATAAAAATAACATAAAAATGGAGAGAATAGATCCATCATTTGAGAGAAATGGAGTAAAGGAGCATAACATCTTCCAAGAAGAAAGAACCTTAGAAGTCAAATTCCTTTTCTCATTCTACTTATCTGAGACCCAAGGGAGAGAAATGACCTACCTAAAATCATGCATCTAGTTGGTAGGAGAGGTAGGACTAGAACTCATCTTTAGAACTCTTCTAATAATAATAAAAAGATTAATTATAATCAGCTTAAATTTATAGAGCACTTAAAGTTTCATAAAGTAATTGTGTTCTTAACTAAGTAATCTAGGTAGTGTAAGTATATCATACTTTATAGATGAGAAATCTGATGCTGATAGATATTAAATGGTTTTGCTTATGGTTGCTGAGGTGCTGTTAAAAACAGATTGTGAGCCCAAGTCTCCTGTTTTCAATTCCATTAGTCTTGGATGCCATTATGTAATAGATTGCTCCTCCAACCTTCAGTCCAATTTGTTTCTCTCTTGGATCTAATTTTAGAGAAGACCCCCTAAAGATGAAATTAGCTGATATTAGTTAATAATTAAATTACCAGTTAACACCTTAGTAGAAGGAATAGTAGGAATAAGATGCCAAGGGAATTCACTCTGTGGGAGATGAAAATTATAGGAAAGAGAAATTCAGTTTTGATATGAGAGCAAGAGGGATGCCAAACTTTCCTTACTTTGTACTTTTACCTCAAGTTAGTTATAGTCATCACTATCCTCTCCATACCACCAACCTATGAGAGCAGTGATGGCAAACATTTTAGGGACTGTGTTCCATGCCATGCCCTCCCATCGAGTGCCAGGTGCACTTCACCCCCTCCTTTACCCCACACAGAGGGAGAAGAAAGTGCTCCCATTGGGCTGCTGGGTACAAGGGCAGGTGAAGTGAGGAATATCCTCTGTGAATGTAGAGAGGGGGAGAGGAGTGGCATGAATACTCTACTCCCACCCATATCTGTCCTCTGTGAGCTGCCTACCTTACCCCAGACAGGGCAGGGAGGAAGTGCTCCAAAATTGGGCTACTGGGCAGAGGAACAGGTTATGTGAAAAAATGTTGTCAAAGGCAGTGGAGAGGGGGAAGGGAACAGCTTTGCCTGAGTCCCTCTGCCTTTCTAATAATGAATTTTGGAGCAGGGGGAGGGATTTGGGGGGAAAGGTGGCACACATGCCCACAGAGAACTCTGCATGCCATCTTTGACACCTGTGCCATAGGTTTGCCATCAGAGTACTAGAGTATGTACCAATGTCCTGTTAGCCCCTTGGATACTTTCAAGATATTTTCTGACACAGTGTGCCTCAGAATTTTCAATATGACCAATTATTATTAATTGAAGTTTAATATTAAATCTCTAATTCTATAGTAGAAGGCTCAATGATCTTACTTATTTCCATATAATTTCTGGCCTGGGAAAAATACTGGTCTAACATTGACTACTATAAGAATTAATCAGTGTGTTGCTAATTGACATCCTATTTTCCTTGGTTTTAATTCACAAAGCTGCCAATGCAGTTTGAAGTGAGGGTGCCTGATTATTCAAGAATTTCAGTGTTAGTTTTACATATTTTTTGGCCACAGATTTCATTTATCAATCCACAAAGAAGACTGAAAGATTTCATCTTTTTATTGTAAAGACTTTTTAGGTTACTAGGCTGTCAGAAAACATTTTGTAACACTTTGTAATAGTCAGTAGATCAACCAAAATGTATGCCTCACTTTGTCATCAGTTGCTCAATATTATGAAAATCCTCAGGACTAGGCTCAAGAGTAATATGCTGCTTTAGTGTTATGATTTGAGGGAGTTATCTATAGGTACCATCACCTCAGACAAAGCCTTACTACCTATCATTCATTCCTTTGGCTTTAGGGTTTTCTGATTTTGGAGAAAATCAGGAAATGCAATTACTGCTCAAAATTATCTACCTTATCAGCTACTTTATCAGGTATTTCATCAGTACCTTGCAGAAACTCAATGGAAACTAAGTCCTTTTAGTAATAGAACAAAAGATTTATGTTAGTAGCTAGGTAATACAGTGGAAGGAGTGTAGAACATGTAATCAGGAAGACCTAAATTTAAATTCTGCCCCACCTATTTACTTGCCTCTGCCTGTCTTTAAACCTCTTTAATTTCCTTAACTATAAGAGTAATACTAGCACCTACCTCACAGAGTTGTTTAAGGAAGGAAACATGTGGAAAGTACTTTGAAAATCTTTAAGCATTCTATAAATATTAGGGATGATGATGGTGATGATAGAGAAGGTGGTGGGCAAGGATGGGGGCCAGTATTGATAGCTCTCAGTATGGAAATTTGGGTACATGGAAGATAAAATTTGACTAGGAAGTGAGATGACACAGAGGATAGAATGCTAGACCTGGAGTCAGAAAGATTCCAGCCCCAAATCCAGGTTCAGATAGTTCCTAGCTGAATCACCCTGGGCAAGTCACTTAATCTCTGTATGCCTCAGTATATTCAAATATTAAATAACAATAATACTCACTACTGTTCTGCAATATAGTAGATGTTCTGCATCTACTATACATATACATATAGTAGTAGTTCTGCATAGAGTAAATGCTTAATAATTTTCCCCCTTCCCATCCTAGTTTACAATTTGGCCACCCATTGTCCTTGTTAATAGTTATCTTACTCTTCATGCTCATAAAATGGAGCCGTGCCACCTTTTTTCTTCTTTTACCAACTATCCCTATCTGACAGAAACCTTGTGTTTGCAGTCCAAGTTAGTAGGAAATGGAAGTTCCCTTGTGCTTTCTGTTCCTTTCTGTGATCTCCACGGGTGGCTTCCTTCTGCCATATGCTCCTCTGAAACTTTCCCGAGAGCTTCTGGTCTCCACCATGTGCAAAACTTATTGGGACACAGCACACTAGCCTTGGGGCTGCCTGCATATGCAACCTTGAAACCACATACTGGGGAGGGAAAAGCGTGCTCTGCAGATGGTACAGAATTGGTTTCTTGTGATCAGCACTTGTAAGAAATATGCTGTGTAAGGGAAGAGGATAGAAAGGTCAGTGGTGATTTAGAACAAGCAAAGTCTTCTCAGGTGTGGAACAAAAAGACTGGCTATACTCACTGGGTGAAAGAAGTGGGAGAACAATATGTAGGGAAGATGCTAAAAGGACCAGAGTTGGAATCATAGAATCTGAAAGTTGGAAGGAAACTTAGAGATTACCAACTTAAATCTATTGCAGAAATTTGCCTCATCATATCTCTGACAGATGGTCAGTCATTCTGTTATAGAAAGCCACTCTTCACCTAATATAACAGCAGAATCTATTTGGAAGCATCTAATTGGTACAAAGTTCTTCCTTGTTTTGAGCCCCAAAGTTTCTAGTTCTCTAGAGCTATAGAGATTCTAGCTAAGGCATATGAAAGGGAGAAATGGTAATAACAAGGTTGGAAACCTATCTAGCTAAGCCCTATGATAGCTCTTCACATATATAAATACAGCAATAATACTCCACTTATGACTTTTTCTTTCCAAGTTAAATATCCTTGTTTCCTTCTCATTTTCCTTATATGACATTATTGTTAGATCTTTCATATTCCTAGGTATTTTCCTCTAGAAGTAGTCCAATTTATCATTATGCCCCTTAAAAGCATGGTCCCCAAAACATAGTACTATAGATAGATACAGTCTGATTTGTATACTATCTATCACCCAACTTGTTGTGGATTTTTTGAGCAGCCATAGTATCATTTTGTCAAAGTGATATTTCTAAAGTACAGGTCAGAGAATGTCATTCCCCTGCTCAATAATCTCTAATGGCTCTCTAGAAAAACAAAAAAGCAAAAACTACTTTATTTGGCATTTTAGGTCCTTTAAAACCTGGCTCCAATCTGTGTTTCCAACCTTTTTATTACCATTTCTCCCTTTCATATGCCTTACTGCCCATCCAAACTTATTTTTTTTAATCCTCCCACATGACATTCTATTTTTTATTCTCATGTCTTTGCACATAGAAATGACCTATCTCCATTCATAGAATGCATTACTTCCTAATTTATCCTCCTTAGAATTCTGAGTTTTCCTCAAAACTTAGCTCAAACACTGTTGCTTTCATGAAGCTTTTTCCAGTCCTTCCCATTCCTACTACTTCTCCTCTCCCCACTCCCCTTCCAATTGCCTTGTATTTATTTATTTTTATCTTGAATTATTTATTTATGAGCATGGTATCTCTTCTGATGAACTATAAGCATTTTGAGGGCATTTAAAACAAACACCAGTGTAGGTTCCTGGTAGATAGCAGGTACTTAAAAGTGCTCATTGATTGGTTGAATATTGCCTTATCTTAAGTTGTGGTCAACTAAATCCTCTAGATCTTTTTTCTAGGAATCTAAGTCTCCCCGCCACCACCTTGAGTTTATATAGTTAATGTTTCAACCTTCAACAATGGCATGAATTTCAACCTTTTGGTTCCATTTATCATGCCAACCTGTTAAGATCTTTTTGGATTTTGATTCTATCATGCAACATAGCAGCTATCACTACCAACCTTTTTGTCATTCATAGACTACATAAGCATGCCATCTATGTCTTGTTCAAGTTGCTGAGAGAGAGATGTCTTGAACTGAACAGGTACAAAGAGAGAGAAGGATTTCAGAATGCCAGTAGAGACTTATCATCAATCAAAGGAAATAACAGATTGTAGACTAAAGTAAATAAAGGTGTTGGCTTGAGGGATCAGAATAATCTGATGCACTTTTGATTCATGCTTGTTTCTAACAGGTCTAATGCACAGGGCTCAGGGCAGGAACCTTGGTCTCTTTTTGACTATGATGCATATTGCCTTTGTCATTTCAGCTTTTCTAACATATTTTCCTTCAGATAAGCTGGAGGTACAATCCTCTAATAATTCATCATAGATCTTTGGATGAAGCTACTACACACATATGACTCAGTTACTACTGGATGATAGCTATATCACTATTAGAAATGCCTTTCCTTTCTCCTTTTGGGATTTTCCCCTGTGGATAGCATCTGCTCTACTCTCTTCTGGCTCTTCCACAGGAAAGGCAGCCAGCTGTCCTAACCAAGGTGACACTCAGAACTACCCTAGAGTCATATGTGCTGGAGAAAGAGTGGAAGGTGACACAATTTTTACCATATTTCTGACTGATCTGCTTTTGAATGATGGCCAGATTTCCAAAGTTTCTCAAATCCTAATATTAGTTACTTGAGTGAACAGTGTTAGCTTCCATTTGACTGGGTTTGGTTTTGTTAGATGCTTGATGGTGCCCTCCCCTTTTCCCATACTCCTCTTATCACTTATAGTGTGAAGATTAAAATTAACTATCCCCTGATTATGAAGATTGGAATAATAACCCCTGCCTATTTTTTAGATTTAATAACCAAAAGTGTCAACATCCCACCCAGTCATTAAGTGGGAGGTCTGTGACCCACATGTGCAATAGTGGGTGACAAATCAGAATTAAACTAACTTCCCTTGGGCAGTCTTAAAGCAAAGCTTCAACTGTGATTGGTAGATGTAAAATTAGGAGAAGACACAGGAAGTGATGCAAAAGAAGCATCTTTAAAAGGAGCTGTCACTTCCTGTGAGGCACACTTCTTCATTCTTTGGAGTAGAGACCCTGTTTGGAGTAGAGACCCTGGACCTGAGTCCCTGTTCCTGGGGAGGCTGTTCTAAAATCTTATCCTTTGAGCTGACACATGGTGAGTGAGAAGATGACTCTTAACGGCTGGATTTTCTGAAAAAAAAAAAAACTAACCTCAGGAGAGACTTACCTTATCCTCTCTCTGATTTTCTTACTTCACTCTTTCTACATTTTGTAAATAAATTGTAAATAAGTCTCTTTGGAATAAATTAAATTCCTGGTGACCATACTCTTAAATAATCCAGCCCAACCCTTTTAAAATTAACCCCTTTTCCCCTTTACATAGTCAATTGATCAGATGGAGTTTTCCTTCATGTTCCACTTCAGTTGAGTGAGGGCACAGAAAGACTGTTTAGTCTTTCCCATTCATTCTATTAAGAACTTTTAGCTTCATTGACTTAAAAGCTCCTAACTTAAGTGCTTTTAAGTCCTCTCATTTAAATCTTCTAAACTTCAAGCACTTAATTGTTCTCAAGTGCACTCAAATGCTCTTAAGTATCCTCACTTAAGAGTTCTTAACCTCACTGACTTAAGTGCTAACTTAATTGCTTTTAACATCCCACACTTAAATAGTTTTAACTTCAAACACTTAAATGCTTTCCACTTCTCTCACCTCCCCTTTCCTTCCCTTCCCTGTTTTTCTGTTCTTTTTCTTTTTTTCTTAGGAAGCTAGCAAAACAATGGATAGAGCAATCATAGAGTCAAAAAGTTAAAATCTGGTCATAGACACTTAATAATAGTATAATTCTGGGCAAGCTAATAAACCTCTGTTTGCCCCAGTTTCCTCAACTATAAAATGGGGTTAATAGGAGCCACTACCTCCCAAGGTTGTTGGGAGCTCAGATCAGCTGAGAATTAGCCCTTAGTATCATGCCCACAATATAGTAGGTGCTATATAAATTCTTACTCCCTCCTTCTACCTTCTTGAGTTTGTTACCTCATCTGGAAAAGGAAAATAATTATACTCCTGCTACCTATCTTGCAGGGTTTTGAAGAAATCCTTTGGAAACTTTAAAATAATACAGAAAAATGAGTTATTTGTTCATAAATCATGTTCCTTCTAGAGTTAAAAAGTTTCTCCTTGCAACACACACAAATGCACACTCACTCACACATATATATATATATGAATACATTTTTAAAATAGACCTTTTTGGCCTCCTCCATGTTTAAAATCTAATCAGGTGCTTTGTTTCAAATAAAAAAGGTAGAAATGTGTGTTTTTGAATACACTTTCTAGTTAGAGTAGGCTTTTAAACTATCTAGACCACTCAGAAGTGAATACTTGTGAGATCTGGAAGAGCCCATGTACAAGAAAAAGCTTTGGCTGTTTATTATTCCTTGTTAAGAGGCTTAAATGGAAAACAAAGTATCTGGAACAACTGGGAACATTTCATCATAACTATTCAAATGTATTTGAGACCTGTATCTTCTATTTTCTTTGTTAAGAAATTTTCTCTTTTACACTGGCATGACTAATGAACTCTGATCAAAGCTTTTTTCTTGTTCTCCCTTTAATTCTCCTTCTACTCTCCTCTATCTTTCTGCCTTTGTTGAATTCTTATCCATCACCTCCATCTTGACTCAGGTCCGACTGCAAGGTTCAACTCTGGGGTTGCCTCCTACATGCAACCTTTCTCCCTTTCTTACATAATTGTGATTTCTCCTTCATAATTTATGATACTCTTTTCTCTCCATCTTTCCTTTGTAACTCAGTCTTTGAATTATAGGTAATTGTTTGTCTTTCTCATTTATTATGTTGTTAGATTAGGTTATTTGTTAGATTATATGCATTCTTTTCCTTTAGCCCTTAGCTTCTGTCTTAGAATCCTAAGTATTAGTTCCAAGACAGAAGAGCAGGAAGGGCTAGGCACTGAGGGTTAATTAAGTGACTTGCCCAGGATCGCACAGCTAGACAGTGTCTGAGGCCAGATTCGAGCTCAGGATCTCAGTTTCTAGGCCTGGTTCTCTATCCACTTAGCCATCTAGTTGCTCTTATATACCCTCTGTTTAGATTATATGGTCACTTTTGAGAGCTAAGTCTTTCATATTTCTATCTTTGCATCTCCAAGGATTTCAGTAGCTTTGATCTGATATTCAAATAAGCTAATGAAGAATGGGAAATATAAAAAATTAGTAATAGTGACCTGATTATCACAATTTTGTATTGATATTTAACTATTCAAAATAGCTGCTATGAAAAAGGCCCCAAAGACCAGATGCCAAATCAACAAACACAATCCACTTCAAGGATTATTTAATAAATATCTTTTTGATAAATAAATAATTGATTGAATTAATTGTACTGACAGCTGATTTAGTCACTGATGTTCCAATGACCTTTTATTGGCCATAATATCATCTATTATTTTCCCCTCATTCTTTTGTATCGTCTCCTCCCTGAGAAGGATGTTTTAAATGATTACTCAATGCATTCAATTTGTACTGTTTCCAACACAGATCTCCATGCTCACCTGGTCTGGTCTAGCTGTCCTTCTTGATTTCATTCATCACTTTTAGTATTATTTTTGCTTCTTTTATTCTCAGACCACCTGTTATTTAGCCATGGGAGAAAAGAATGTCATCTTCTGGTTTAATGCCCTCTACTCCCATACTCACTCCCTCTTTCCAGGTCTGAAACCATAATTATGTTGATATTGCCTTTGCCATTCAAAAAAAGTATGCTAATCTTCTTCCCTGCTAATCCCTTCCACTCATTTTCTTAATTAAAATTTTGATCCCAAATACTCTACCTGAGCCATCTCTACACTACATGCTGTTGCATTCCCTTTTTAGAATATAAACTTCTTAAGTATAGGGACTGTCTTTCCTTTCGAACTTGTATCCACAAAAATGAGCACATTTCTTGGCACATAGTAAGCACTAAATAGTTGCTTTTTTATTTATTCATTGATATCACATGAGGGAATGAGATGATAAAATTCAAAAGTGTTGGTTCCACTATGACTAGTAATGAAAAATAGAGTTTGCAAAGTGTTAACCAATTTGTTGCATTTTTCTCTGTATTTGTTGTCCTCTTCCCAGAATGATCTGTGAATTCTCCTGCAAATAATATGGCTTAATTTGGTCTCATTTCAAGCTTTCTATAGATTTTTACCTATCCTCATTTTTACTGTTTTATGGCATTTTACAAGTTAGTTTCTATTTTAAATCAGTTTTGCCTTTGGCTGCCATGTCTGTACTTGGAAGAGAGATCAATGTTGACTTGTTTGCATCTTGGTCTTATGAGGCTTTTTCACAGGCGCTGTTTTATGACAGTTAAATTTTTATGCAAAATTGTGATAATCAGGTCACTATGTCTTACTTTTTATGTTTCCCATTTTTCATTAGGTTATTTGAATGTCAGGATGAAACTGCTACAATTGCATGTCAACTCATTTTATCTTTTTTCTAAATTGATGTTAATTTTAACCTTTGTTCTATGAGCCTGATAGTGTAACTGCAAACAGCTGATTTTGATATGATTCCTACCTTATTAACCAGTTGTTTCCTCTTTAATATTAGTCAATTTCATTTTAATGATGTTCAGTGCTTCTGCACCTTCCAAATCTCTTCTTCTAATAAAGTATTCATGATCTATAGATGTAAGACTGCTGCTTCATCTATGTTACTGGCTCCATATTTATTAAACTTGAATTCTACTTTTCAAAAACTTTTTTTACTTTCTTCCCACCTACTCCAGTTTAGCCTTAAGTTATTAAAAATCCAAGCATGTGTTGATTTGGTTTGAAGAGTTTTACCAAGTTCCTTCATAACATTTCCTTCTATGATTTTTCTAACATGTTGGTGCATAAAAAGCTATTCTCTTTTATTGCAATCTTTTTAACTATAATTATGACAACCCTTCAAGATGAGTTGATGAAGCATCCCTTGAAAGCATGTTTCATTAAGCCTTTAAGCAAGGAGTTTATAACCTTTTTTGGATCATGTATCACTTTAAAAGTATAATAAAGTCTATAGATCCTTTCTCAGAATAAGTTGAATAAAATAGAATAAGTAGGATCAAAATTAAACGAATAATATTGACATTCAGTTATGAAAATATTTTTAAAATAACTTTAAGTATCCTACATTAAGACCCTCTGCTTTAAGTGATCAATGAAGTTAACCCCATTAATTCTATTAGTTACTTCTCTGAAAAGAATTTGTGAGTCATCCTTTCATTTAGCTATTAACTACATTTGTCTCTTTTAATTTATTAGCAAAATGTATTAATATGATTCAGTCCTTCTAATACTGTCTTTTTATTGGTCTTTGCATAAACAGGAAGAGAACCCAAGAACTAGAAAGATTAGTTTATACTGTTTGAGTCTTTTCATTTAGTCCTAACTTTCATTTTGAAATGGAATGGTTCTTAGAAATGACTTAGTCCAAGCACTTCATTTTTATTGATGAGAGATTAAATGATTTGCTCAAGGCCAAAGAGGTAGCTGGCAAGGGGCAGAGTCAGAATTTGAGCCCATGTCTGATGACTCCAAATCCAATTTATTCTTCATATGGCAGGATGAGGAAAAAATAAATAGCCTGTGCTCTCTCATGTGACTAGGAATGAGTAGAGATCTCCTCAATTTCATGATTTTAGAAAAAGGGGGAAAAAAGATCAAATAAGGCAGAGATTGAATCAGGGAAGAAAAAAAAACTACTTAAGACATGTTTTAATCTAGAAAAGTTCTCTCTTATCTTACCTTCATTTCCTACATTCATCTTTCAGGGTCTTTCCAATTACCTTTTTACAGTACATATAAAGCACCATTTCCTAGGCATAGTTGGGGATACAAATATGAACAAAAAATAATCCCTTGCTTTTCTGACTTAAAACCTTCTGCAAGAAGCTTTTCATGCTTAATGGCATCTCCAATTATCCTATCACTCTATTTTCATTTATACTTATATATCTATATAATTTTAATATACTTTTATATTTAACTTCTTTTCTCATCTTGTTTTTGGGAGAATTGATTCATATATTATTTAATACTTTATTTAAAAAAATCAATAACCTACCTTAAAGCTTAACTATATATTCTGTATCAATTCTACTGTTGGTGTTTATCCTCTTGATATACGTCTCTTTGTCTCTCTAACTATAGATATATGCATTTGTACATATTGAGATATATATTTATATATAGAGAGATAAACACATTTATATTTATATAAGTGGAAAATATCCAACTTATCTGGTATGTAACTTCTTTCCATATATTCATTTGCATGTTATTAACCCCAATTAGACAGTGAATTTCTGAAGAAAAGAGATTATTTTTGCCTTCCTTGTTATCTACACTTTTTTTTAGCACCATACCTAGAATAGGTTGTTGCTCAGTTATTTCAGGTGTGTCTGACTCTTCATAGACCCATTTGGAGTTTTTTTGTTTTTGCTTTGGCAAAGTAGTGGAATGGTCTGCCATTTCCTTCTTCAGCTAATTTTACAGATGAGAAATTTGAAACAAACAGCTTTAAGTGATTTGCCCAGAAACACACAGATAACATATATAAGCACTTAATAAATGTATATCTTGTCCTTAGAATTTGTCTACTATTTAAAGGCTTAGTGTTTTTAGTATTTGATGGTGCAAGGAGAAATCCAAAGCTGGAGAAATATTATTCCATTTCTATGCTAACCTCTGCTTGATTTCACCATTCAGTTTTAAAGTACAAAGGGAAAAAAAGAAAAGAGTAGCTGTAAGAATGTTTAGAGGAAAGTGAGTTAAAAGTATATGTTGAGTGCCAGAGGTGGAGCCAAGAGGGAGGAGTAATTAGAGCAGCAGTTCCATGTCACCCAGAGAATCCTCTCTGACCAAGATTAAAAGATCATCACAAAACAAATATGGGAGTGAAAGAACCAACAAGGAGACAGAGTGAAGCAAGAAAAGAAAAGAAAAACCCAAAAGGTAAGCAGGAAACATCTGGGGCACTGGGGCGAGAAGAGAGCAGAGCCAACAAACAGCTGTAGCAAGGAGGGAAAATGAAAACCACCCCCCCCCCCCATCCCACATCTGCTGTCACAGGTTCTGAACCCAAGCCAACTCAATATTCAGAGCCTGAGATCCTGCCTGGGCAAATAGTGGTCCAAGCCAAACCACACCCCTTGAAATTTCAAACCTGTGGAGAAGTCCAGAGTCTCAGTCCAGGGCAATCTTGGCTAAAGCAGGCTGATCTTGGTGGGCCCAGAGTGAATCCAGGAGTCTCAGTCTGGGTTTGTGAGGGGGACATAATCCGCAGTTTGGGGTGAGGACACAGTTCATAGGGAGTGTGTGTGTGTATGTGTGTGTGGGGGGGTGTCAGATCTTTTTGCTCAAAACTAAGGGTGGAGCTCCAGGACAGGGCAATCAAGGATGTGTCTGATTGGATCAAATACATAATGAGACCAAAAACTTGAGCCTTAGCCTGGGGCTAGAATTAAATCAACCCCTACCTGATCAAGTTGAGAGTAAGTTCAAAAGCTTATACCCAAGTCTGAGGAAAGTCTTTTATCTATCAGGTAGGGTCAATTGAATCAAGGGTGGAGGGGGCTCTCAGAGCTCTGAGTCCTCAGACCATCTGGTAAACTAGTAACAACCCAGAAAATAAGCTGAAAAATATCATCAAGGAAGGACTGAGGGTTAAGAGAGACTACCCCAACTTCCCAGAAAACAGAGCCTACCTATAATTAGATAGGAAAAAGGATGGAAAGACCACCAGGAATTGATGCAAAGCAAAAGGATCAGAACCAGAAGAACATTGTACACAGAAACTAATACATTGTGACACAATTGAATGTAATGGACTTCTCTACTAACTACAATTCAATGACCCAGGAAATGCAGAGGAATTTATGAGAATGTTGCCCACATCCAGAGAAAAATTGTGGGAACAGAAACACAGAAGAAAAATGTATGATTGATCATGTACTTCTATGGGGATAGGATTAGGATTCTGATATTAAAAGATCACTCTATTGCAAATATGAATAATATGGAAGTAGGTTTTGAACAATGATATATGTATAACCCAGTGGAACTGCTTGTCAGCTCAACCCGCAGAAGAGGGGTAGGAAGAAGCATGAATCATGTGACAATGGGAAAATATCCTAAATTTAAAAAAAATGAGCAAACAACAAGAAAAGCACCTAACTCTAAAGAATTTTTATGGAGACAAAGAAAGGGTACAGCCACAGAAGGGGACAGTGGAAGCAAAGAAAAAGCATGCAAATTCCAAAAGAAAATATGTATTTGACATACTATAGAAGAGCTCAAAAAAGACTTCAAAAACCAATTAACAAAGGCAGAGGAAAAGTGGGGAAGAGAAATGAAAGTGATTCAAGATTAAAGGAAAGTGATACAAGGAGAAATGAAAGTGGTACAAAAAGAAATAGGCCAATTGAAAAAGGAGAACCAAAAACTGACAGAAGAAAACTATGTCTTAAAAATCAGAATTGACCATCTAAACACTAATGATTTCAGGAGAAATGAAGAAACAGTAAAGCAGAAGCAAAGGAATGAAAAAAAAAACAGAGGAAAACATGAAATATCTTATTGAAAAAACAACTGACCTAGAAAATACACCTACAAGAGACAGTTTGAGAATTATTGGACTACCTGAAAGCCATGATTGGGAAAAAAAAACAAAACAAAACACAACAACCTTGTACATCACATTACAAGAAATGATAAAAAGATAACTGCCAAGAGATCCTTGAACAAGAAAATAAAATTGAAATTGAAAGACTTCCCAGATCACCTCCAGAAAGAAATCCTTAAATGACAACTTCCAGGAACATAATAGCTAAATTCAAAAGCCACCAAGCTAAGGAGAAAATTCTTCAAACAACTAGAATAAAATAATTAAAATACCATGGAGCTACAATCAGGATCACAGAGGACCTACTGTCATCTAGATTAAAGGATAAAAAAGCATGGAATATGATATTCAGGAAAGCAAAGGATTTGAGGTTTACAACCCAGAGTCACCTATCCAGCAAAACTGAACATATTCTTTCAGGGGAAAAAATTGGCATTCAATAAGATAAAAGATTTCCAAGCATTCCTGAGGAATAATCCAGGCCTAAACAAAAAAATTTATGTCTAAACATGAGACACAAGAGAAGTCAAAAAGTTAAATATTAAAGAGAAAATTTAAGGGACTCATTAAGGTCAAAATGTTTATATGTCTGCATGGAAAGAGGATTTCTGTAAGTCTCAAAAATTACTCTTAGTAGTAGAGAAGATAAAAGGAATCTACTCAGAAGGAGGGTGGAGAAGCAAGCTGATTATGATGAAATGATATGTACGTAAATTTGATTATATGGAATGATACATATGTATGATATAATGTGTACATATATGAATGATATATAAAAATCAATTAAGAGTTGAAAGAGAGGGTTGCACTGAGAGAAAATGGAAGGGAGAGATAGAATAGGGTAAATCATAAACATAAAGAGGCATGAAAAATCATTATAGAGAGGGGAAGAGAAGGGTGATGATGGCCTATGCTTAAACTTTATTCTTATTCTAACTGGCTCAGAGAGGGAAAAACAAGTATACTCAGTGGGGTATAGAATTCTTTCTTATCCTACTCAGTGGAGTATAGAATTCTATCTCAACCCACAGAGAAGTAGAAGAGGAGTAAGACAAGGGAAGAGGGAGGTAATTAGAGGGAGGGGTAAGTGGAGGAGTGACAAAAAGCAAAATACTGGTGAGGAGGAACAGAGAGAAAGGGAATAGAGCAGGATTTAAATGGGATAATATGATGGAGGACAAGTAACATAACTATTGGATTAAAAATCAGAATCCTACTATATGTTGTGTATAAGAAACACATTTGAGTCAGGGTCACACACACAGATTCAAGGTAAAAGGCTGGAGCGGAATTTATTATTCATCATCTAAAGTAAAAAAAAAAAAGCAGGAGTAGAAATCATGCCAGATAAAGCTAACATAGAAATTGATCTGATTAAAAGAGATAATGAAAGAAATTACATTTTGCTAAAAGGTACTAAAATAATGAAGTTATATCATTTACTAAACATTTATGCACCAAATAGGACAGCATCTATATTTATAAAGGAGAAATTAAAGGACCTTATGGAGGAAATAGATAGTAAGGCCATACTAGTGGGGGATCTCAAACTTCTCCTTTTAGAACTATATAAATTAGACCAAAAAATAAGTAATAAAGAAGTAAGGGAAATGAATGAAATGTTAAAAAAAAATTAGAATTAAGAGATATCTGGAGAAAATTGAACAGGGATGAAAAGGAATATCCCTTCTTCTCAGTAGTACATGGTACATATTCAAAGATCGACTATGTACTAGGGCATAGAAGTATTTCAAACAAATACAGAAAAGCAGAAATAATAAATGCAACTTTTTAAGGTCATAAATCATAGAAACAACTATGAACTTCATTAAAGAGAATGACAATGAGGAGACTTCATACCAAAATCTATAGGGTACAGCTAAAGCAATGTTCTGAGGAAAATATATCTTTCTGAGTGCCTATACCAACAAAATAGAGAGGGAGGAGATCAGTGAATTGGGCTTGTAACCTAAAAAGAAATTAGAAAAAGAACAAATAAAAAAATCCCAGGTAAAAACTAAATTAGAAATCCTAAAAATTAAAGGAGAAATTAATCAAATTGAAAGTAAAAGAACTATTGAACTAATAAATAAGAATACGAGCTGGTACTTTGAAACAAAACCAAATAAAATAGGTATTCTAAGGATAAAAGAAAGAAGAGAATCAAATTAACTTTATCAAAGATGAAAAGGGTGATCTTACATCTAATGAAGAAGAAATTAATTATTAAGAATGATTTTGTCCAATTATATGGGAATAAATATGACAATCTAGGTGAAATGGGTGAATATTTACAAAAATATAAATTGAGGGCACCTGAGTGACTCAGTGGATTGAGAGCCAGGCCATGAGATGGGAGGTGCTAGGTTCAAACCTGACCTCAGACACTTCCCAGCTGTGTGACTATAGGCAAATCACTTAATCCCCATTGCCTAGCCCTTACCACTCTTCTGCCTTGAAACCAATATACAGTATTGTTTCCAAGATGAAAGGTAAGGATTTTAAATATATATATATATATTTATTTATTTATTTAAATATATATTTTTATTTTAAATATTTTAAATAAATATATATTTAAATAAATATATATATATATATTTAAACTGCCTAGATTAACAAAAAAGGAAATAGAATACTTAAATAATTCAATCTCAGAAAGAAAGTTGAACAATCCATCAAGAACATTCCTAAGAAAAAATCCCCAGGGCTAGATGGATTCACAAGTGAATTCTATTTAACCTTGAAAAAACAGATAATCCCAATACTATACAAATTATCTGACAAAATAAGCAAAGAAGGAGTCTTACCAAATTCTTTTTATGACACAAATATGGTATTGATTCCAAAGCCAAGAAGGCTAAAAACAGAGAAAGAAAGCTACAGACCAATCTCCTTAATGAACATAGATGCAAAAATCTTAAATAAAATGCTAGCAAAAAGACTATAGCAAGTTATCACAAGGATTAATCACTATGACCAAGTGGGATTTATACCAGGAATGCAAGAATGGTTTAATATTAGGAAAACCATCCACATAGTTGACCATATTAATAATCAAGCCAACAGAAATCACATGATCATCTGAATAGATGCAGAAAAAGCCTTTGCCAAAATATAACTCCCATTTCTATTGAAAACATTAGAAAGTATAGGAATAGAAGGGCCCTTCCTCAAAATAATAAATGGTATATGTTTAAAAACATCAGCAAGTATTGTCCACAATGGGGACAAGTTAGAAGCTTTCCCAAAAAGATCAGGAGTGAAGCAAGAATGCCCATGTCACTTCTATTATTTAATATTGTACTAAAAACACTGCTAGTAGCAATTAGAGAAGAAAAAGAAATTGAAGGGAATAAAGTAGGCAATGAGGAGACTAAATTATCATTCTTTGCATATGATAGACTATCAAGTCTACTTAAAGAATCCTAGAAAATCAACTAAAATGCTAGTGGAAATAATCAACAACTTTAGCAAAGTTGAAAGGTACAAAATAAACCCACATAAATCATCAGCAATTCTATATATTTCCAACACAACTCAGCAGCAGGAGTTAGAAAGAGAAACTCCATTTAAAATCACTCTAGACTATATAAAATACTTAGGAATCTTTCTGCAAAGACCAACAGAGGAATTATATGAATACAACTATAAAATATTTTTTACACAATTAAAACTGGATCTAAATAATTGGAAAAACATTAATTGTTTATGGGTAGGATGAGCTAATATAATAAAAATGACAATCCTACCCAAATTAATTTACTTATTCAGTTTCTTAACTATCAAACTACCAAAAAGCTTTTTTTTTTATAAAATTAGAAAAAAATTAAAACAAAGTTTATTTGGAAGAACAAAAGATCAATGATATCAAGGGCAATAATGGGGGAAAAAGTGAAGATGGGGTCTTGCAGTACCAGATTTTAAGCTGTACTATAAAGCAGTGGTCATCAAGATGATATGGTACTGGCTAAAAGACAGAAGGGTAGATCAATGGAATAGACCAAGGGTAAATGACCTCAGCAGGTGAGCTTTTGATAAACCCAAAGATCCCAGCTTTTGGGACAAGAACTCACTATTTGACAAATATTTCTGAGAAAATTGGAAAACAGTATGGCAAAAATCAAGTCTAGATCAACATCTCACATACTATACCAAGATAAAATAAAAAATTGGTAAATGACAAATATAAAGCACAAAATAATAAATAAATTAGGTGAACATAAACTTATCAGATCTGTGGGAAAGGAAGGAATTTAAGACCAAAAAAGAGATAGAGAACATTACAAAATGTAAAATGAATGATTTTGAATAAATCAAATTAAAAAGGTTTTGTACAAATAAAAACAATACAACCAAAATTGTAAGGAAAGCAATAAACTAGGAAAAATTTTTATAACAAAACTCTGACAAAGGATTAATTATCCAAATATATAAGAAACTAAGTCAAATTTACAAAAAAGGAAGCCATTCCCCAATTGGCAAATGGTCAAGGGATATGAATAGGCAGTTCTCAGATGAAGAAATCAAAACTATTAATAAACACATGAAAAAAGTGTTCTAAATCTCTTCTGATTAAAGAAATGCAAATAAAAACAACACTTTACCTAGCAGATTGGCCAATATGGCAGCAAAGGAAAATGATAAATGTTGGAGGGAATGTGGCAAAATTGGTACATTAATACACTGCTGGTGGAGTTGTGAATTAGTCCAATCATTCTGGAGGGCAATTTGTAATTATACCCAAAGGGCTTTAAAAGACTGTCTGCCCTTTGATTCAGCCATACCACTGCTAGGTTTTTAACCCCAAAAATACAATAAGGAAAAATACTAATATAAAAATATTCATAGCTGCTCTCTTTGTGGTGGCAAAAAATTTGAAAATGAGGGCGTGTCCATCGATTGGGGAATAGTTGAACAAATTGTGGTATTTCATGGTGATGGAATACTATTGTGCTGAAAGGAATGATGAACTGGAAGATTTCTATGTGAACTGGAAAGACCTCCAGGAATTGATGCAGAAGGAAATGAAAAGAACCAGGAGACCATTTGTGAATTTTAAAACTACTCCACCCTACTCAGGCCCTACTTTAGACGATCTGATTTAGCTATTTCCTGATTAGTAACAATGGAGATACTTGATTTTACAGAATCAAGACTTGGGAACTATACATTTCTCTACCCTACTCAGTTTAACAAGGTCAGGATGCCTGGACCATACTCAAAGATTTAATTATTTGAGGAAATGGCCTTCAACAGACATGTGCAGAAAAAGTGGACAGACCCCTGGGCCATCCTAAGTCAAGCTAAGCTATCATTGGTACAGATGAGACACAGGAAAGTGACATAAAACTGTCTATATAAGGCACGTCACTTGCTCTCTCTCCCTCTTTCCCTGGAGAGGCAACTCTGCCTGGTAGCTTGCTAAGCATTCCGACATCTTGGTGTGGTGGCAGCTATTGTCTGGGTTTGGTGGTGAGTTTGCCCTTGAGCTGATTCAGGTTCAGGCATCTTGGCTGAGCCCTTTGGAGTTCTGGCTGACTCTTTCCTCCTTACTCTTCAAAAAACCTTATCTTCCAAGAGCCTCTGGTCTTCCTACTGGCACTAGCCAGGTGGGGGAGAAAATCCTACACCCTTTTCCTTCTTCTTTCTTCTTAATTTCTTTCCACTATATCAATTAAATCACCATAAAATTTCCAGCTGACTTGGTTATATTTCTTTTATATTTGGGATATTCATGGCAACCAAATAATTAACATAGTTTAGGTCACAACGCTAAATTATCTTTTACACATTGTACACAGGGACTAATTGTGATGATAAGATTAACTCTTCACTTGCCTATTTTTAAGTTAGTCAACAAAAACTGAAACTTAACACTAAGTAGGGGATGTCCACAAGCCACTTGGTAAAAGTGGCTGTCAACTCCAGAAGTGACTGACCATCCCCTGGGGAGTGCTAAGCAAATTAAAGTCTGTAATTGACTCCCCTTAACTGGAGGAAGGGACAGGAAGTGATGCAGGAAAAGGACTATAAATGTCTTGAACTTCCTGTCTAAGGGGTCTTTGGCCTGAATTTTTAAACTTGGAGGATCTTGGACTGGAACTGCAGCTTGGAGGTACAGTTTGGGACTTTGACCTGGGACTCTGGTTCTTGGACTACTTCTGGTAAGACTGCTCTTGGATCTTTTCCTTTGGAACTTCGGCTTGGCTAAGTGAGAAGCTGACCCTCCTTTCCTGGCTTATTTATTATTATTGCATAAAACTTGAAATAGGATAATGTCTAAGACAGATAATATAAATTTGGGTTAGTTAGATCAGGGAGGATTAGTGTCGCCTTTGAAACACAGGGGAAGTGGTTCCTTGCGGAACCTGGTAGTTTATTTGGGTGGATTTAGAATCCCTTAGAATTATTAAACCTATATATACATTTCAATCTCAAGCCTAGACTAAAATATTATTAATCTCTATAATCAGCCACAAAGGAATATTATAATTGACTTACTATCATTCATTAAGAAAGATACCTATATTCATTACATAAAAAAAAAATCTCACTTGAACACATGAGGATGGCACAAACATCCTGTATAAAGTTTTACTCACATGCATCAAAATATTCACTCTTACATGCGTTATCTTACACACATGCATGATCCTGTAGTTCTGGATACCTGAGATCATCTTTCAGGGTGAGATGACAGGCAAGTATGTATCCTGTAAAGGAGAAGTCACCCCTGACCAGTGATGAACTTCAAGCAATACCAAAGGATGGAAGATACAGGGACAACTGGAAAGAACTTTGAATCAAAGACATTATGGAGAATGAACTTCAGGAAAATGGATCATGTAAGATTAATCGCCAATCACATTAATTTCACATATAGGGAAGTACTTCCACATATACATTGGAATAAATATACATCCACCATGACATATCTAGAACACAAACAAATTTCACACTGACATTAGGGGCTGTACCGTAAATAAGGACATCCCATAAATTGTATATCTGTAAATAGGTCTCTAGTACCAGAGGATATATGTGTATATATGTACTTAAATAACATGTGACATATATAAATGTGTACAAATAACACATATATAGATATAGATATATAGCATAATAATGATCTAATCGACTAATATAGATAGAAAGGAGAGAGTTAAAATACTAACTGTTAATAGACAAGGACAGAGTAGTTTAGGGTGGAAAAGGGAATGTTGTAACTAGAGAGGTAATATAGGGACAGAATAAATCAGATTTCATTAGATACAAGTTAATATATACATATATACCTATAAATGTTATGAATTGTTACATTGGAATTAGCATTACATAAGGCATAGGATAGTTCAAGTTTACTTAAGATTTAAATTTTATATTGATTGCAATAGGAATGACTTTTGTATTAAGAAATTGTTATATTGTAAAAATGTTGTTGGCACATAATCCTAATCCTCTTCCCACAACTGAGTCTTAGCATAAAATAGGAACTTAGATTAGCAAATAGACAGATTAGGGTTGGGAGGAGGAGGTTAGATGGGAGCAATAAGTAACATAGATAGATTAGAATAGACATAAAAGGTAAGAAACTGGCGTGGGCCAGGACACAAACAACAGGAAATGGAGGATTTGTAACAGAGGCTGGCACTAGAGAAAAAGTGCCAGGATGAAGAGTATGTGAAATTGATCACTTCAACAAGGGAGGGGGCCTGAGGAGTTTGGAATCTCGAGGAGGAGAAGACTCTGGCTGGAGGAGAGAGCGGTTGGTCCCTCAGCTGGGAGAGGTGGATAAAGACTTTCTCTTGAGAGTTACCCACTTTTCCTGCTGGTGACTAGAAATACTTCCCCCCAACATTTCCCAATTAAAGGGACTTTCTGAAGAGAAACCTGAGCAGACTTTACCTCAGCTCCTGTTGCTCAGGGGTGAGTCAACCTGACTTTCTCTCAGGGGGCTAAGGCTGCCAAGGCCTGAGTTCCCCCCAAACTCGAAGAGGGAGGGGAAAAGGTGTAGATAGAGATAGGGACCCCCTTTCCCCACTTTCCTTTTCCCATTCTTCCCTGCCCATTATTCCTTTTGTATTACCTGTTTGAGTTGACATTGAAAGTTATCTGTTCCCCAAGTTGAGTGTGAGTGAACAGATCAAGGGGAAACCCTTTGGTCTTGAGTAGTGGAGGGGGGACAAGAGGGACAAGAGCAAATTGGGGAGAGCAGCTTTAGCTAAGGAGGGAAGGCAGAAGGGGGAAAATCTTCAAACCCCTTCTCCTCTCTCTGAGCCAACCCTAAACATCAGCTGTCTCCCCTGAACCTCGCTTTTGAGGAAGGGAGGTTCTCTCCACTCTTCCCCCACTCAATACTAAAATACTAACCCCTTGGTTACAAATTAACTTCCTTTTTTAAATACACTTCTGGAGAAATTAGTTCCAGAGAGGCCTCCCTTTCTTGGAGGATACCACATGGTTTGAATCCTTGCTTAATTCACCACTGAGTCCTCCAGCTGAGGGGTTAATGAGCCCTGCCAGGGACTGGAGCAACATTTAGGGTGATAGGCTAGACTTTTTACTCTACCCTCTTTTACATTTCTCTACTTTCACTCATTCCACCTGTTTGTAAATAAAGCTACTGAAAGTCAATTTGACTTGAGCTATAATATTCTTAAATTGGCAACCACAGTACTATCTTAGAATTCTCATATATTTAGTCAAATCCTTAGTTTTAATTCCTTACACTAATGTATTGTGGCACAGTCAAACGTAATAGACTTTTCTACTAGCAGCAATGCAACAATCCTGGACAATCCAGAAGAACTTAGGAGAAAGAATGCTATCCACATCCAGAGAAAGAACTGTGGGAGTAGAAATGCAGAAAAAACAACAACATATGATTAATATTTGGTATCTGCCATGCTTCTGGAGATCCCTTACATGGCAGCCCATGAAAGTGATGCTTGGAGGCGTATGATCACGGAATAGTTCCATCACCAATTGCGTGTGGGTGAGAGGCAGCCCTTGCTTGGTCTGAATCAATGAGGGAACATGTAGTAGCAGCATCTAAAACCATGAATATGGGGGAATGGAAGATCTGCCACAGCTTTATGATAAATGAGAAGATTAATGGGAAAGTTTGGGATTTGTTCCCTGAGGCCAACAAAGTCTGCACCATACTGGTTAGAAAGATCCAGGAAGAGTCACTGCACACCTACCTCTTCACCTATAGCAGTATTTACAACTCTATTAGCATGGAGACATTATCTGATATGTTTCAACTGGATTTGCCTTCTGTTTATTCCATAATCAGCAAAATGATCATCAGTGGTTTGAAGGGGAAATAATTGGTGTTTGGCATTAAAAGATCCTTATATTGCAAATATGAATAACATTGAAATTGGTTTTGAAGAATGATACATGTATAACCCAGTGGAATGTCTTGTTATCTCTGGGAGGGGGGAAGGAAGAGGGGTGGAAAAAATCATGAATCATGTAACTGTGGAAAGATATTCTAAATAAGTAAATAAAATTTCTTTTGAAGTGCATACCGAGTTTTTTTAATCAATGTTTACTGATACGCCTTTCCCACCACTGGGTGTTAATTACAAGGGACAAAGAAGGACATGAGTTATTAGTAATACCAAGCTTAGCTGGTATTTATGATAGAGAGATTTCCTAAAGACTTCTAGAGGACCCATCAGGTCTGCTTAGAAAACAGTTACCCAACACCCAGTATTAAGAATAACTAAAAGTATTAGTGTACTTTTTTATAATGCTATTGGATCTGACTGGGTATGAACTAACTTTTGTTCCCTCTGAAGGTAATACTTCATAACTTCCAACTCGGATAGGGATTAACTGTTGAAAGGTAGAGTAAAATAAAGTTTCCTAATAGGATTTCTCCACAGTTACTTTCTGCCTAAAGTGGAAAATCAGAATCAATTGGCACAGGTCATTTAGCTTTTTTTCTGCATGAAAATGGTTCTTGTGTTGCTCCTATAAATGCCTTCTAGTACATTACTAAAAGTTTTTACTAAATATTTACATATTCAACATTGTAATTTCTGACCTTTTAGAAAATGCTTCAGTAGCTTATAATAACCCCAGGGGAAGACATTATTCAATACACCCCTAATTCACCTTAAGTAGTAACTTACACAAGACATTGTATCATATTGGCTAAAGCAATTGATTTGGGGTCAACACTGTTGTTGTTTAGTCGTGTCCAATGCTTTGTGACCCCATTTGGAATTTTCTTGGCAAAGTTATTGGAGTGGTTTACCATTTCCTTCTCTCTCCAGTTCATTTTGTAGATGAGAAACTGATGCACTCAGGGTTCAGTGACTTGCTTTTTTACACACAGTTTTTAAATATTTGAGGCCAGATTTGAACTCAGGAAGATGAATGTACCTGACTTCAGGCCTGGCATTCTATCCACTGTGCCACCCAGCTGACCCTTTGGGTCAGGATTATCTGGGTATCAAATCCCATTTCCCATGCCTGTTATCTGTGTGACCGTGGGTGAGATGCTTATGAAATGAAAATATTTTAGAAAATGAGAATAATAATACTGACCATTCTGACCTCATATTGTTATTATGAGATTCAAATGAGATAATTGATGTAAAGTATTCTGCCAACTTTAAAGTGCTACATATATTAGTATTGATAAATTGATAATTCATCCTCAATTCAGCACCATGAAAAGCTTGGTCAGACAGACATAAATTTCTTTTAAAAATCAAATTATAATAACTATATAGCATAACATTACCCTCCCATCCAGAATCATTAAATTCAGTGCTTATCTATAGTAATGAACTCATGTAAGGTTATAAATTAAATTATTTCTTTGCTGTTTTTGCCTGGGTTTTGTTCTGTTTTGAATTGTAATTGCCTAGTTTTAGTCATGTTTTCATATGCCATCATAAATCATTTATGGAAGAAAGTAGGGGTTAAATAATAAATAAATAAATAAAACATAGACAAATACAGTCAGAAGCTCATTAGGCAAAAACATGTGAATGGTAGAGGGAAAAGTCACCTCTACAATAATATATATGTATATATCGTTGTTGTTGAGTCCTGTTTGACTCTTTGTGACCCCATTTTTGGTTCTCTTGACAAAGATACTGGAGTGCTTTGACATTTCCTTCTCCAGCTCATTTTAGGGAATAGGATCTGAGGCAAACAGGGTTAAGTGACTTACCCATGGTCACATAGGTTGTGTCTGAGGCCATACTCAGGAAAATGAGCCTTCCTGACTTCAGGCATTTTACTTCATTCACTACACCACCTAGCTTCCTCTAAATAAAAAAATTGCCTCCTTGTAATTACTGACCAATATGTTTATCCCATCCTCTATGTGTTTGCAAATCTAATTATGTTCTTCTCTTTTCAGAAGATAGGAATGAATGTTAGGAAATAAAGAGATAGAAAAGGAGAGAAGTGGTGAGGAAATAAAAGAGAAGACTAATGGAGGCTTTCCCTTAATGGAACAGGTTATTAGTTTGCTTTCAAAATGAGGTCCCCTTTTCCCCAACCTGTCCATCACAGAAGTAATGGACAAGTCCACTGCTGCCAGCCTGATGGCAGTCAGATTCATGGAAGCATGATGGCTGGAACATTTTGTGTCCCCTGGGAATGCTAACTTCAGTGCCTTTCACTCAGCTATCTGAAGAAGAAGCAACATGGAGAGAAGAGAAGGGAAAGAGGTCAGAGGTTTGACCTCAAGGCTCTGGGTTAGAGCAGGTGGTAAAGGGCTGAGGACAGAATCCTGTGAGCCCCTGGAGGGGTTAGCACTGGGTGGTTAATTGTGCTTGGAGAGAAAAGTCAAACCTCTCTTGAATCTGGACTCTTTTCCTACTTCACCCCTACTGGGCAGGACCAAACTCCATCTGTGTTTGCTCAGGCCAGCTGTCCCAGTGCTATTTTACCATCTCTACTGCACATATGGCTCCCCTTATCCCCCAACCTTTCCTCCTTCCCCAAAGGAAGTTTTCCTAAGGATTTTTGAGCTGGCAGATTGATTACTTATAGGACTCCAGGGTGATCCTTTGGGCTGTCCTTGTTATCTTTTCTGAAGTCAGCAGCATCTGAGAAAATCAGACAATGTTGCTTCAGGGGACATAATTCAACAATTGCAAGGAGGAGGCTAACCCACAGGCACACATAGTTTGAGGATTTCTCAGATCCCAGAACTGTATCAAGCAGAGCATCATGGAAGGATGAAACCACTGTCCCAGTGGGATGGAGCTTATGTTAGAACCAAGATCAGCCTAGTACAATGGCAAAAGAGGCAATTATTTAACCACTTATTAGCTATATGACTTTAAACCTCAATTTCTTCACTTATAAAATAAGGCAGATAGACAAGATGATATGTAGGGTTCTACCCAACTCTAAATCTATGTTTCTATGATTCTATGATCTCCAAGGTCCATTCCATTTTTAAATTCTATCATACTATGATATAGCTAGAACCAGCTTTTTTTTTTTTTTAAATTTCCAGGTACACAAGTTAGTTTTGTGACCAAAAGTAAATAATTTCCTTTCTCTAGTACTTAGTTTCTCTATTTGTAAAAGGAGAAAGCTAGAGTTGCTGAACTCTAAATCAATATCCTTCCTTCAACAAAAATTTGTTAAGCATTTATTCAATTCCAGGCACTGTACGAAATACTAGGAATACAAAGAAAGACAAAATACAAACAAAAACAAAAACAAAAGACAAAAACAATCCATGCCCTCAAGGAAAGTATATTCTTTTTTAAAAATTATTTTAATAACAAATTTCCACATAAGCTTTCCAAAGTCATGCGATACATATTGTCTCCCGGTCCTCTTCCCTTCCCCCTCTTGGAGCTGATAAGCAATTCAATCTGGGTCATACATGTTTTATCACACAAAACATTTCCATATTATTAATTTTTGGAAGTGTATAATCTTATAGAACCAAACCCCCCAAACATATATCCAAATAAACAAATGATAAATCATATGTTTTTATCTTCATTTCTATTCCAACAATTCTTTCTCTGGAGGTGGATAGTGTTCTTTTTTATAAGTCTTCAGAAGAGTCCTGGATCATTGCATTTCTTTTAGTAGCAAAGTCTAACCCATTTGATCATTCCACAATGTTTCAGTTATTGTGTATAATGTTCTTCCTGGTTGCACTTATTTCATTCTGCATCACTTCACCTAGACCTTTCTAGCTCTTTCTGAAAGCATCCCGTTCTTCATTCCTTATAGCACAATAGTAGTTTTTTCAGCCATTCCCCAACTGAAGGACATCCCTTTAGTTTCCAATTCTTTGCCACCACAAAAAGAACATCAATAAATGTTTTTGTACAAACAGAACCTTTCTCATTATTTTAAAATCTCTTTGGGATACAGACCCAGTAGTGGTATTACTGGATTAAAAGGTATGCTTTCTTTTTTAGCCATTTGGGCATAATAAGGAAGGGATATTCTAATGGATGTCCATTAGAATATCCCTTCCTTATTATGCCCAAATGGCTATATATATATATATATATATATGTATATATATATATTAATGTATATATACATATATGTATATGACATGAACATAATAGAAGAATGCAATCTGAAATGGGAGAAGCATACCAGGAAAAATTTCATAAAGAGATGGATTTGGAGCTGAGATCAAAGGAAACTTAGGAAACTAAGAAGAGGAAGTGAGAGAACAGCTAATTTCATTCTTGGAGTAAAAACTAGTATAAACACTCAGAGAAAAGAGATAAAATATAGTGTCTGAGAGACAGACAGATAGCAACAGAGAGTTAATTTTTTTTTTATTCTGGTGGTTATAGAAGTCATTGGAACTCAGTGAGCAGGGGTGTAAAACTTAACAAAGTTCCTTCTAGCTTCAAGGTCCGTATTACCATCTTAACTCCATTCCCCCCACCAAAAAATCCTTACCTTCCATCTTAGAATCAATCCTCTATATTGGTTCCAAGGCAGGAGAGTAGTAAGCCCAGAAAATGGGGGTTAAGTGATTTGCCCAGGAACCCAGGACTTCCCATCTCTAGGCCTGGCCTCAATCCACTAAGCAAATTAGGTGTCCCCAATTCCCATTTTCTTGGGTAGTCCCACTCTTTTATTTTTTGTAAATATATTTTATTTTACCAATTACATGTAATAAATTTCCACATGTTTTCTTTTTTCTTTCTTTCTTTTTAAACCCTTACCTCTTTTTTTAGGAACAATATTATGTATTGGTTTTAAGGCCAAAGAGTAGTAAGAGATAGGCAATGGGGGTAAAGTGACTTGCCCAGGGTCACACAGCTAGGAAGTATCTGAGACCAGATTTGAACCTAGGATCTCCCTCTCTATAGGCCTGACTCTCAATCCACTGAGCCACCCAGCTGCCCCCTCTACCTAAATTTTCTGAAGTTATATGATCCAACTTGTCGCCATCCTATCTCTTTCTGGAGATGGTAAGCAATTTGATCTGGGTTATGCATGTATTATTATGCAAAACAAACTTCTATATTGTCTCTTTTTGTAAGAGAATAATCATATAGAACCAAAAATCCAAATAAACTAAAGTGAAAAATTATATACTTTCTTCTGCATTCTGACTCCAACATATAGGATAGCATTATTTATCATAAGTCCATTGAAATTGTGCTGAATCACTATATTGATGAGAGTAGCTAAGTCTTTCACAGGTGATCATTACACAGTATTGCTGTTACTGTATACAGTGTTCTCCTAGTTCTGCTTATTTCACTCTGCATCAGTTCATGTAGGTCTTTCTATTCTTTATGAAGTCATCCTGTTAATTTCTTACAGCACAATAGTATTGCATCATCATATACCACAATTTGTTCATCCATTCCCCAATTGATGGACATCTCCTTAATTTCTAATTCTTTGCCTCCACAAGTAGGTTCTTCCCTCACCCCAACTACTTTTTTATCTCTTTGGGATACAGAGTTAGTAGTGGTATTACTGGATTAAAGGGTATGTACTATTTTATAGTCCTTTGGGAACAGTTCCAAATTGCCATCCAGAAAGGTTGCATCAGATCACAACTCCACCAACAATGCATTAATGTCCCAATTTTGCCACCTTGACTTCAACATTTATCACTTTCCCTTACTGTCCTATTGGCCAATCTGAAAGGTGTGAGGTGGTGCCTCCAAGTTGTTTTAATTTAAATTTCACTAATCAAGAGGAATTTAGAACATTTAGAATATGATTATTGATAACTGATTTTCTTCATCTTAAAAATTGCTTGTTCATATATTTGGACTATTTGGCAATTGGGGAATGACTTGTATTATAAATTTGACTTAGTTCTCTACATATTTGAGAAATGAGAACTTTTTTAGAGAAATTTATTATAGAAATTTCCCCCAGTTTGTTATTTCCTTTCAAATCTTGGGTATATTGGTTTTGTTTGTTTAATTTCATTTGGTCAAAATTATTCATTTTGCGTCTTGTAATGTTCTTCATCTCTTGTTTGGTCATAAATTCTTCCTTTCTCCATAGATCTGCCATTCTATGTTTCCCTAATTTACTTATGATATCACCCTTTATATCTAAATCACATAACCATTTTGACCTTATCTTGATATAGTGTGTGAAATATTGTTTCTGCTATACTGTTTTACAATTTTCCCAGCAGTTTTTGTCTAATAGAAAGTTTTTATCCCAAAATCTAGGGTCTTTAGGTTTCTCAAACACAAATTGCTAAGTTCTTTTACTCCATTGATCCACCAATTAATTTCTTATCCAGTACCCAATTGTTTTGATCATTACTGCTTTTTAGTACTATTTGAAATCTAGTACTGCTAGACCACCTTCCTTCATATTTTTTTTCATTAATTCCCTTGATTTATTTTTTCTAGTTCTATAAAATAATTTTGGTAGTTTGAATGGTAGTGCACCAAACAAGTAAATTAATTTAAGTAGAATTGTCATTTATATTAGCTCATCCTACCCATGAGTAATTAATATTTTTCTAATTGTTTAAATCTGAATTTGGGTGAAAAGTGTTTTGTAATTGTGTTCATATAATTTGTATTTGTCTTGGCAAGTAGATTCCCAAGTATTATATAATGTCCAGTCATTTTAAATGGAATTTCTATCTCTTTCTGCTGAACTTTGTTGGAAAGATATGGAAATTCTGATGATTTATGTGTGTTTATTTTGTATCCAGCAACTTTGCTAAAGTTATTAATTATTTCAACTAGTTTTTTAGTTGTTCTAAGATTCTCTCAGTATATCAACCTATCAGTCAAAAAGTGATAATTTAATTTCCTCATTGCCTACTTTTTAGCCCCACTCTTGAATATGGATACTTTTTTTCACTTTGGAGAGTAGTTTGGGCTTTAGCAGCCATGTTGGAAGCAAGAGCAAGTGTTCTGGTTGAAAGTATCAGTCAGGGTAGTAATGGGAAGATTTAAAGGGTTTGGAGGTCAGTGAAAAGAGGCAAGATTGGCAGTCTTTCCTTCTCAAGGATTCCTTTTTGGTTCACTTTTCCTGCTCCAAGGGGATCTATTTCAACTCAGGTGTCAGTGGTCCCTATTTCAACTAAGGTTTTTCACTGAGTATGCTGAATAGACTGGGAGAAACCACAACTAAGATAAATAGAATGCTCATGTTCAAGATACTATAGATCTAGGGTTAGAAGAGAACTGAGAAGCCATCTAGTCCAATTGGGACTGAGACCCAAGAGGAAAAGCAAGAAGTCTCGGCTACTTCTGCTACTTTTGCCCATGACTTGGAAATTAAATCATACTTCCAGTCTCTCTTTACTACACTGCCATCATTCCTAGAGATTTCACTGTTAACTTTGAATACCTTTCTAAGCTTTATTTACACATTTCCTTTAACTTTTTTATCTTATGATCTAAATTCCCATTTTACTTCAGATCCCATTGGGGTCAAAAGTACTCAAAATCTCCCAGGTTTTGAACTTTGTAATTCTCTTCCCTGTCCACAATTTATTATCCCTTCATCTCTCTATCTTCTATTCTTGTCTTGTCATCTCTGACATTGATTCTCTTTATTATTCCAATCTGCCAAGTTGGAGTCTGTCATTCTCACTTCACTCTCCTTTGTAAGCAGTTTTGATGATGGGCATCTCTTTCAATAATGATCTTTTCTCTATCCTTGAATCCAATACTCCAATCAGTCAATCAATTCACAAGTATTATTAACACCTATAATGTGCCAGGCACAATACTAGGCAGTAGGGGGTACTAATGTTTGTTGTTGGTTGTCTCTCCAACTGAGGATGACAATTGTCTTTGTGCGTTTTTGTGCACAAAGACACCTGTGCATGAAGATTTAAGTGGAAAAGTCAATGCACAGACAGTCCCACTCTCTCGGGATTGGAAGCCTGGGTCCAGTGGCACAAAAAGTCGTTACACCTGGAGACTTCCTCAGCTGCATTGGATGGCCGTGTTGTCTTTTGTGCTCCAACACGCCCTAAACACTCCACAGTGCTTTGCTGCATCGCCATCTCAGCCATTGAACCTTCTTGTTGATTTCTTCCGCCTGTTCCGCCGAAACAGTCTTCACATGCTGGGTGAGCAAAACCCTGATTCACCAGGGGTCGATGTCGACCCGATGGCTACCCTCACAAGGTTTAGCTGGCCTGTTGAAGCCGTTGCCCAGGGTGTGGCCACTGCCTCATGCTAGCAGCAACTGGGAGGAGCCACAAGTGAGAGCTGGGTGTCAGGTGAGGGTCAGAGGCTGGAGAGCTGCCCTAGGAGGGCACGACAAGCCCTCCATACCAGAGATACTACCCCTCCCTGAACACCCCATACACCCCAGGGGGGGGGCTACTAATACTAAGAATGAAACAGTAGCTTTACTATGATGTCCCATTGCTTCTGCTCTTCTAACTCTTAAATCAGGTAATTCCTGCCATCTGTCCTACTATCTCATGCTGGTGAACAATACTAGAAAAATCACGTGATGATTTGGTCCACTACAACTCTGTTATTTAATTCAAATGGATCCTGATTGCTGTATAACAGTCCTTTAATTCATTTTTTATGAACACTCAAAACATATTCTTTAAAACTGCTGTTCCAAACTTTGCCTTATCTTTTCAAGTTCCCAGATCCATAACTCCCTCTTTTCTCTTAGCAGATAATGATGTTTCCCGCCTTGCTAAGAAGGTTCAGTATGGCCGGTATGAACCCTTTGTAAGCACTCCTCTGAACCTTTCACTCTTCTCTCTCAACCTTATTTTCTTCCCCCACTTTTAAAAGAAAACTTTGTGAAAGCTAAGCTCTATGATTACACCTGGATTCCAACCCCTCTTGTCTCATCAGTGAGCTCCTTTGTCCTAAAAGCCATTCTCTTCTCTCTTCATTCTCCTTCTATCTCCTGTCCTCTCGTCTTCTTTCATCTCTTCTCCCCTCCCCTCTTTTTGCACTTCCCCTTAGATTACAAATGCTGTTAGTTCTGTTAAGCTTCTTCCTCCTCCTCCTCTCTAGCTCTCTCACTCACTTAATCAGTCTCTCTCTCTCTCTCTCTCTCTCTCTCTCTCTCTCTCTCTCTCTCTCTCTCTCTCTCTCTTTTTCTCTCTCTCTCTGTCTGTCTATCTATCTGTATATATCTATCTACACACTCTCTCTTTCTCTCCTTCTCTCTCTGTCTCTCTGTATACCTCTGTCTCCCTCTATCTTTCTTTCTCTGTTTTTTTGCTCTGTCTCTTACTCTCAGGGTATCTATTTTTCTCTCCTATTCCTTTCTTTCTACCGCCCACCTTCAGTCACTTTGTAATATTCTTTATGATATTTATGATTGCCCTATATTTCTTTTTCCTTTCACTGTCATATTTTTAGGAAAAAAATTATTTTACACTTATTGACTCTACTTCCTCCCCACCTACTCACTCCTCAACCTTTGGCTTTCAATATCAACACTAAAATTGAAACAGCTTTTTACAAAGTCACTGATGACCTACTTATTGCTAAATATAGTGGCCTTTTTTTCCCAGTTTCCATCATTGAACTTTAGGTGGTATTTGACCCTGGAGACTGCTCCCCTTTCATATTGATCACCTCTCCTTTCTGAATTTTCTTAACCATATCTCTCCTTGTTTCTCCTTTTAGGGGGAATAGGAGATCAAGGAGATGGTATACATGTTGTCTGACCCAATAGAAAGCAAACTTCTCAAGAAGGGGGGACTTTCTTTTTGTCTTTGTATCTCTAATACCCAGTAAAGTAATTCACAGAATAAGTACTTGCATATTTGTTTGATTGCTTGATGCTTGTATGATTGCTTTTTCTTACTCTCCTTGGGTCATCCAAGTGTTTTCTATATCACAGATCAAGTCTTTACTATACCTGACATCAGCTTTTTTAAACACTGTATATCTTTTCTAGAATAGAGGCTGCTAATCCTTTGGGGGAAGATCCTAGGCTTGAGCTAATGGGGCAGCTAGGTGGTATAGTGGATAGAATGCTGAAGCAGGAGTCAGGAGGACCTGAGTTCAAACAGCTTCAGATACATACTATGTGACCTTGGTCAAGTCATTTAACCTTTGGTTGCTTCAGTTTCCTCAACTATAAAATAAATACCCTGGATAAGGAAATGGCAAACTATTTCAGTATCTGTATCAAGAAAATCCCGTTAAAATGTTACAAATAATTGGATGTGACTAAAGGACTTAACAATAAAAAAGACTTGAACTTAATCTATCATTTAGATATTTTCCCTGGGACCTGGATTGGGGACATAATGAGCCAGATAATATGAGGAAAGCCACATCTTTTTTTTAGGGATTAGTCTCCCAAGGGCTACCTTTTGAGACTAGATTAGGAGTTACTTGGTGGACAAGTGACATTTTAATTTTAGATGTTGGATAAATTTGTAAAAAAAAAATAATCTCTTTAAGAGCCATAGTCTTAATTCAGCTCCAGAAGTTACTACATAATGTGATATATAATACACATATACATATAGACATGTTATGTTATTAATATATATGCACACACATGTGGTAATATACACATATTTGTATATATACATATATATGCATATATTGTTAAATTTTGCAGAATCATAAAATTTCAGACTGTTAAGGAACTTCAGTGATCATTTAACCTCTTTTTTTATTTTCTAGGAATGCTAAATTTCATTCATGCATTTTGTTGTTATGTCACTTTTTTCTTGAATACAGCACTCTTTAATTCTCTGGATGAAAAAATAACTGGAATTAGTTCAGGAATAAATAGGTGTCTTAGATAGCTTAGGTGGATAGAAAATCAGTGCTGGAGACGGTAGAAAGTGGGTTCAAATCTGGTCTCATACACTTCCTAGTTGTGTTTCTGGACCTCAATTACATACCCCTTAACTGCTCCTCTGCCTTGTAATCATTACTTAGTATTGATTCTATAACCAAAGGTAAGGGTTTAAAAAATGGGGAAAAAATTAGTTCAGTAAAACTTACCAACACATTGACAGTCTGATTTTGTCAATCAATGCATTGATCAATATGCATTCATTAGACACCTGCTAAGTGATGGGCCTCATATTAGGCCCTGGAATATAAGTTGTTTCACACCCAACAGTCTCCACTTTAGCAAAGAAGGGAAGTGGATATATAAATTCTCACCTCCTTTTTGGAGCCAAATTTGGTCTCTATAGGATGAGAATGTTTTTCATCTATTATATTTCTGTAGTCATTATGTATATTCTTTTTCTTGATATCAACTCATAGAAGTCTACCCATGCTTCCCTAAAATTCTTCATATTCATTTTTTCTCATAATGCAATAATATTCTATTATATCCACAAACCACAATGTGTTTAACCATTTCTTAATCAATGAAATGTGTGTATTTATACAAATAATTTCTTCTATTTTTGCCTTGATTACTTTTTGAAATGAAAATGTAGTAGAGAATTAGGTAAGCATATGGTTTCTGATTCAGTCACTTTTGTTCATAACTATTAGCCCTTGAGGCATACACCCCACTTATTTAGGGTTGTACAGCAATTGGTGACAATATTAATTAGCTTCCAGCTCTGCTAATATTCCTTTTTTAGTTCCACTTAAAGCAAAAGATTATTTTTAAATGAAGCTATAGGACAGCTTCATATTTGGGACAGAGAAGAGAGGAAGGGAAATGGAAATGATCTGCCCAGTATTTAAAAGGTGACATTTCTAGTTCAGAATTATTTTCCTTGCAAGGTTCAGATTTGAGGCTTAAGGACTGAAGGGAAAATATATAGACTAGGCTGCTGCCATAATCCTAGCTTACTGCTTATATTTCCTGATAAATCTGAAGGTACTTTCTTCAATGTATTTTTTACCTTGTCAAAGAATTCTACTCATCCATCCTTGCCCATCATGTGCAACTTTTGTTCTTATCTTCCTAAAATCTGCTCCAAGGGACCCACTCAGTATTCTTAGTGGTCTTCCTTGCATTAATTTGATATTATGTAAATACTAGTGGTGGTTAATGGCTATCTACTTTTTAGCTCTTACTCTTTTTTACATTAACAGCCCATTTTTTCTTAAGGGTTACATTTATTCTAGGAACTGAGGGTACACTGAGAGAATGTGAGGGAGGAAGAAGAGAATCTGCTACCAAACATTCCCCAACTGGGGCATTTTCCAGTAGCCTTTTGGCTGATAAATATATTGATCAGGTCAGCATTTCTATTAGGAGTCTAATCAATACCTAGGTCTTTGAAATAACAAAAATTTCCATTAGGTGGCTGCCAGATGTCAGGTGTCCATTGACCCATTTACATATGGGGCCAGCCATCATTTGTCCATCAATCCATGACCCTAGGAACTCCCTCTTTTTTACCATGTTACCTTTTCTCCCTGCCAGCTGGTGACCCTTACTCTTGGGATCCATTCCAAATACTGAGTATGTCCTACAGAGGATGGATGAATACTGTAGAAGAAGCACTGGCTATAATCAGAAAACCTTAGTTGAAATCTTTGCTCTATTATTTATTATCAGTGTGACCCTAAGCCTCAGTTTTTTTTTTCATCTAGAATCTCAATGGCTCTTCTTGCTAATCTTAATATACTTTTGTGAAATAAATGTTGACTGTGACTTATTTATATGTGCCTTTTCAGTGGCTAAGGCTTATCAGTCAAACCGCCCTCTTTATTTGAGGTAACATGGTACAATGGGGTGAGGGAATATATGAGTTAAATCCTACCTTCTTTTTACTGACAATGACTATTTCCACAAAAATATGTGAGAATGCAACATTTTAAATTATCTCTTATTTTCTGTAGTAGCTATGCATTATTAGACAAGGCAGATGCTCCAAACCTTATTTAACAGAGGTAAGCAGAAGTGTTGTCACCCTTTGCTCCTTTATTCTTTCATTTAAGAAGTTCCACTGATGTATTCAAGACTTCATTTCATGATGGTATCTACTAGATTACAGTGACTCATAGGAGAATTGTTTTTAACCTATATGTAAATGAAGCAGATTCCATTTGGTCAAAGAGGCCTCTATTTTGTTATCTATAAAATGGGGCTGTATTTTTTTCTTTCCAGAGACAGTTATGTAATTATGAATTTTATTCATCAATAAAATCAGCTACAGTTTTATAGTCAAGTATTCTGGGAGAGAAGATGAACATACATATGACACATTTTAAAAGGTCAATTTGATAGTTTATAAACTATAGTATTCAAAAAAGAATCATTGATAAGAAATGCACTGGTTCTCAACTCTTGTCCTTCTGCTTCATTCAAAGCAAACACTCCATTAAAAATTCAAGTTTGCTAAAGGATGGCTTCACAGCATAGTCTAATCTCTCTGTAGTTTAATAAGGGTAAAAAAAATCAAATTTGAGCTGGAAGCAATCAATATTATGATTTTTTAATATCAGCTCTTCTGCACATGTGGTTTCTCCTCCTATTTCTTTCACATCCTCCAGTGGAAGTATTTCTTAGGATTTTTCAACACAGTTTTGTCATTAACTATGATTCTCTGTTTATCTGTTGGAAAGTGCTGTCATTTTCCCTGAAGCTGGCATTTGAAAAAAAAGTGTATCAGATGGCTTTAAGGGACAGCCACTAAATTGTCATCTTCATACTGTGGTTATGGTCCTCAATAGTAACGGTGTAATTCCTGTTACTAACTGAAAGTCTCTCTAAATGTAAAAATATCAGATTGCTTCTAATGCCTAGGGTAACTGTTTCCTGAAAGACCTCTGTGGATGGGAAATACTCATTGCAGTCCTTTTACTCAATATCCTAACTCAAAGAGATTTATCAGATGGACCATCATAAAAGGCACTAAGGAATGTATGGCATCAGGAAATGCTGTCATGTTTCATTTTTAACATGAGATATGTTCTGAAAAAGGACTGGGTGCCAGCAACGACTGGTGATAATTCACTTGCACCATCTCTCTCTCTCTCTCTCTCTCTCTCTCTCTCTCTCTCTCTCTCTCTCTCTCTCTCTCTCTCTCTCTCTCCCATCAAAAAGAACTGCTATAAATATTTTTGTGCTTATGGTAAGGCCAGGTTTTCTTAGTTTTGAAGCTTGATATATAGTAGGTCATTCTTGCTTTTCTTGTGTGCCTACATATATATACACATATATGATACATACATACATAAATATATATATATATATCATTATATAATGAACCTATGACTTCACTGGCATAGAGAACTTCTACTGGAAAAAAATTACTTCTACCAATGCTTATTAGCATCTGTTTCACAACTTGTAGACTTAAAGAGGCACCCAGAACACTGAAAGGAGTTGCCCAAGGTCACCTAGACATTATATGTAGAAGAGGTCCTTGCCTTAGTCTTCCTAACTCTAATAGCAGTTCTATATGCACTATGCAGGCTGCCTCTTATGAACATAATATGAGAATTATGACAAAATTCCTAATGAGGGATGGGAATTAGCTATTCTAACCATGGCCAGGCTACTGTAGAAGTTTGTCTTAAAATTTTATACCCTTTAAATTTTAGGGATCTATGATCCAATGACCCTATCCTAGATATAATCCTGGATGACTCATATAAGTTTGCACCATCCAGAATGCTTTTTAAAATAGATATATTGATAGGTAACAAATTTTTTATGCCCTCACTATGTTCCAGGCACTGGGCTAAGTGCTGGGAATATAAATATAAACAAAATTGAGGACTGGACATAAAAAGGAGCTGAAAAGAGGGTGGGGAAAGGAGAGTAGAAAAATGTGCAGAGTCAGTAGTAGAACCAGATAGAGCTAGGAGAGAAGTAAGCCAAAGGTTGATTGACATTTCCCAAATGAGGCTCCCAATGGGGCTTCCAGGCAGGATCTCACCAAAGGAAGGCAAGGTAGAAGCATCTCCAATTACTTAAATCTGACTTGTATAAAAAGTGTTTTGTAATTATGTTCATATGCTTTCTGGATTTGTTTTGGAATTTATACTCCTCCCTATGGTGAATTTAAATGGATTATCTTTTACTATCTCTTGTAGGATATCATTAGTGATATTTAGAAATGCTGATGATGGATGTAGGTTTATTAAATATTCTGATATTTTACTAATGTTATTGACAGCTTCAATTAATTTTAGTTAAGTTTATGATCATATATACCTATATATCATTGTATCATTTGTAAAAGAGATATTTTTTTACCCTTTGCCCATTCTGATACCTTCCATCTATTTTTAATTCTCTATTGCTATTGCCAGCATTTCTATTACAATATCAAATAATATTGGTGGTAAATGGACATCCTTGTTTCATTCCTGATCTTATATAGAAGGCTTTTAATTTATCCCCATTATAGTTAATATTGGCTGATGGTTTTAAATATATATTGCTTACTAATCTGAGAGAAAAATTTTGATCTGAAATGAATGTTTTTAATATTTTTAGCTTTTTGCAATAAATTATAAATTTTTATGTCTTAATATATGGTCAATTTTTATAAAAGTATCATCTACCACTGATTTCTATCCCCATACAATTCTTTCCAGATATCTATTATATCTCTGTTATTAATGAGTTTATCTCCTTAACTACTTTCTTATTTATTTTTTGGTTAGATTTATCCAGCTCTGAGAGGGAAATGTTTAAATTTCCCCCACTATTAGATTTTTCTTACTTATTTCCATCTGTACGTCCTTTAATTTTTCCTTTAAAAGAGTTAGATGCTATAACAGTTGGTGTATATATGTTCAGTAGTGCCAATGCTTCAATATCTCTCCCTCTCTCTCCCCCCACTCCCTGAGGTGGTAAATAATCAGATATAGGTTATACCAATGCTTTCATGCAATATATACCTCCATATTCCTCACGCCATGACAAAAGACACATATCACACAAAAATAAAGACTTAAAGAAGGAAATAAACTGAAAGATGATATGATTTGATTTGCAATCAGATTCCAACAGTTCCTTCTTTGGCTTGGATAACATTTTTTATTGAGTCTCTTTGGGTTATCTTGGAATCATTCATTGCTGATGAAAGCTTAGTTCTTTACAGTTGATCAACATATAATATTTATGTTACTGTACACAGTGTTCTCCTGGTTCTGCTCAATTCACTTTGCATCAGTTTATATAATATTTCCAGGTTTTTCTGAGCTCATACTGTTCATCATTTATTATGGCACAATAGTATTCCATTACAACTATATACCACAACTTATTTAGCCATTCCCCAATTGATGGACACCCCCCCAGTTTCCAATTCTTTGCTATTACAAAAAGAGCTGCTAAAAACAATTTTTAATAAGTAGGTCCTTTCTCCCTTTCTCTGAATCCTTTAGTATGCAGACATAATAGTGGTTTTGTGGGGTAAAAGGGTATGAATAGTTTTAGGGCCCTTTTTGTGTGGTTCCATATTGCTTTTTGGATTTGTTATATCAGTTCACAGTTCCACCAGAAGTATATTAGTGACTCAGTTTTCCCACTTCCAATCTAACAGAGCCTCACATTCTAATAGAAGGAAAACAATACATGGAAAAAGTTAGCTGGGGAGGCTTGAGGTCCTTAGGGAGCCATAGTTAAGCAGATAGAACATCTTTAATGTCATTTCCACTAATAAGAACATATCTATTCCTGGTCTTAAGCCATTTCTCAGTGCCAAGGACTCAGTGGAAAGAATGTTCTTTTCTAGATCTTTGGGAGATGTGACTACTGAGGAAGTAGGGACTATAATACCAGCCAAGACAGTTGCCAGATCAATTAGGAGTTAGAAGAGGAAGGGAATAATTATGAGTATTGAACTATAATTTGTACCATGCCTTCTTATTAGTCCTTTATTCCATTCCTGTCAGTTTGGACATTCAATGCCCTCTTAACTCTTCCATCTTAAATATTCTTTTTTTAAAATTTTAAACATTATTTTATTTGGTCATTTCCAAACATTATTCACTGGAAACAAAGATCATTTTCTTTTCTTCCCTGCCCCCCCCCACCTTTCCCTCTCCCATAGCCGACGCACGATTCCACTGGTTATCACATGTGTTCTTGACTCGAACCCATTTCCCTGTTGTTGGTATTTGCATTAGAGTGTTCATTTAGAGTCTCTCCTCAATCATATCCCCTCCACCCCTGTAGTCAAGCAGTTGCTTTTCATCGGTGTTTTTACTCCCACAGTTTATCCTCTGCTTGTGGATAGTATTTTTTGGATCCCTGCAGATTATACAGGGACATTGCATTGCCACTAATGGAGAAGTCCATCACCTTCAATTGTACCACAATGTATCAGTCTCTGTGTACAATATTTTCCTGGTTCTGCTCCTTTCGCTCTGCATCACTTCCTGGAGGTTGTTCCAATCTCCATGGAATTCCTCTACTTTATTATTCCTTTTAGCACAATAGTATTCCATCACCAACATATACCACAATTTGTTCAGCCATTCCCTTGCCCAATTGATGGGCATCCCCTCGTTTTCCAATTTTTGGCCACCACAAAGAGCGCAGCTATGAATATTCTTGTACAAGTCTTTTTCCTTATTATCTCTTTGGGGTACAAACCCAGCAGTGCTATAGCTGGATCAAAGGGCAGACAGTCTTTTATCACCCTTTGGGCATAGTTCCAAATTGCCCTCCAGAATGGCTGAATCAATTCACAACTCCACCAGCAATGAATTAGTGTCCCCACTTTGCCACATCCCCTCCAGCATTCATTACTTTCCATAGCTGTCATGTTAGCCAATCTGCTAGGTGTGAGGTGATACCTCAGAGTTGTTTTGATTTGCATCTCTCTGATTATAAGAGATGTAGAGCACTTTTTCATGTGCTTATTAATAGTTTTGATTTCTTTGGCTGAGAACTGCCTGTTCATGTCCCTTGCCCATTTATCAATTGGAGAATGGCTTGATTTTTTGTACAATTGATTTAGTTCTTTGTAAATTTGAGTAATTAAACCTTTGTCACAGGTTTTTATGAAGATTGTTTACCAATTTGTTGCTATCCTTATGATTTTGGTTACATTGGTTTTGTTTGTGCAAAAACTTTTTAATTTGATGTATTCCAGATTATTTATTTTTCATTTTGTAACTCTTTCTAAGTCTTGCTAGGTTTTGAAGTCTTTCCCTTCCCAAAGGTCTGACATGTATGCTATTCTGTGTTCGCCTAATTTTCTTATAGTTTCCTTCTTTATGTTCATGTCATTCACCCATTTTGAATTTATCTTGGTGTAGGGTGTGAGGTGTTGATCTAAACCTAATCTTTCCCACACTGTCCTCCAATTTTCCCAGCAGTTTTTATGAAATAGTGGATTTTTGTCCCAAAAGCTGGGATCTTTGGGTTTGCCATATACTGTCTTGCTGAGGTCGCTTGCCCCCAATCTATTCCACAGATCCTTCTTTCTGTCTTTTAGTCAGTACCAGATTGTTTTGGTGACCGCTGCTTTATAATATAGTCTGAGATCTGGGACTGCAAGGCCCCCTTCCTTTGTATTTTTTTTTCATTATTTCCCTGGATATCCTTGATCTTTTGTTCTTCCAAATGAACTTGGTTATGGTTTTTTCTAAATCAGTAAAAAAAAATTTTGGAAGTTCCATGGGTATGGCACTAAATAGATAGATAAGTTTGGGTAGGATGGTCATTTTTATTATATTGGCCCCTCCTACCCATGAGCAGTTAATGTTCTTCCAATTGTTCAAGTTTAGTTTTAGTTGTGTGGAAAGTGTTTTGTAGTTGTGTTCATATAGTTCCTATGTTTGTCTCCGGAGATAGATTCCTAGGTATTTTATTTTGTCTAAGGTCATTTTGAATGGGATTTCTCTTTCTAGTTTTTGCTGCTGAGCTGTGTTGGAGATATATAGAAATGCTGATGACTTATATGGGTTTATTTTGTATCCTGCAACTTTGCTAAAGTTGTTGATTATTTCGATTAACTTTTTGGTTGAATCTCTAGGATTCTTTAAGTAGACCATCATGTCATCTGCAAAGAGTGATAACTTGGTCTCCTCCTTGCCTATTTTGATGCCTTCAATTTCTTTTTCTTCTCTAATTGCTATTGCTAGTGTTTCTAATACAATGTCAAATAATAGAGGTGATAATGGGCATCCTTGTTTCACTCCTGATCTTAATGGGAATGGATTTAGTTTATCCCCATTGCATATGATATTAGTTGATGGTTTTAGATATATACTGTTTATTATTTTTAGGAACGACCCTTCTATTCCTATGCTTTCTGGTGTTTTTAGTAGGAACGGGTGTTGTATTTTATCAAAGGCTTTTTCTGCATCTATTGAGATAATCATGTGGTTCTTGTTGGTTTGCTTGTTGATGTGGTCAATTATTGTTGGTTTGCTTGTTGATGTGGTCAATTATTATCTTAAATATTCTAATGGGGTAAAAAGGAATGGTGGCAAGTAGCATATGAGTATTCTATCAATAACTTTTCAACTACAGTGAGAATGACTTCAACAGTAGATGTTCGAGCACTACCCAGGGGGGTTAATGGGACTGAATTTCCTCTGTGCAAAGTACAACATGTACATGGTACATCATTTGATATGATAAGAGACAATAGAGCATAGTGGGATGCCATCTGGAAAAATGAATGGGAAAATTCTCATCATGCCTGGTCATTGACAGGGAGTTTCCATTTGGAAGAAGTCTAAGGGAATTCATGATGCAGCTGATTCCACATTTCAAAGAAAAAAACTTTTTTTGGTAGACAGCTGTGTTCAGGACCTGGAAGATAAGAGGACATAAGGCAGGGCTAGAAATAAATCTTGCATCTTTTACCTGGGGATGGGGAATGGGGAATATTGCTAGCATCCTGGGGAAGTGAAGCAGAAGTGATCAAAGGACTGAGTTAAAGGGGACTTTAGAGAACATTTAATCCTACTTATTTTAAAGGCAAAATACAAGGGGTTAAGTGTCTTAGCCAAGGCCACACAGATAGCAAGTGTCACAGCTGAGATTTCAGCCCATGTTCTCTGAGTTCATAGCCAGAGATCTTCTCACCACTGCATAAAGAGATTTCTATCCTGTTAGTGGAACTGTTTTGTTGTTGTTTTTTTTTAAACCAGGGTTTCACTTTGGAAGAGTGTTTTATCCTTTGGCCATTTAGTTCAGATTGCCCTCCAGAAAGCTAATTAATGCCAATTACAGCGTTGATGGTTTGTGTGTGAGGGTAAAGTGTTTATTAAACATAGCATTCTAGTGGCCTCTGGCTTCTGATTTCACTCCTTTAACCAGTTCTATCACTTGCTATTTTGCCATGACATATCCATGATTATCGAAACAAGAACCGTGACACCATTAGAGCCCAGAGGAGAAGGAAATGCAGCAGTTCTGGGACAGACGAGCAGAGATGCATTTTCAGTGGGCCCAATAGCCTGAATATGACAACAGAGGCCCCAGAGCTAGTGTACTGGAAAATGAAAAATGTTCTCTTTATAGCTATGTACAAAATATCTATTGCCACATTCCTGGGGCACACTCAGGGTGCTGGAAAGAATGAATTCTTAATTTGGCAACTCATGAGTATTTACTGTATACCTATTCTTTGTGTGTCCCTAGATCAGATATTAATGGGGGACATAAAAGATGTCTAAGGAGAATCTTAGTGCAGCAGAAAGATGGAGAGCTGAATTTGGAATCACAAGACCAGGGGTCAAATCTCAATCCCCGACAGTAACCTGACTTTAAAGAACTCATGCAACTAAAATGTGTGGTACAGTGGAGAGAGCGGCAGGCAAGCATTCAGATCACCTGGGTTCAAGTTTTGGGCCTCCTACTTGCTCCCAATGTGACATTGGGCCCATCATTACACCTTTATGAACTTCAGGTACCTCATGTATAAAATGAGGGGATTGGATTAGATGACCTCCAGTAGTCCTTGGAATTGTCATGATGATAATATAATAATAAATAATTGGCATTATATAGGACTTTAAGGTTTGTGAAGTACTTTATAACTATATATGCATGTACATGCACACACATTATATGTATATATACAAGATGATAAATAAAATATACTATCTCATGGAAGTAGGCAATATTATTATTGCCACTTTACAAAGAGGAAACTGAGGATACATGACTTGACCAGACTCATACAGCTAGGACTTGTCTGAGGCAAGATTTGAACCTAGGATTTCCCTATTCTAGGACTGGTTTTCTAGCCACTAGAATCATCTAGCTTCCCCCTGCCATACCTGCTCTGAATGAGAACTATTATGAATGCTACCAATATGAACTACTATCATCTATTTGAAGCATTGAGGTTAATGCATATATACCAATTCCAGACACTATATAAAATTTATAAAATATAATTAGGCACTGACTACATTTTTAAAAACCTGTTATTTTCTGCCTTAGAATTTATACACAGTATTGGTTCCAAGGCAGAAGAATGCTAAGGGCTAGGGAAATGTGGTCAAGTGACTTGACAAATCTGAGGCCAGATTTGAACCAAAGTCATCAACTCCCAGCCTGACACCCTATCCAATGTGCTACCTAGTTACTCCTCATCGACTACATTTAATATAATATGCCATGACTATTTCATTTGTACTATTAATATTTATTCTTCTTTTTGCTGAAAGTAAGTTATTTAACACTAAGCATGAAATATTAAGTATGTAACAATAAGCAAATAAATGTTAGCAGAAAGTATGTACAGTAACTCTATAACAATTAAGTATGTAACACTAAGTAAATAAGTATATACTACCAAATAAGCATATAACACTAAGTAAGTATAATGAAAGTAAATTCATTTAATGCTAGATTAGGAGATTAGAAGGGAAGAGACCCGAGTTCTGCTAGTCCTCATTTCCACTCGCATGCTCTGTAACATTAAACAAGTCACTTCATCTCTGTGGTTTTTTAGAAGTTAGTCTTATGAAGTTAAATTTGTTCCCTTTGTCCCCAGTGGGCAGAACTTGGGACAATGGGTGGAAGGTACTAAAAGGCATATTTTTGCTAGATACAAGGAAAAAGTTTCCATCAATTAGAGCTAGTAAAAAGTAGAATTAGCTCCTACTGGAGATAGTGAGTCCCCTTTTAGTAAAGGTTTTGTGATCACTAGTTGAGGCAATTTTATAGGGGATTCTTAGATTCAGACTGAATTCGGTACCTCTTGAGGTCCCTTGCTACTCTGTAGTTCTGTGATTCTCTGATTGCTATAATTATATTTAGTTATGCTTAGCCATATGACTACCTGACCAAGGCATTTTAAGATGGGATTTGTGTTTTTTGTTAGTAATAAAATGATATTTGTAGTTTTTGAAGTGACTGGATGCCCTCCCATTCTCTTATTACTTATTCATGAAAGGGATTCCTCAACTCTAACTTTCTACCAGCTCTTCAAGAAACATCCCCCTTCTCCACTGGGTCCAACTTCATCTTACAATTTTTTTTTTTTTTTTGGTCCTTAGGCTGCAGGGTAGGATAGGAAAATATGGTTTGGGTTAGGCCATTTACCAACTGGACAAGTTGATTATCTCTCTAAGTATCAACTAGCGTAGTGACAAAATGGAGATACTGGCTAATGGCACTAATAGCTAACATTTATAGAGTGTTTTTGAAGCTTATACGTTGCTTTCTATGTGTTAATTCATTTTCATTCTCATAATAACCCTGGGAAGTAGATTTATATTTATTATCCCTATTTTAAAGATGAGGAACCTAAGACAGAAAGGTAAAGGTACTTGTCCAGGATCACACAGCTTGGAGGAATCATAAGTTGGAATTGAACTCATCTTCTTGTTTCCATACCCTAATACTCTATCCAGGACCTAGCAGCAATAATAGCAACTAGTGGGTAAGTGTCCTGTGAATAGGGGGCTGGTCAGGATCTGAAGTCCTGAGTCAGGAATACTGCCTTTAATACTTATTGGCTTTCTGATCCTTGGCAAGTCATTTGATCTGTTAGCCTTAGTTTCCTCATTTGTAAAATGAATATAATAATAACACCTACCAGGGTCACAGTAAGGATAAAATGATCAAATGAGTTAATACATGTAAAGCGCTTTGCAAACCTTGAAGTGCTATGAAAATGCTAGCTGTTGTTGTTCTTATAGAGAGCATGCACATCTCACTGGATTATTGTGAAAATTAAAGTTTTCAAAAATTTTAAAGACTGAGAGTTTGGGGGAAACTACAGTTGTTAGTGTGCCGGGGAGAACCCAATTTTTAGAGGGACGAAGACTTTGGAAGCATGTCTGTATGCTCGGCATTTGACACAAATTTTTTCCTCTATTTTTCAACATTTAATATCTCCTTATACAGGTTGGTGATTAAAATGATGAATGGAATTGAATTTTAGACTTTTACTAATCATTTCTGTGACTTCCTATCTATGAGATTTTGGACAAGTCACAACCATTCTGGGCCTTAGTTTCCTGGTTTATAAAATGAAGGTCTTGGACTGGATGATCTCTAAGATCATTTCCAAATCTTGTGAATCTATGAAATGAGAATATATACAAAAAACTTTTTTCTGAAAACCAAAAACCCTATAGAAGCACCTGCTAGCATTTTAATGATAACTCTTCTCGACCACTAAGAAGGCATAGGTGGGAGGTAACTGGATGCTTAGAGTTCCCCACTGTTTTAACTTCTGTAGTTGTTCTCACATCTGATATTCCTGATGGTGGTGGGGAAAGAGGAATAGCAAGGTAGAAAAACCAATGAGACTGAGGAAGAACTGGTTCCCTCCATGGTTTTTCTCTACCTGCTTAGAAAATGACAATAACATATGAATAAAAGGTTTTTTTAATACTACAGACTTTAAAACATAGTAGTTTCGTTGCTTCCCCCTCCCCAAACTTGTGGCAAGGCATCCCCAAGATTGTGATGAATTGAGCTGGAACCCTGCTTGAAACCCTAAGATCATCTAGGGCTGCAAAAAATGTTAGACCACAGTGGAAAGACAGATAATCCACCTAAACCCACCATGATGTTAAGGAACTAGGGAGAGGGAGGGAGAGAAAAGAAGCTTTAAGCTCAAACTTCTGAAAGGATGTCAACCTTTGAAGGGTCTTTCAAGTACAAAGCACAAGGGGCTCAAATGAATCTGACACAAGCGAGAAAATAAATATCTCCAAACACACAAATCAGCCAGATTGATGTGGGTGAGGAGGAATCCAGCAGAGCAACTTTTTTCATGGTTTAAGCTCCTTGCCCATCCCCCACTCCTTCAAAGAGATGAAACACAAAGAAAACGAAGCTCCTTCTTTGTTTGAGTCTCCCATTGGATTTTCTTCTGTTGCTCATTCCACAAAGGAAAACCCTAGGACAGAGAATTAAATTCACTCCAGCTAATGATGAGATCCTCAAAGTTGTAGGCCAGAGGCAATGGAATGGGTGCTTACCACCTCCTAACAGCCCCCCACCCACCCCAAGAACAGCATTGTCAGGACAAAAGGTTTTTGGACAATATTTTGCCTTTATAATTTGAACAAACTAAGCTAGAGGGCACCATACAAAAGGTTGTGTGAGTCTTTGTGTACCTTTGGGAGCTAAAAGAATCTGGGTGTATAGGAAGGTGGTGACACACAGAGAACCATATAAAACATCTGTATGCTTGGAGAGTCATTTTTATTATAATGATCCTTGGTTCATTCAAACTATCCATTCAATTGTTATTTCCTCTTCTTCCACTCTGCTCCCAGCTAAACTGATTGAATCAACAGTCTATGCCAACATGATTCCAAAGGAACTTATTGATTTGGTCAGTTCCATGGGGAGAAAATCAATCAAACTGGTTACTTGGCCTTCAGTAGATGAAGATTGGCAGATTTACCCCCCCCCCCCATTTTCAGCTAATAATATTATTTGCCCTATTCTCCTCCTAATACCCGAGACACCAGCCTAGTTCCTCCTGCCTCTCAGATTTTCAGAGAGATGGCAGTATATCCACCTCTTTATGATTTTCTATGTTAGTCTGGCATATGCTGTACAGAGTATCCAATCAGATCACCAAGCCACTTTCCTTCTCTTGATGCCCAATATCCTTTCCTTAAATTATAAGGCCAAACTTTTCATTAAGGCATAAGTTGTAAGTAGCTCCTTTAATAAAAGCATTAGAAATGAATAAAATGGATAATATCAAAGAGTCTTTCAGAGACAATTTCCTCCTTATATTAGCCCCTCTCTGGCAAGCAGGAAAGCCAAAAGTAGAGTAGTACAATTCTCAGTTTTACCACATTAGGAGCTAAAGAAAAGCATTACTTTCACTCACGTTATCTATAGCACTCAAACTTAGATTTCTAATTCATTGCTCAAAGGATAGCAGGAACTCCAGAAACCTCCCTATGGCTCAAAGGTAAGCTACCTCCTTGCTATGCTATATCCAGTCACAGCTCTACTCCCAGGAGGCAGTAGCTCTGCTCTACTTTCTCAGGCATTCTCCTTAATTATTCCTTGATTCATTTCACACTGGGTAATTGGGAAGGAGTAAATTTTCCTGCCTGACTGTAGCAGTTCTACCTTGCATGACTTGTGAGGGAGGATACAAGGCTTAACTAACAAGCCACAAGTTTCTCACCTTTTTTTCTCTTCCATCCATGAAATTCCCCAACCTGACCAACCTTCAATGTTTTCCACTTGTTATTCTTTAAGAGCAATTAGTCTCAATAGGCAAGCCAGCCAGAAAAAGCAAAGATAGTATATAAGATTATTAGAAGGTATAATGGTAGTAACTCAGAGAGAACTTGAAGGTTTCCATAGTGCTTTACATAATGCCGTCATCATTACTACCATTTTTCAAATGAGGAAACTGAGGCTGAGAGATGTAAAATAACTTGACTTTGGTCATACAGTGTCAGAGGTGTAATTCAAAGCCAGGTTTCTCCAAACCCCAAATCAAGTCATCTTAATTGTGTAGTAAGGGGATTTAGCAAGACAGGTTGACAGCATGAGATGCTGCAAGCCAGGATTCCATGGAGCAAGGACTGGGTCAACATTCCAGGGCACTGAGGAGGAGAGAGGCAGTTGGGGATTGAAGTGGACTCTCTCTGGGAAGAAGACAGAGAGGGTTTGGAGGTGTCTCTCTGAAGGGAAAAGGCTTTGGAGCTGCCAGGAAATTGGACCATCTTGAAAGAGTGGTTGAATGCATGATTACCCCACAGTGGTGGACAGTGTGGGTGTGTTAATCCTTATTCCCACCTGAATCCTGTGAGGACTCTTCATCCTGAGATGGTTATGTGACCCAAAAGGAGGACTCTGGTGTTGTGAGAATCTTTGGCCCTGTTAGCTTTACAAATCTCTCTCTAACTTTAATTACTCATTTAATTAGATAGTTTAGGATAACTTGGAAAGTTTAGGGTTTTAATATCTGTGGTGGGGTTAGAAGTTTGTCCTCCCCTGATTCCCTCCTTTTCCCCATTTATCTAAATAAACCTATTATTTTATATACTTATAGTTAGTTAGATCTCTTCTTTTACCCCTCACATAACAATTGTTATGATGTGGTGCCTAGATGAGTATCACTTCACACTAGGCACTATTTAGGAAGCAGCAAGAGAGTGTCATGGAAAGGACATTTGCTTTAGACCCAGATGGTTTGGATTTGATTGGGAAGGTCATTGTTGGTTTTAGTTTGCTCATATGGTAGGAACCTCTTCAGGAATTACCTCTTCCATTCCTATTCACAGTAGTAGTCATGGACCCTAGAAGGTGATTGTTTATTATTTTCCTCAAGGTTTTAAAGGTAGCTTTGAGGGGCTGTGGATTTTGTTACTGTAGTGAGCATCTATCCAGGATGATCTCTATTATCAGTCATCAGACTGATGGGTGGGTGGGTGGGGGATATTTTTTTTTTAATGTGGAACAGTAAGGATAGCTGTTACAGAAACATCTTCCCCAACTGAGGACATATTCTTCCCCTGCACACATAATATCTTTGGTGAAAGTGAGCTTAAGTTTATAGAGGTCATATAGCTAAAGGATGAATTCATAGTTTCTGATCATAGGTAGTCTTCTTCCTTTGTGAAATCTTCAGGAACTTTCTTTTACACGTAGATTATCTGCTAGGCATTGAGAAATAGGGATTTTTTGGACCCCTGTGGCTACCCACACTGTTACCAATGTTTATAGGGATTCTAAATCTTCCAACTCTTTGAAGTTTATAAGGCCATTTGGTTAGTAGTGGTCGGAGATATGGGGGTGGGGGCTTATTCTTCCATTCTCTTGTTGCCCTCTTGTTCCAGTCTTCTTCAAAATACTCACAAGATTAAAAACTCCCCAAACAGTTGCTAGATTTCTAGCTTTCTGATTGGCTTGCAGTACTTTAGAGACCCAGAGGAGACCTTATTCTTTTAACCAATCATAAAATATTTCCTGTATCATATTTATATTGAATTCAAATATCCATGTACTTTACTTCTTGGAAATTGATTAAAGACTGGTTCAGAACTGGCTTTATTGATTGATTAAGAGTGTAGCCTGCTTTTACTTGAGGTAAGCTAGATTTCTGTTCCCCATTTACATGTGTAAAATTAGGGGATTTTACTAGATAAGACCCCTACAACTCTAAATCATATAATAGAAAATACTAGTTATTTTCCCTTTTGTAAGACGTTTGAAAGCAACAGCCTCACATAGGATATAAAGTTTTCCAGATCTCATCAGACAAACAAATATAACAATACCATTGGACCTAAGCTGTGAAAATAAATTAGACTAAGCCAAGAAGTCAATATTTGTGCAGATGCTTTGTTTGTTGTCGATGTATATTTATATTCTTGTCTCATCTGCCCCACTAGATTGTAAGTCCTAAAAGGAAGGGGGCAGGTAGGTGGCATAGTAAATCGAGTGCTGCTAGGTCTTGAGTGAGGAAGAATCATCTGAATTCAAATCTGATTTAGATACTTTTTAGCTGTGAGACCCTGGATAAGTCAGTTAATCCTGTTTGCTTCAGTTTCCTCATCTACAGAAAACCACTCTGGTATGTTTGCCAAGAAAACTCCAAATGTGGTCACAAAGGGACAGACATGACTGAACTGACCCAACAAGAAGGAGAGGGGAAAAAAACAAACAAACAAACAAACCCAAAGATACTCTTCTATATCCCTTGCTCTATCCCCTTCATGGTCTTGTCATGAAAACTATGCTTCATGAATATTTGTCTCTTGAACTGAATAGAAAATACATCATGGGACCTTTACTCCATACTTCTAATCGACTTGGCCTTGTTTAATAAAGGTTTAAAGCAGGAGAAGCTAGGGAGCATGTCAAGTGAGAAAGGCTCTTGGAAACTGCAACCAACATTTCCCAACTGATTTGGTGGGATGAGGAGAATATCACTTCTAAGGACACAGAATTACATTCAGCTGGAATTTGAGGAAGGAGCTCTATTTAGCGAATAGCAAGAATAAAAGTGTTACCTATATGAAAGGTGCCCCTGGCAATATGAATTGTTATTCATTGGAATGAATGTACCAAAGGAGTATGTGATCTGTTGTGGAGAAGAAGGGATAAGGGTCTTTAAAACAAATTTGAATTTCTTTCTGTTTGAAATAATATTCAACAAACTTATAGACTCTTAGGGCTGGTAAGGACCTTCAGGGGTCATCTACCTTTTACAGATCATCTGTGAGTCACAAAGGAGACTGAAACATTATTGAATATATTGTTTTTCAATAAAGTATTGGGAGGCCAGATTATTTTTCAGAGTACCTTTATAAACTGTGGGTACCTCTTGAAGATTATAAGCATAATATGGAGCAAATTAGGTGGCATTAAGATTCACCTGGGACATGGGCAGACTATTTGACATCCATTTGATGAAGAGTATTAACTCTAAAGTTAAGAGACTAAAAAGGAATTCTTTAATTTCTTTCATTTAATGGGGGACCTGAAGGTTCTCTTACCATAGGAATTAACCAGCCCATAGTGACAGGAAGTAGAAACCATAGAGACAGGAAGGGAGGTAGGAGGAGGTTATGAAGGGGGCCAAGCATGGGTTGGTCATCCTGTCAGTTGCTGAGAGTTGGGGGTGGGGGGGCGTTAGATGCTGACAGTTGCAGACTGTCAGTTGCTTACAGTTAGGGGGGTCAGTTACTGACAATATCAAGGTTCAAATTTTAGTACTGTCACTAAGGAGCTACCTTGGGAAATCCTTTTATATCACTCATGGTCACAAAATCAAAAAATGGTAAAAATTTAAGGGATCCTCAGTGGTCAATAGTACAATCCACATATGAAAAAGAATCTCTTCTATGAGCTACCTAATAAGCAATCATCTAGTTTTTGCTTGAAGTTATCCAAGGAGAAGAAGCCAACTTATTCCACTTTTAGATAGCTGTAATTGTCATGAAGTTTTCCCTTACATCAATAATAAATTTGCTTCCTTGCAACAACCACTTGGTAATGTTGATGTGCAGTCCTCTAGAACCAAGTGAAAAAGGATATAATTCTTCTTTCATGTGATAGACTTCTAGTACAGGAAGAGATCAATTATGTATCTCCTGACTTTTTTTCAATCTAAGAATGCACAGTATCTTTAGTACATCCTCAAATGGTGCGACCTCTTGCCTTTTGCCTTATGCCTCTAACATGGACATTTGGACAACTACTCATTCAGTAAGTTGTTTCACTCAGTCCAATCTGTTCTCTTAGTTCAAGTCTGCATCCCCAGAGAGGGATCACAACCATACAGATACATTCAAATTATCTGTGTTAGGGGAAAATCTGTTGAAAGAATATACTTCTGTTTGCTACTAAACCTCTTGAGCCCCCACCAATGCACTTCTGTTTTACAAACAGCTACTCACAGTAATGACAGTTTTAAATCTTAAACATAACCATTTGCCTAACAACAAAGTAAAAGAAATAATAATATAGTAGGTACCATTGCTTTATATACCAAAGCAATCTAATGAAAAATAAAATGCACCACAATTCATATATAAATTCAACATTAAACTCAGTGTCTGTAAAGAGGAGTGAGTACAAAAAGAAACCTTCCAAAGAAGCACATAATTGAGGGAAATGCATGTGCTTAAGTTAATTAGAACTCTGGAATTATAAAAACATTATCTTCTTAGAAATTGTAAAAGTTGAGGACTTCCAAGTAAACATGGTGGCAGTCTAGATGCAAGACTCTTCCTCTCCTCAGCACCCACTGATATAGACTGCATCAAAAGATTTAAAAAAATTTCATAAGAAAAAAAGGGACTCTACACCAGGGCGCAGCATTGAAAGTAGGTGGGATTTGGGCATTTCCACACTATAAGGGTGTTAAAAAGCTCCCATTACAATATGAGCTGATCTACCCTTCCCCTGCTCCCCAGAGCCAGAGTCAGAGCCAGCACATGCCAGAATCAGTGAGTGAGTGAGGGGCACCTCTAGAGTGAGTAAGGGGCATGTCTAGGTCCTTGGGAGCTGACTAAGATCACCAAAGACTTACCCCTGAGAGCAGCTACACCTGAAACCACAGCAGGCTGAAGAGCACAGACTGTGCTCACGGGAAGATAACACAGAGAAGGGCAGCAAACAGCAGAAGCTGCGGAGATTCAAGAGCTTGCCTCAGGCAAAATCCTTGCTCCTGAGCTCCATACACAGAGAGCCTGCCCATCTCACTCAGATTTCTGACTAAAAGGGGAAGGAAAAGCCTCCACCATGATGGCAAATTGTGCCCAGGAGCAACAACCTTCCTCCAAGAAAAACAGGAAGAAGGGATTGACCATTGAAAAATTTTATGGAGGAAAAGCCCAGGCTATAGAGTAAATAGAGGAGGAAATTCAAATAAACCCAAACCCTTCCCCCCCAAAATAGAAATTGTCCATAATCTCTTGAAGAATTTAAATTAGAGCCTATCACAAAGATGGAAGCCTTCTGGCAAGTGGGAAATAGTTCAAAGAGAAAATAATAGTTTAAAGGACAAGAACTCCCAATTGGAGAAACATCTGGAAGCCAGGAAAAGCAGGATAGGCTAAACTGAAAAGGAAAACCAGTCTTTAAAGACCAGAATTAGGCAACTGGAAGACAATGATCTTGCAAAACAGCAAGAATTAACAAAACAAAGTCAAAAGATTGACAAAAGAGAAGAAAACATAAAATATCTCACTGACAAGATGTCAGATCAGGAAAACATAGCAAGGAGAGACAATTTGAGAATCATTGGTCTACCCAAAAAGCCAGAAAAAAAAAACCAGAAATCTTGACATCATACTACAAGAAATCATCCAAGAAAACTGCCCTGATGTCCTTGAACAAGGGGGCAAAATAGACATTGAAAGAGTTCATATAACACCCTCTACACTAAATCTTCAAAGGACAACTCCCAGGAATGTAATTGTCAAATTCAAGAGCTTTCAAGCTAAGGAAAAAAAAAATTCTACAAGAAGCCAAAAAGAGACAATTCAGATACCAAGGAGCACCAATCAGGCTCACACAAGACCTGGCAGCTTTCACACTAAAGGACCACAAGGCCTGGAACATGATATTCAGAAAGGCAAGAGAATTGGATCTTCAACCAAGGATCACCTATCCATCAAAACTGACTATATTCTTCCAGGGGAAAGTATGGGCATTCAAGAAAATAGAAGATTCCCAAGTATTTGTAAAGAAAAGACCAGAACTAAGCGGAAAGTTTGATATCTAAACAAAAAGATCAAGAGAAACATGAAAAGGTAAATACAAAAGAGAGGGAAAAGGGGAAAATGTTTTTTATTCAAACTCTCTTCTTTAAAGGCTACAATTAGATCAAATTATATATATTAATGTATGGGGAAAATGTTATTTGTAACTCAAAAATTCTATTCTCTCTTATAGTAATGAGAAGAATCATTCACAGGAAGAAATTGGGGCATTAAGGGCTATAAGATGATATGCAAAAAAAGGGAGGGGGGAATTGAAGATGGCACCAAGAGATACTTGAAGAAATAAAATAAATAGGATAATCTTTATCACACAAAGATACACATGGGAAAGGGAGGGGAAGAATACTCTTATAAAAAGGAGAGGAAGAGAGTGCTAATAGGTAATACTTATACCTTACTCTTAGTGAAATTAATTCTGAGAGGGAAGAGCATCTAGATCCATTGGGGTATGGAATTCTATCTTGTCCTACAGGGAAAGTGAGAAGGGAAAACTAAGGCGGGTAGTGGAGAGGGAGTAAAAAATGGGAGGGAAAGACAGGGGGTAGAGAACTTAAAAGACCCTAAAAAAACAAGAAGGGAGCAAAAAGGGAGGGGCCAGAAAGGGAAGCATATTAAGGGAGAGGATTAGGGAGAATAATTAAAAGTGAGCCACTGGTTTAAAAGGATATAGCAAAAGAAGAAAGGAGAGAACTAGGAGAGGATATCAAAATGCTGGGGAATACACAAGTGAGAATCATAACTTTGAACATGAATGGGATGAATTGACCCAACAAAACTAAAACAAATAGGAGAGTGGATTCTAATCTAAAATCCTACCATATGTTGTCTACAAGAAAGACACCTGAGGTGAGTAGATACTCACAAGGTTAGAATTAAAGGTTGGAGCAAAAACTATTGGGCCTCAATTGATAGAAAGAAGGCAGGAGTTGCAATCATGACATCTGACCAAGCCAAAGTAAAAATAGATCTGATTAAAAGGGATAGGGAAGGTAAATACATCCTGATAAAAGGGAGTATAGACAATGAGGAAATATCACTAATCAACATGTATGTGCCGAATAGTACAGCATGCAAATTTCTAAAGGAGAAACTAGTGGAACTGAAGGAGGAAATAGACTATAAAACTATACTAGTGGAAGACCTGAACCTACCACTATCCAATTTAGAAAAATAAAATTTAAAAAAAAAGAAAGAGGTAAAAGATGTGCATGAAATCTTAGGAAAATAAGAGTTAATAGATATATGGAGAAAAATAAATAGGGACAAAAAGGAATACACCTTCTTTTCAGCAGAACATGGTACATTCACAAAGACTGACCATGTACTGGGTCATAAAAACATGGGAAACAAATGTTGAAAATAAAAAAAATAAATGCAAACTTTTCAGATCATAATGCAATAAAAATAATGATCAGTAAGGGTACATGGAGAGCCAAATCAAAAATTAATTGGAAATTAAATAATATGATTCTCCAAAATTGGTTAGTTACAGAACAAATCATAGTAACAATTAATAATTTCATTAAAGAAAGTGGCAATGATGAGACATCCTTTCAAAATCTATAGGATACAGTCAAAGCAGTACTCAGGGGAAATTTTATATCCTTGAGTTCATATATTAACAAATTAGGGAGGGCATTGGTCAATGAATTAGACATGCAAATCTAAAAACTTGAAAGCAAACAAACTAAAAATCCCCAGAAGAAAATTAAATTAGTGATCCTATAATTTAAGGGAGAAATTAATAAAATTGAAAGTGAAAGAACTATTGAACTAATAAATAAGACTACAAGCTGGTACTTTGAAAAAACAAACAAAATAGAGAAAGTACTGGTCAATCTAATAAAATAAAAGGAAAGAAGAAAACCAAATTAACAGTATCATAGATGAAAAGGGAGACCTCATCTCCAATGTAGAAGAAATTAAGGCAATCATTAAAAATTTTTTTGCCCAATTATATGGCAATAAATATGGCAATATAGATGATCTGGATGAATATTTACAAAAATATTAATTGCCTAGATGAATAGAAGAAAAAATAGAATTTTTAAATAATCTCATATCAGAAAAAGAAATTGAACAAGCCGTGAAATAACTCCCTAAGAAAATATCCCCAGGACCTGATGGATTTACAAGTGAATTCTATCAAACATTCAAAGAACAGCTAATTCCAATACTATACAAACTATTTGACATAATGAGAAAAAAGGGAGTTCTGCCAAATTCCTTTTTATGACACAAATATGGTACTGATTCCAAAGCCAGGCAGGTCAAAAACAGAGAAAAAAAAACTACAGACCAATCTCCTTAATGAACATAGATATAAAAATCTTAAATAGGATACTAACAAAAAGACTCCAGCAAATTATCACGAGAGTTATTCACTATGATCAGGTGGGATTTATACCAGGAATGCAAGGATAGTTCAATATCAGGAAAACCGTCCACATAATTGACCATATCAAGAAGCAAACCAACAAAAATCACATGATTATCTCAATAGATGCAGAAAAAGCCTTTGACAAAATATTACACCCATTCCTATTGAAAACACTAGAAGGTATAGGAATAGAAGGGTCTTTCCTAAAAATAATAAACAGTATTTATCTAAAACCATCATCCAACATCAGCTGTAATGGGGATAAACTAGATGCATTCCCAATAAGATCAGGAGTGAAACAAGGATGCCCATTATCACCTCTATTATTTAACATTGTATTAGAAACACTAGCAATAGCAATTAGAGAAGAAAAAGAAATTGAAGGTATTAAAATTGGCAATGAAGAGATCAAGCTATCACTTTTTGCAAATGATATGATGGGCTACTTAAAGAACCCTAGAGAATCAACCAAAAAGCTAGTGGAAGTAATCAACAACTTTAGCAAAGTTGCAGGATACAAAATAAGCCCACATAAGTCATCAGCATTTCTATATATCTCCAACGCATCTCAGCAACAAAAATTAGAAAGAGAAATTCCATTTAAAATTACCCTAGACAATATAAAATATTTAGGAATCTATCTGCCGAGACAAACACAGTTATTATATGAACACAACTACAAAACACTTTCCACACAATTAAAACTAGATCTAAACAATTGGAAAAACATTAAGTGCTTATGGGTAGGATGAGTGCACATAATAAAAATGACAATCCTACCCAAACTTATTTACTTATTTAGTGCCATGCCCATTGAACTACCAAAAAACTTTTTTACTGAATTAGAAAAAAACATAACTAAGTTCATTTGGAAGAACAAAAGATCAAGGATATCCAGGGAAATCATGGGGAAAAAATGCAAAGGAAGGTGGCCTTGCCCTCCCAGATCTCAAACTATACTATGAAGCAGTGGTCATCAAAACAATATGGTACTGGCTAAGAGACAGAATGGAGGGTCAGTGGAATAGACTTGGGGTAAGTGACCTCAGCAAGACAGTCTATGACCAGCCCAAAGATCCCAGATTATGGGACCAAAATCCACTATTTGATAAAATCTCCTAGGAAAATCCGAAGACAGTGTGGGAGAGTTTAGGTTTGGATCAATACCTCACAACCTACACCAAGATAAACTCAGAATGGGTGAAAGACTTGAACATAAAGAAAGGAACTAAGAAACTTATGTGAACACAGAATAGTATACATGTCAGACCTTTGGGAAAGGAAAGATTTAAAAACCAATCAAGACAGAAAAAGTTACAAAATGTAAAATAAATAATTTTGATTATATCAAATTAAAAAGATTTTGTACAAACAAAGCCAACAAAATCAAAATGAGAAGGGAAGCAACAAACTGCAAAAAAAATTTTCATATGACAGATTTAATAATTGCACCAGAGAAGTTTGAATCATCAAGTAATAGATACTACAAACCTCTGACAAAGGTCTAATTACTCAAATTTATAAAGAGCTAAATCAATTGTACAAAAAAGCAAGCCATTCACCAATTGATAAATGGGCAAGGGACCTGAATAGGCAATTTTCAGTTAAAGAAATCAAAACTATTAATAAGCACATGAAAAAGTGTTCTAAATCTCTTCTAATCAGAGAGATGCAAATCAAAATAATTCTGAAGTATCACCTCACACCTAGCAGATTGGCTAACATGACAGCAACAGAAAGTTATGAATGCTGGAGGGGATCTGGCCAAGTTGGGATATTAATTCATTGCTGGTGGAGTTGTGAATTGATCCAACCATTCTGGAGGGTAATTTGGATCCATGTCCAAAGGGTGCTAAAAGACTATTTGCCCTTTGATCCAACCATAACACTGCTGGGTTTGTGCCCCAAAGAGATAATAAGGAAAAATACAGGTACAAGAATATTCATAGCTGTGCTCTCTGTGGTGGCAAAAAATTCGGAAATGAGGGGATGCCCTTCAACTGGGGAATGGCTGAACAAATTATGGTATATGTTGGTGATGGAATACTATTGTGTTCAAAGGAATAATAAAGTGGAATAATTCCATGGGAACTGAAACAACCTCTAGGAATTGATGCAGAGTGGAAGGAGCAGAACCAGGAGAACATTGGTATCCAGAGATTGAGACACTGTGGTACAATCAAATGTAATGGACTTCTCCATCAGTGGCAATGCAGTGATCCTGAATGACCTGGAGTGATCTATGAGAAAGAACACTATCCACATTCAGAGGAAGAATTGTGGGAGTATAAACACAGAAGAAAAACAACTGGTTGATTACATGGGTTGAGGGGAATATGATTGGGGATATAAACACTAAAGGGACATCCTAGTGCAAACATCAACAGCATGGGAATAGCTTCTGATCAAGGACACATGTACTACCCAGTGTAATTGCATGGGCGGGGGGGGGGGGGAGGAGGGAGGAATAGAATATGATTTTTGTAACCAAGGAATAATGTATAAATCTGACCAAATAAAATTAAAAAAATAAAAATAAAATAAAAAAAGAAATTGTAAAAGTCTCTGGATATATGTGATATGTGTAGCTTCTGTATTGATTATTTGCTTCTCTTGATTAGCTTAATCGATCCAAAGTATGCTGTATCAAAATTCCACAAGGCAAACCACAACCAAGCTAGTCATTGCAATGGATAACTTCTCTGATTCTACATTTCCAAGCTATTTCTAGTTTCAGCTAGACATAGTATTTTACAGTAATTGTAGTATCTATTACTTGATGATTCAAACTTCTCTGGTGCAATTATTAAATCTGTCATTCTGTTTCTCTCTTTCTCTTGCCTTTCTGGTTTCAGACTCTGGAACATCATTTTGAATGACCCTAGTTTAATTGATAATTTGTAATCAAACTCCGATCTTTTATCTATGATCATATAAATTATATCTGTTCTTTAATTGGACTGACAGCAGTCTACATATTTTCCCAATATATAATAATCTGTTACATTCAAAATAAACCCTTGCTTGTCTTAGAACTCTGAATCAAACTCAACTCCCAGCAATTATCTCTCATAATTATTATTTCTTTTTTAAATATGAGTAGATTTAGATTACCAACAGACCCTAAATGGTACATAAAAAAGCCTAAAATCTCTAAAAATTTTTGTTAAACCTCTAAGCATATTATTTCCATTTTGAACTTGTGACTTCATTTTTTTAACCTGAGCATACATTTACCTTATTTAATTAAGTCTAATGTTCAAAATTGTTAAATAACTTTTGGAATTCCCACTCTGGAATTCTAGTTGTTTGATATCCCTCTCAGATTTATGCTATCTATAAATTTGATAACCTTGGTATATATACATTTTTTACAAGTCCTTGATAAAAATGTCAAGTGGCATTCTGTTGGAGACCTTATTCCAATCCATTCACTGAACCCAGTCACTCAAAGAACTCTAAATCTACCCAAGTGTGTTACATCTACACCATGTCTCTATATTTTCCACAAGAATAGTATTACACATTTATCAAATGCTTTGCTAAAATCCAGGCAAAATACTGAACAACATATTTCTGAGCAACCCTATTAGAGAAGGAAATGAAGTTTATCTAATATGACTTTTTTCTTGATGAGCCTTGCTATCTTTTATCACCTCTTTCTTTTCTAGATATTTACCAACCAATCCTTTAATAAGAAATTTCATACTTTTTCTAGGAACCAAATCCAACCTACTGGCACAGAATTTGCAGGCACTATTATTAGTTTTTTTAAATCATTACATTTGCCCCTTTCCAACCCTATAGTATCTTTCTCATTCTCCACAATATTGCAAATCAATGATCAATGACTAAGTGACACCATCTCTCAGTTCTTTCAGTATCTCAGTATCTAGCCTCACCATTTCCTTAATTATCTGGGATATCACTTACTTATTGCCCATATTTTTTCCTCCTTTCTAGTCCAAAAATCATTCTTCTTGGTGAATAAAACTGAAGAGAAAAAGAGATCCCCCTCAGCCCAAAGTGAGTCTTCTGTTTTCTGAACTTCTATAAAAATTTTTTTTTGTTTCATTTACTTGACACTTGCTCTTTGTTTCTCTGAATGAGTATCCTTTTCTGAGCATAATAATAATACAGCCAGAATAGTATCCTCTGTTAGAGTTTAAACTCATTAAGGGTAGAGATTTCCTCCTACATATTTGTTCATCTCCTCAGAGATGGGCAGCAAATTCTTAGGGTCAATAGGTACTCAATAAATGTCTGTTGATTGTTATTTACTGATTTTCCCTTCCTGGCAATCTGCCTTTGGAAGTGGTCAAATTTTATTTCCAATCAGCATTATATTTGAGTGAAACAGGATTAATTATGATCACTTTGTGCTTCTAATTATGGATATGGAGACAATAGAATTCAGAATGCAATGTGGAATGTACACTCAGGGAAGTAGTCTTGTTTGCCATTGATTAAATGTTGGCCTATCTAGCATTAAAATTGTAATAATAATAGCTGACTTCAGTGGGTATGGTGTGAAGATGACAGTGAAAAAGTGTGATGAAAGCACTTTAAAAGTATATACAAATATTAAGTATGTAACAATATTACCAAAAACGCTAAAGAAATATAGGGGGGGATAAAAATATTATCATTATTGTTCTGGTTACCATTATGTAGAGCAGGAAGGAGTTTATCAGTTTTGCAAGGCAACTGGGTAGCACAATACACTGTGCTTAGAATCAGGAAAGTCCAAGTTCAAAACTGGTCTCGGGCCCTTATTAGCTAAGTGACGATAAGTAAATTATTTCATCTCTGTCCTCAGTTTCCTTATTTGTAAAATGGGGATAATAATAGTACCTATGTCTCAAAGCTGTTGTGAGACTCCAATTAAATAATATTTGTAAAGCCAGAACAGTATCTGATACATAGTAGGTGCTTAATAAATGCCAGTAAATTATCTCTGTACTGCCATTAAACTTTCATTTTTTTTGGTTATTAGCTAACCTCAGTATTTTACAAAAGTCAGCAAATCAGTTCCTTTATCTCTTTTTACTTTCTCTCCTTCTTCTTATCTTTTCTTTTTCTTTCTTCCTCTTTATTTCCCTCAGTCTGCCTTCCATCTTCTTCCTTCCTGCCTTCCTGCCTTCCTTCCTTCCTTCCTTCCTTCCTTCCTTCCTTCCTTCCTTCCTTCCTTCCTTCCTTCCTTCCTTCCTTCCTTCCTTCCTCCCTCTCTCCCTTCCTCCCTCCCTTCCTCCCTCCCTTCCTCCCTCCCTCCCTCTCTCCCTTCCTCCCTCCCTCCCTTCCTCCGTTCCTATCTCCCTCCCTTCCTCCCTTCCTCCCTTCCCTCCTTCCCTCCTTCCCTCCTTCCTCCCTTCCTTCCTTCCTTCCTTCCTTCCTTCCTTCCCTCCTTCCCTCCTTCCTCCCTTCCTTCCTTCCTTCCTTCCTTCCTTCCTTCCTTCCTTCCTTCCTTCCTTCCTTCCTTCCTTCCTTCCTTCCTTCCTTTCTTTCTTTCTTTCTTTCTTTCTTTCTTTCTTTCTTTCTTTCTTTCTTTCTTTCTTTCTTTCTTTCTTTCTTTCTTTCTTTCTTTCTTTCTTTCTTTCTTTCTTTCTTTCTTTCTTTCTTTCTTTCTTTCTTTCTTTTCTTTCTCCTTGACCCTGAAGACCCTTCTTTTCTTTCTTCTACCAAGATGATCTGAATTCAACTTCTGCCTCTTTCACTGAATAGCTGTGGGACATCAGACAACCACTTCGTCTCTCTGAGCTTCTATTTCCTTACCCTTAAAATGGGACTAATAATACCCACTAGACCGACTTCACATGGTTTCGGAGAAAACCAAATAAAAGAATATGTGTCAAGTCTTCTATCAATGTCAGCTACTGCTGTTACTACTGCTATGAGAATTCAAGTTGCTTTTCTTTCTATGAGTAGGATCTGAAAACAAGAACCTCCCTAATCAAGAAGATCCATCTGGACCCCACATGGACAGAAAGTGATAGCTGAAGAGGCATTTCAGCAGCATGAATTGCAATTGCAACAACAGAAATAACTTCTGCTTTGGATCTGGATTGTGTTCAAAGCAACTTTCCCTTTTTCCAATACTATTAGTTTGGGCGTGGGATGCAAGACTCAGAAGTTCCAAACAGTTTCCCTCAGATGTGTGTGCCATAGCATTGCTTCACTGACATGGGAATGCCTTCATTCTGAGTTTCATTCCATTGCCCCTCCTGGCCCTCTCCTCCAATGCCTGCTATTCTGCCCCTAGAGGTCAAGTCTGAATCAGTCTGTCTCTCCATGATAGTGCAAGTGGCCTAAGCTTGCATGCTTGTGATTTGCTTTAATTCCCTCCGGCTTGTGAAGATGACAGGGCTGGGAGGACAGTAGGAGGGATGGGGTGGGAAGCAATAGAGTAACGTCTGTGAATACTGCACAGATGTTAGAGTGACCTTTCCCCCTCTTTACTGTCAGAACAATTTGCATCCTCAAGCTGACTAGTCCGACCCAGGCTGGTGTACTACCTCACAGTCCTGTTGGCTTAAAAACAATGGATATAGTAGATGGATAAAAAATAAAGGCCTTTAAAAAATAATTCCACACTGTTTTTTTTTTCTGTGCTAGGAAGAGAGTAACTGGTTGGTAATACTTTGTGTGAGGAGCGATTAAATCTTAGGGATTTGGGGAGGAGCTGGATTTTGGTCCTCTTTCCTATTCTGTCTTAGACTTTCATCCAGTAAATAGTTAAGCCAACTAGATAACTAAGCTCAGCTGTTTTGGTAAGAGACCAGTTCTGAGCTAATAATTATTTTACGGCTAGAGGACCAGAGGATGGATATTCAGGACTTGACTCCATTTCCTTGGCCCCCCAGACTCTAGTTGAAATCAAAATTGCATAGGTGTTTCACCAGATGACCTTTCAGACAGGGACAAGAGATGGGAGGCTGAAATGGGCAGATGCCTCTCGTTCAGGCGGGAGAGAAATGAATGGGCCCTTTTGGCAACTTTTACCCATGATGTAAACACAGAGGTTAAACTGTACATCTTTTCTCCTTGCTGGCTGGCAGCCTGGAAACAAAACCTTTCAAATGTTTACAAATCAGAGGGGCAGAGTGAGAAGTAAGATATGTAAGCACTTTGAATCTGATGGATGATTTTGTAAACTGACTGGAGAATTCTTCTCTTAATCTCTTTGTGGGCATTCATTGGGGGGAACTTCAATGTGTCCTTGTCACCCACCCTGCAATATAAACAATCAGATATGGAAGATATCAAATGAAGAGATTTCTTGAGTTGGTGATTTAGCTCAGAAAATCAGATGAGGTTTATCCTAGGAAAGATTTGTGCTGAGGTGATAGAGCCCTAGTATTTTACTGCCCCTAATTGATTGTAGGAAACTGATAAATGAATTAATGAGGCAGGAAGCAGTGGTTAGGCTATGACATCTCTGGAGAGTGTCACCCTTCCCACCAAATATTTGGATAAAACAGCAAGCCATCAGTCTCAATGTTATGTAATTATGTTGGAAGTGGTTTGGAACAGATGGCTGAAATGTTTCTGTTTATAGTGCAACTACTCTTTTCCCTAAAACAATATATTTATCGCATTACATTGGGCTAAGCACATTGAGATGAATAGCTTGTTGTTATTGTTTTTAATCCCCCATCCTGGTTTCCATGACCAGAACATGCCCAGATGAAAAGGACAGAATTCGAGATATAAAAGCTTACCCTCAACCCACCAAACCAACCAACTAACCCAAAAGAAATAGAGAAATAGAGAGGGAGAGAGAGAAAATGAGGGCAAGGACATTGTAGACCGTGACAAGCTGATCTCAGAAACAGATCCTGCTCAAATCCAAATTTGAGACAGATGGGCACTTTTAAAGAAAGTGGGCTGGGAAGGAGCATGATCTCAGTGGAAAGCACATTCCAAACTTGAGGGATTCCAAAGCAATAAATAGGCATGGCCCAACTAGAATTATAAAAACAGAGAACTGTCCAAGAATAATAGTAGTTCCTTGTTGGGAAAGACTTTTATCTCAGTTCTTTTGTAGGAAGTAGAATGTAAAGGATTTATCCTTTCTCCCACCATGTTGATATCCTTTTAGTTCTCTATGACTTCTATTCATCCTTCCTTGAACTGTAGAGAGGGAAGAGCTTTGGATTCCATCTGAATTCAACTGAATAGAGAAACAACCAGAAAATGGAAGATGAATAAATAATTCTTGTCTTTCTCCCTAGAGGATCTATTCAATATAGGGAATTTCCTCTAGATCTTTTCACATGGGTTCTAGTGGGTTGCCCATCTGCTATTTCATTTTCATGTTTTTCACTTTTGGAGAGCTTATTAATCATTCAAATATTTGACAGTGTACTGACTGGTTTTGGAAGACCTATCAATCTTTTCAATTTATCAGTCTTCTAGAACTATACTAGAAGAATCATTGAATTATAGAGTTGGAAAGGACCTCAATGTCACACAATTTAATCCATATCTGAAAAATAATCCCTCTAAAAGAAGTTTAGGCTTGAAGATGTTAATTGAGATGGAGGAAATATATTACCTCGGAAGACAATCTGTTATACTTTGGCACAGTTCTATTAGGATGTTTTTCTTTATATCAAGGTAAAATATGTATCTTTGCAAATTCTACATATTTCTTCAAGCATTACTTTCTGAAGACAAACAAGTTAAGACATGATGGCAAGCACTTATTAAATGTCTACTGTGTGCCAGGCAAATATGCTAAGTACTGAAGATAAAAAAGAAAGAAAATGTATCTCCTGCTCTCAAGGAGTTGGCGGGGGCGGGGGGGGGGGGGGAAGCATACAAACAACTGTGTACAAACATGTCATATGTAAGATAAATTATAAATGATCTTAGAGGGAAAACATTAGCAGTCAGGGTAACTGGTCTAAGCTTTAGGAAGAATTCATTATTTGACAAAAGCTACTGGGAAAACTCAAGAGCAGTATAGCAGAAACTAGGCATAGACCAATGGATACATGGTAAAGAAATAAAGAGTGATACCATGGATAAGGGATGAATTTATGAGCAAATAAAATGCATAGAACACTAAGAGATAAAAAAATAGATAACTTTGACTGCATTAAACTAAAAATGGTCTCTCTCTCTCTCTGGCATTGGGACATTGGAATCTCTGCTATTTTGCCCCTTCTACTGTTTTAAGACTACTAAAGGAACAAACCAACTTTTGGACAAAACTCTGTGTATGAAATACTGTTGAATGGTTATGTTCAATCCATATTTGAGCATACCAATACTCTCTAAACTAGTCTCATCTGGAATTTCAAGGAATTTAAATATAGATTTTATTGATGATTTATATATTCCTAGGAATCCAAACACACATAAAAGGAAAACAAGAAGACATGGACTAATCAACTTCCTTACCACTCCAAGTTCCCCATTGGTTGTGGCTCAAGATGAAATAACATAACCTAGAACTGCTGAATGACTTTAAGTGACCTGTATGGAGAGAGAGATCGAATCAGAGGTAACTTAATTAAATAGTAACAGAAAAAATTGTGGCTCTGATTTAGGGGTATGCTCCAAGCTGCTCATAAAAGTTGACTGTCAAATTTGCACTGTAAGCATTTACATCTGGAAACTGGCAAATGCTATATAAATCAGGGCCTGATTTACTGTTTTATTGGTTGTCTAGGCTTTAAAAAGTGTTGGTAATGTAAGTTAAACTTAAAAATGTTTCCTGAATGTATGTATATATGTAAATTTATATAAGATACATATCTATACATTTTCTATATAAATATATCTGTGTAATATATTTATATACTATTTTATATTTATGTATATATGTATATATACATATGTGTGTATATATATATATATATATATATATAATATATATAGATAAGACATTTAATAGCACACTCTTGCCTAGGATTCTCAATTGTTAATTCTCATTTTGTTACTAGGTTCTGCTGATATGCTAATCTAGTCAGGAAAGAAAGAAAGTGGTGCTTACATGCCTTGTGACTGACTCATCTGCTTGTGGATAAAGTTAATATTCCATACCTGAGATCTGGTGCAAATTGTTTGTTCCATTAAAGAGGAATCTGTGATGATCTTATATCAGATTCAGACAATGTATCTGGAGTTAGGAGAGATTTAGATTCAGTTCTTTCTCTGATCCTTAACTATATAATCATGGACAAGGTTTTTAATCTCTTTGAGCCTTTTTGCCCACCTGTAATGATGATATCTGTAGTGCCTACTCTTAACATTGTTAGGATGAGATTATGATGATAATCTGATGAGATTATATATAAAAAGTATTTCAAAAATTTACCTAAAGTGCAAATAGCATTACATTAATGCGTTTTATTTTTACTTGTTAAACTTCATCTGACAAAACTTTCATAGTTAATGTGTGCTTGATCAATGTTAAAAGTGTAACAAGGGGATTGATGATAACATCAGTACTCTACCGGCCCCAATTTCATGTAGAGTTGTATCTATGTGATGAAACTGGTGATGAAATACAAGCTCAAGAAGCAGAATAGGCATTAGTCATCAAGGCAAAATGAAATCCCTGGTGAGAAGTAAGAATTTGAAAAATAGAGAGGATATTAGTAGGCACTGAATCCAATTCATACACAAATATACACAAAACAAATCTACAATGTAACATACTTTAAAAAAGAGTTGACCAGCTTCTGCTCAAAGAACTCCATGGAATGGAAAGTTATCTCCTCTCCTTTTAGATACTTCTAATTATAAGGAAGTTTTTTTTTTTTCCTGATATCAGACTAAATTTACCCTTTTATAATTCTTACCAATTGTTCCTGGTCCTGTTCTATGGACCAAGTCAGAATAAAGAAGTTTAGTCCCATCTCCATAAGACAACCTCTTAGAGATAGCTATCATCTCTTCCCAAATTTTCTCCAGGTTAAAATCCCAAATTCCTCAATAGATTCTCATATAACATAGACACAAGACTCAAGTTCCTTCATCATCCTACCTGCTCTCCTCTGGACACTTTCTAACTTGTCAATGTCTTCTTTAAACTGTAGTATCTAGACCTGAACATAATATTCCAGATACATTTTGAAAAAGGTAGAATAGATTGGGATTATCATTTCCCTCTTCCTGGCAGCCTTGCCTCTCTCAATGCAGCCCAAGATCCCATTAGCTTTGTTCATTTCTATGGCACGTGCCTGACATATTGAGCTTGTAGACCACTAAAAAACCCCAGTTGTTGTTTTCAGAAAAACATATATATGCATATGTTTCCATGTCTCCTTCAACTTATATTTGTATAGTTGTTTTCTTTATTCTAAATTTTCCAGACCAAACTAAACAAGCATTTCCATATACAAAAGAAAAATAATATGGTACACAAATGAAATAGAAACCTCTCATATGCTTAGATTACTTTTCTTCATAACAACATAATTTATATTCACAAATGTTTCATCCTTCCCATATCACCAAAGATATCATCAAGGTGACCAATATGTACATATAAATTGTCTTTTATATTTTACCTTTCTGTTCACTTTCCAGAGGTACCCTTCAGAGTTTATTCTTCCCGCATTTATTCTGTGGCTATGCAAAATGTTCTACTGATTTCATTATTCATTATCTCATGTAGTTCTTTCCAAGTTTTTTTTTTTAATGTCTGTTCATCATTTATTATGGTGTAGTAATATTCCATCACAATCATACACCATAATTTGTTCAGCCATTTCTCAACTGATGAGCATCCCCTCAATTTCCAATTCTTTGCCACCACAAAGAGAGCTGCTATAAATATTTTGAAACATAGGGTTCTTTTTCTCTTTTCCTGATCTCCTTGGGAAACCAGATCCACTAGTGCTGGGCCTAAGTGTATATACAGTTTTGTAACACTTTGTGTATATTTCCAAATTGCTCTTCAGAATGGTTGGATCAGTTCACAGCTCGACCAGCAGTGCATTAGTATCCCCATTTTCCATATCTCCAACATTTGTCACCTTGCCCTTTAGTCATTTTAGCCAGTTTGGTATATGTGAGGCGATATCTCAGGGCTGTTTTGGTTTGTAGTTCTTTAATCAGCATTAATTTAGAGCATTTTTTCACATATCTATATATAGCTTTGGTTTCTTCATCTGAAAATTATTATTTTCATATCTTTTGTCTATTTATCATTTGGTAAATGACTCTTATTCTTATAAATTTGGCAAAGTTCTCTCAATATTTTAGATGGTTTTCCTTACTTTTGCTATTGATATTATAAATTATGTTGATAGTTTTCATTATATTAAACCACCCCTGCATTCCTGGTATAAATCCTATTTGGTCAAAATGTATTATCTTTGTGACATATTGTTGCAGCTAATTAGTATTTTCTTTTGGATTTTTGCATCCACATTCATTAATGAGATTGTTCTATAATTTTCTTTCTTTGTTTTTGTTCTACCTGGTTTAGGTATCAGGACTGTATTTGTTCTACAAAATGAGTTTGGTAAAACGCCTTTTTTACCTGCTATTTCAGACAATTTGCTTAATATTGGAATTATTTGAACCTTAAATGTTTGGTAGAATTTGCTTGTAACTCCATTTGGTCCTGATGTTTTTTTCTTAGGAAGCTCATTTATGATTTCTTCAATTTCTTTTTCTAAAATAAATTTATTTAGGTATTGTGTATCTTAGTATGATAGTCTAGTCAATTTTTTGGGTAATTATTCTATTTCTCTCTCATCATTAAATTTGTTTTCATGTAATTGAGCAAAAACTTCTAATAATTACATTAATTTCATTTTCCTTGGTGATATATTTACCCTTTTCCTTTTTAATGCTAGAGATTTGTTTGTTTTTTCTTCTTCTATTTTTTAATGGATTAACCAATGGTTTATCAATTTTGTTGATTTTTTTTTCATAAAACCAATTCCTAGAGATATTTGGCTTTCTTAAACTCAATTCTATAGATCTAACCTTTAATTTTTAGGATTTCTAATTTGGCGTTTAGTTGGGGATTTAATTTTTTTTTCTAGTTTTCAAAAATTGCATTCCAAATTAATTAATCTTTTATTTCTCTATTTTATTGACATAAACATTTAGAAATATAAAATTTCCTCTTTTTACAGCTTTCCCTGTATCCCATAGGTTTTGGTATGTGATCTCATTATTATCACTCTCTTTAATAAGATTATTTATTATTTCAATAATTTGTTCTTTAACCTACTCATTCTTTAAGATTGTTATTTACTCTCTAATTATTTTTTATTCTTTGGTCCTTTATTATAAACAACTTTTATTGCATTACATACTGAGAAAATTGCACTTAAATATTTCTGCTTTTTTATATTTAACTATAAAATTTTTGTGCCCTAATATATGATCAGTTTTATGAAGGTTTCATGTACTGATGAGAAGGTATAATCTTTTCTCTTCCCATTCACTTTTCTCCAGGCATTTATTATATTTATCTTATTTGAGATTCTATTCATCTCCTTGACTTCTTTCTTACTTATTTTTGGGTTAGATTTATCTAGTTCTTAAAGAGTGAGATTAAAGTCCCCCACTATTATTGTTTCGTTATCTATTTCTATCTGTATGTCATTTAATTTTTCCTTTAAAAATGTGGGTGCTATAATGATATCAGCATCCAGTCAATGTTCTTCAGGTATCCAAAGTGTCTCACTTTTCAGCACCAAGACTTGCCCTTATTGTAGGGTGTGGTACTTGTGGACTCTGTGGCATTCACTCCTTCAATTCCCACCTGCTAGTTAGTAGGGGTCTCCTGAGCCAATGCTACCACTGGCACTATTGCTCCCTGGGCCCTCCGCCTGCTGATTCCAGTGGTATCCTCCTAGATAGAAGCTCCTGGGTTCAGTAAGCAAGGTGAAATTGCTGGTCAGGAGTTATCTTGTTGATTTTATGTTGTTTGCTCTGTTCCTGCCTCCAGAGACTGTGGTTGTGGGATGGAGGCAATTAAGGTCGGTAGTGTTCCTCGTTGTACTTGGAAGGTCAACTTCACCACTAAATCCAATCTATTTTTTCTACTTTTATTATTGATTCTTTGGAGTTATTTTTGGTTGTTTGTGGAGGTATTAGAAGGATGAAGAATTTTCATGCCCTACTCAATCATGTTCCTAAAATGCCTATGGAGTTGGTTTTTTACACCAACCATAAGACTTTACATCTATTCCTGTATAATTTCATCTCATAAAGTTTTTTTGAATTAGCCTTTTTCAAATTTTATTGATGTTTTATTTTTAAAGTACAAATATTTATAGGTTACTGTAAGTAATATAGAAGTCTTATGTGAAAATGAATGCAAATTTCACATCTGCAGTACCCTCCTCTATTGAAAATAGATGAACAGAAATCTATTATCTCTCCTTTCAATAACCTTCCCCATTTAAAAAAGACATTTTAAAAGGCAGATTTATTATAACAAAAATGCAATGTCAAGCAAAAGAAATTCTCCCAAAGACTATTGTACACACACATATTGATATATGAATATGTATTTACATGTATATGTGGGTATGTGTGTTTGTATGTCTCATTCCATATCCTAAATCCATTGGTTCTTGGTAATGGATAATTTGTTTCATCATCAGTCTCCTGGAATCATAAATAGTCACCATCTATGGATCATAGTTCTCACAGCTTTTAATGTCTATTTTTATAGTGTTGTCATATAAATTGTCATATCAGTTCTGCTCCTTTTTGTTCATCAGTTTATAAAAGCTTTCAAAATTCTTCATTTAAAATATTAATATGATGTAAATTGTTCTTCTATTTCTGCTCATCTCATTCTGCATCAGTTTACATAATTCTGGCCATGGTTTTTTTTAGAATCATGTTCTCATTTCTTGTACAATAGTGCCCCATCACAGCCATATACTTATTTATACTTGCTCATTGTTGCACATTCTTTTGGTTTCTGGGTTATTTTTTTCCTTGCCACTACAAAAACTGTTTCTGTAAATATCTTTGTACAGAAAGCGCCCTTTTCTCTTTCTTTAATCTCTTTTGGGGGTATAGGCCAAGCAGTGGGTTAACCCGGTGCTCTAGTCTGTCAGGATCTTTTTGGATCATGATTCTGTCATTCAATGTGTATGCAATCCTTCCCAGAATTATGCCATATGAAAACTTGATGAGCACATAGTCCATGCCTTTAACCATTGATAAAAATGTTCAACAGAACAGATCCAAAGGGAATCCCTAGGGAGTCATGGAGACATTGAACTATTCATGATTATTCTTTAAAAACAACTGTAGAAATAGTTCTGAATTGATCTGTTTGGACTGCTTGATCCAGTGACGTTTAACTCAAAAAGGAACAGGAGCCATTAAACTATACTTAAGGATTGCTATAGATGTCATATTGACTTAGGAAACCACATGTTAACATTTTCTATTTTCTATCTCATTTTAATTTATTTTGTAAAATATTTCCTAATTACATTTTAATCTGTTTCAGCAACACTGGCAATGTTGAGGGTCCTATGTTGACACCTCTGGTCGAATCCATCTCTCTTCATCTTATAAGATATTTATATAGTGTAAGAGAGAGCTCCAGAAGGTGTTTAGTACAGGTTAGTAAGGCTGATGACGCTGAAAAAAGCCTGGTGTTCCAATGCTTGATTTATTTGTCTATTTAATCTGAAAGCATTTAGGATCTAAAAATTAGCTCTACCTCTGAAGCAATATTGGCTTGGTCTGTTAAAGTTAGATTAATTTTTCCCACACAAGAGCCTATAACCTCTTTTACTTAGGACTCCTTGCTGCCTATATCTATGAGTGATGCTAAGTCCTCTAGCTTGGGCTGGCTCTTCCACAGTTGTATTTGGATTTGCATGTTCTCCTTAGAGCAGACTCACTGAACTTTAGGTTCTCAATCCAAGGGAATTTCAGCTTTCTGGGAAAATTGTCGTTATGGACAGAATCTGTGGCCAGGGCTTTGACACAGCCTCTTCAGGAGTTAGAGAAGGATTAAATGTCTAGTGAACAATTCTAATCTAATTTTATCAACTCAAGTGGTTGGCGAGATCTATCCATATGTCTATTTCTCAGAAATATAGGCCAGATTTGTCTCTTTTCCCACCCAGTAGAAACCTGACATACCAAGATATGGATTCACAAGCAAAGCTACCAGGTCAGTTTTTCTTCTACTGTCCTAAATTTGATTACTGCATTGATTAAGGAAACAATTAGCTAGGAGCAGCTGTTTCATAAAAAGATTAAAGAGTAAGCATTAAGCAGGATCTAATTTATGTTTTGCTTGGTGAGGGAGTTAAGTTTATCTCTCAATAGGAACAGTTGAGTTTATGATGGGTTCAGAGAGAGGTCATATAAAGCCAAAATCTCCAGTCTCCTTTTCATAGAGAGGGGTACTCCCCTAAATGGGCCCCTGCAGCTTTTTATTGCTCCAGATCCAATAAGGAGAGGATAACTCCTCCTTGACAAGAAGTAGTAAAAACATACATCCATGCTCAAAAGACCAGCTAATGTATACAAGGGGAAAATACACCAGTCAGATTTTCAAAGGCTTATTCTAATAGAAACCCAAGAGCAATCTCAACATTTTAGGTCATGAGTCTGACCCTGAATCATGTGGGAGGCAATATGGATCCATGAAAACAACACCAGCATGAAACCCAAATGCCACCCAGGCCTATGCTATCACCTTGCTTTTTAATATCATTTTTTCCCTCTCCATCTCTTTGTTTGGTCCAAAGATGAGAAAAGAAATAATGGGCTGAATGAATGGGAAACATAGAAAAGTAAAAGGGGGACTTTTCCCTGGAAAGATTATAGGTAGTCAGTTACTTTTTTTTTTTGTTATAAAAGCTAAAACCTAAAGGATAAAATGCCAGAAAGCTATTTCAAAGATAAAAATTAATAATAATCATAATATAGTAGAGAATATTTATGTAGCATTTAAAGGTTTTCAAAGTATTTTATATATGTTATCTTATTTGAGCTTCACAACAACCATGAAAGGTAATTGCTATTATTTTCCTCATTTTTCAGATGAGGAAACTGAGGCTGAGGAAAGTTTAGAGACTTATCTGGGGTCCTACAGATAATAAGTGTCCAAGGCAAGATTATGAATTCAGGTCTTCCTGATCCTGGGCCTAGCACTCTATCTACCTACCTGTAAAAAGTAACATGAACTCAAAAAGACTGGAGTAGAGGGATAAAAATATCTAGGTTAAACTTTTTTCCCCTCAAAATGTTCTATTAAAGCTTTAAGGAAAACTTTTTAGATTAAATAATAATTCTTGACAGTTATGAATTAATAGGAAATTTTACCCAGTTATTTGTATTTCTTTAAACCTTTATCTAGATACTATATTATTTTTTATGACAACAGCTTAATACTTTAAGGTTACACTATTTTTGTTCTTGGTGTGCCCTCCACTAATGCAGATTCTGACCTGAATATATCATCCTAGATCATTTAATGAGTTCATGGAGTCAAACACTTGGAAGATCATCTAGTCAAAACTCTTCAGTGACAGTGGTCTTTTTTCTGTTTCACAAGAAACAACGTCTCTCAGCTCTGAGTATTTTCTTTGACTATCCCCCGTGCTTAGAATGCTATCCTTCATTATCTTTGCCTACCATCTTTCCTGGCTTCCTTTAAGTCCCAGCTAAAGCCCTGTCTTCTATAGGAAACCCCTTTCAGCTCTTCTTAATTCTAGCACCTTTTTCTCTTAATTTATTTCTGACATCCTATATGTAGATTTTTTGTATATATTTGTTTTCTTGTTTTTTCCCCCTTAGACTGTAATTTATTTTGGCTATTGTATAAAATATGGAAAGATCTGAGGCAGGCAGTCAAATGAAAACGCTATTATTGCAATCGTCCAAGGGAGAGATGATCAAGCCTGAATTAGAGTGATGATCATGCGAGTAAAAAGAAGTATCTGAATAGACTCAAGAGGACTTTCCAACTCATTGGGTGAGGTAGACGTAGGAGACTAAGAAATCAGGAAGAGTTAAAAATTATTTCCAAGTTGCATGGCCAGAAAAATGATGGCACTCAAGAGAAAAAGGGAAGTTAGACAGAAGAGTGGGCTTTGGGGAAAAAGAGAATGAATTCTCTTGGGGGTATTTTTAGTAACTGGGGAATTAATACTTCATTGTAATAATTAAACATAAAAAATGAAAGAAAAGTTTACATCATAAAAGATATTATTTCTACTTTTAAAAAAATTAAAAACCCTCTACCTTCCATTTTAGAATCAATACTCAGTATCAGATCCAAGGGAGAAGAGCAGTAAGGGCAAGGCAATTGGTTAATAATTTAACACAGCTGGGAAGTGTCTGAGGCCAGATTTCAAACTAGGACCTCTCATCTCCAGGTCTTTTTCTGGATCCACTGAGCAACCTAGTTACCCCTATTTCTGCTTTTTAATAAATATCTTAACAATTATAGATCAGTATTTGCCAAAGAGAACCGGCACAAAGAATGGCATCAGAGAAATATGTGACTAGGGTAAAAAGATGGGAGAGTCATGTACGGACAGTAAAATATAATGAATTGGATGGCTTGCAGGTTCTATTGATATCCACACAATGTCAAAAGATGTAGGGGAAGGCTCAAAGCATGTTACACGGCTCCCTTCCCATGACAGATTTGTAGTAGGACATAAATAAGATTTTCTTAAGATGATAGAGATGGATGGGTAGCTATCTACATCATTCTAATGAGTACCAGCCAACATTGATAAGATGACATCTCTACTAAAGCAGTGAAAAAAGAATTTAGATATATAAAGCATTTATAATAAAACTGGTAATAACTGAAATTTATATACTACTTCAGAGTTTACAAAGAGCTTTACAAATATCATCTCATTTGATTCTCAGAACAACCCAGGGAAATAGATGCTATTAATATCTTTTTTACCTTTGAGGAAACTGAAAAAGACAGAAGTAAAGTAATATGCCTATGATCACATAGCTAGTAAATGTCTGAAGCCCAATTTAAAGTAAGTCTTCCCGACTCCAGGTCTGGTACTCTATCCATTACCTTACCTAGCTGCCAGTGTGGGTATATAAGAACAATCTAGCAAGGTACAGCCTCCCTATCAAGAAAATTATATTAGGGGAAGACACTACACAAAAGGGAACTAGAAAGGGAAGAGATGGACCTAAGGGTAGAGGTATCTCCTGGGTGGGAATGCTGCTGGCAAGGAGATAGAAAAGTCCTTCAGAAAATATAGGAGAATTAGGAGTAAGGTGAACATGCCTTGGGATTCTCATGAAAAGAATATGAAAATAATTCAAAGGTAAGGCATGTATTCTCTTTGACTGGTTAACTACATAATTGAGTAATAACCAAGCTCGGCCCCAGAGACAAAATATGAAAGGATACTGTCAACTGGGTTTTTGGGAGCCCCAAATTTGCCCCTGTCCCATGAGAACTCACCCAGAGGGAAGTTCCATACTCATTTCAGAAGGAATAATAGACCTTAAAGTACTTAATGGTCCCAGTTCAGGTGGGACTAGTAGAACTAATCAAATGTTAAGTACTCTTGTCCTAGTAGTTTCTCACATGGTATCAAAGTCATCTCCCAGGTAGCCCAGCCCTTGGCTGGACCTTTCCCTTTTGTATCCATTGTAGAGAATCAGCCTCTCCCTGATAATCCTGTCTTAAATTTCTCATTTCTTTGTAGCCATTTATAAAGACAATCAATCATTTTTCCTTGTTCCCCCCAAAGTCTGTAAGATCCCCAAGTTCTATTATTCTTTGGAGAATCTTCTAACTCCTTGATCCTCCCAGAGGTATTCTTCCCTAAGCCCCAGGGTTTTGACTCAGTGTAGTATTTGAAACTTGGCTCTGTGTAGCTACATCATTATGGACCTATCTCTTTCCTTATTAAAGACTTGGTTTTTCTGACTACTTTACTAGTTTTGTGTTTTTCCAAGTTGACAATACCTTCCCTTGTTTCTCAGCAGAGGTGGAGGACTCTGAGTGTGGAACACTAGCGTTTAATGTCAGATATTTTTAGCGTATGTTGGTAAATTTTTCTAATCTGTATTTTCCCTTTTTGTATTATTTATTATAAGGGATAGGCTCTAGAAAGGGGATAGAGATACATTGGAATATATAATTGATATAAAATAACAAAAGATAATTATTATTAAAAGTACATTTATAGGAAGTCTAATTCTATGGAAGATAAATAGTCAATTAAGATAATATCTTCCCCCTAGGATACTTGCCTCAACTGTATTGTTTTTCCTTTGTATTTTCTAATAGGACCAGTGACATTATAGAGTGATGTTTTGACTTGTGCATGAATGGGATTTCAGTGAGGCAGAGTTGCACAAAGTCATCAAACTCACTCTTTCTTTCTGAGTCATCAAAGTCTAGTGGCAAGACAAAAGTCAGGATGAATGGCAATGGCCTAGTGTGGATGGCTTTGGCATTTTCAGTGTCTGACTGAGATCTACATGCTCCATTGCATCTATTTTAGTTGCATTCTTGGCTAGGGGAACATATCATAGCCATTTGCCCATTCTGCAGGGAGAAATCTCTACATACTTCATGTAGACATGCTCCTAAGTCACTGATGGGTGAAAGTTGGACACCAAAGGTGGATGAGCATCCTTGAGAAATTTCAGCAAACTCTCATACCAGGGGTGCTAATCCTCCTGAGCATCCTTATCTGCCAGCCAAGTAAGTAAACAGAAACCGACAATCCCATAAGTGCTAACCTTGTAAACTCAGGAATAGCAGTAACTTATATTTACATAGGCCTTTAAGATGTGCAATATATATTATATTTAAAGTTCCAACAGCAGTATTAGAAAAACCCTAGTCCCTCATAGTTATCCCTAGAACTGTGATGGTGAACCTATAGCATGAGTGCCAGATGCATAGACCTCTCTATGGGCATGCATACCAAGGACCCAGTGATGTGTGGAGAGAAAATAATCTATTATTACATGCTCCAAGGACCCAGTACCAATATTCCAGCACAGAGTTACCCAGAGTTTCTAACTAGTGTAATAATTAAAATTAAATTAAGAGAGGCTGCTAGTAGCTTTAGTAGCTTTATTACACCAAAGTAGTGATAGTAAAGAGAGGGAAATGTAGGATGTAGGAGAGAGAGAGAGAGAGAAAGAGAGAGAGAGAGAGAGAGAGAGAGAGAGAGAGAGAGAGAGAGAGAGGAGAGGAGAGAGAGAGAGAGAGAGAGAGAGAGAGAGAGAGAGAGAGAGAGAGAGAGGAGAGGAGAGAGAGAGAGAGAGAGAGAGAGAGAGAGAGAGAGAGAGAGAGAGAGAGAGAGAGAGAGAGAGAGAGAGAGAGAGGAGAGAGAGAGAGAGAGAGAGAGAGAGAGAGAGAGAGAGAGAGAGAGAGAGAGAGAGAGAGAGAGAGAGAGGAGAGAGAGAGAGAGAGAGAGAGAGAGAGAGAGAGAGGAGAGAGAGAGAGAGAGAGAGAGAGAGAGAGAGAGAGAGAGAGAGAGAGAGAGAGAGAGAGAGAGAGAGAGAGAGAGAGAGAGAGAGAGAGAGAGAGAGGAGAGAGGCCAGTAATTCTCCCACTTCACATCAGGAAACATAGTTCCTTAATTAGCCTGTGGGATCATTTTCTGTCTTGTTGATTTCAACTTCCTTTCTGTGAGGGTTTGTTTATGCCTGCACTTCTTAAAGGTGAATGACCCTCCAGGTCACTGACTGATGTCATCAAACAAAGCAACATAATGGGGAGGGAAATTCCCTTCCCTCACTAGAAAGCTGGAGGAAGGTACAGCTGGGCTGCTCCCCTCCCCCTCTCTTCAGGAGGAGTTAGTAAGCAGGTGTCTCCAAGACTGAATACCTTATAAAACAAGATTGCCCCACCCCATTCAGAATACCTTTGGCCTGAGTGCGACTGAAACAGTTTATATCTTTACTAATATGAGAAGCAGCCTGTGTCTTTATTATACAAAGTATTTTTGGGATTTGGGGATGTGTCTTTTGAGTTTGTATTTAAACATGTTCAAAACTGTGGTATAGTGATTTAGGAATAAGTTTTATGAATCTGAGTCTAGGCTAATAACCTCTTCCCAATTCTATAACCCCCTTCCTCAGTTTCTTTCATAGGCAACCCTTGGCCACTTTAGTGTATTCACTTTGCATTCATAGGGATCCCTTGCCTGTGGGAAAAATAGTGGCTTGTCAGAGGTAGGGAATCTCCCAATCAGCCTGGCATCCAGATTAAAACCTGACTTCAACCCATGACCATTTGCTAAAAAAGATTAATTTGGAGGATTCCCTGTGATGGGATGGTTATGTCAGGATAATGTTATTTAACCTGAGGGTTATATTTTCCTATAAATAAGGGATTTTCCTGTAAGTTGAGCAATCCCCCTTTTTTCTGGCCATCTTTTTTCTCTATTTCTCTCTCAATAAATCTTCCTCCCTCCTCCAGGTGGAATAAGGAGGCAGCAGTGTTAGTGAGCCTGGCACTCTGTAGGTTGGGGCACATAATGTGGTCTCTGGGAGGAAGGGGGGGGCATGGGCATGCTACTTGGTCTGGGGGTTGTGGGGGCAGGGCCTGGCATTCCATCTCTAAAAGGTTGTCCATCTCTACCCTAGAACCTTGAAGGGAGAGAAGTAGATTCCACTCTCTGAGGAGCCATCCAGTATGAATTGGAGACAAAGCCCTAGATTGGGTGTGCTCAAGAATTATTTCTATTTTACAAGAATTATTTCTATTTAGGAAATGGGGACTCACACATGCAAAGTCATGTACTCTTAGACATACAGAAGACTCATGTTAATACATATATGACTGTATGAAATGAGTGGAAGTATTTTTATCCTCATTTTACAGATGGAGAAACTAAGACTAAAAAAGTGACTTTCTAAGGGATTCTCACTGTAAATGTTCAGGGTCATTTCATTGACTCAAACTTCTTCTCAAGCCAGATGACATCCTAAAGGCTGATGAAGTCACAAAGTGAACACATTAGGAGCAACACTGAGACCAGCTATCTTGTTGGAATGTTTACCTCAAACCAGTTCTGGAGAATGCCTTGATTTTTCTTCTTTTTTCAAAATGACTCAATTACAGACTCCTATAGTTAGTTTAAGGGTACCTAGATAGCTTAAAAAGCATTATCACATATTTTCAGTGATAGAGATTAGCAAAAAAATTAACCTTAGGAAAATATTGTATATCTCCTATGAAGGTATGGCATTTAATCTGCTTTCAGTTGTCTTATATGCCATTTGGAACTCTGTGATAGGGAGAACGGGAAGATGGGAAAGAGTTTTGTTAACTAAAGTATTATTTCCTCTATCTTATAGAGGCACAAATCAAATCAGCATACAGAACAGGTACAGATCAGCGCCATGACCAATGTGTTCAAAATGTGTTTTCTATCTCCTCTAATAACCTTTTCATGTGATTTATTTTATTACTCAGAAATGAAATTCGAAGGCATGCAAATAAAGTTGGGGAAACAGAGGAAAAAGTTTCTTTGTCCAGAAATACAAAGAGCTGGGGAAAAAGTTATTTAGATAGAAAATGTTACCAGACACTCAGCACAATGGATAGTTCAGGAATAATAACCACATTTGTTAGATTGAACATCTTCTCCCTTGATACTTATTAACTGTATCAGTGATATCAGAATCAGAGAAATTATACCTGAGGGTGCATGTTGATTTTGAAAATATACATTAATAATACTTATGCTGTATTATATTTTTTATTTATTTCATTAAACATTTTCTGTTATATTTTAATTTGTTTCCTCTGAGTGTTGCACTTCTGTTATAACTCTAAGTATATAACATATAATCTCTGAGTTTTAATTTCATAACATGTAAATTTGGGATAATAATAATATATAATACTTCCAGAGCTTCATCCTCCAAGTCACACTGGCCAATCCTCAGAGAGTGACTACTTTGTTTTGATGGTTGAAGAGATAATCCTGAGAGGCTAAGGGTTTTCTTGGACAGTCATTGAAATCCCTTTCTGGTTATAACCAATAGTTTCAATGAGCTTTAACAAAGGCCTATTAATGAGGAAGGTATAGCAAGAATAGAAGTTATAAAAACAATTCACCCAAACCAGGAGTACAGTCATCCTAAAGTGCATACAGATCCTGAGAAGAGTGGGCTCAATTTAGAGAATGATGGTGGTAAGATATATGTATAGGATATAAAAGAGGTAAAGGAGTAACTTCCCGTTCCAGATTACTAGAAATTATTTTCTCCTTTTGTGGAGCCATTGTGGAATTCCTCTAATGTGTAGTTCTCTGTTAGACACTAAGCATCAGTGCCCTTGAAGAGTCCTAATACTTTCTGTCCTTAGTGTATTGAGTCTTTCCTCATTGTATCTTTCAGCTTTTTGGATCTAAAGGTGGAGACTGTTTTTGCTTCTCAGCTTCCAATTCTAAATCATGTTGATTGCACTCCTACTATCATCCTTATTTCACTTTCATTGGTACCTTGGACTCTGCCCCTGAGATTCTGAGCTCTAATAGGTGACTTTTACCTTACATTGCCCAGTCCTCCAGTCCTCTTCTTGACCACTGTTTCCATATCATTCTATCACAAGTATGACTTCAACTTGACATGGGCACTGTACCCCCAGAAACCCAGGCGAACTATTATCAGGGAAACTCCCTTGCTCCCTTACATTCTCATGACTCTGAGCCTAAAAACACCCAATGACCCCTCTAGGGTCCTGAGATGACTATCTTCCTTTGATCGTCCTCTAGATTTAAGATGGACAGAAAGATGCACCTCCAGGCTACACCTCGATCCTATCAGACATATGTTTGTTCCCTAAAACTAAGGAATCTTTATGTTCCCAGGCAGATGATCACCCCACCTTGCCAAATGCCTGGATGACTAACACTGTTGTAAAAAAGTATAAAATCCTCAGAATTGATGTCGTCTGGGGGGACAGCCTTTCCATCCATGCTGTCCTCAGGGAGAACAGCTTTTCCTTTCATGCTGTCCTCCCAAGGAACTGCTCCCCATCTTGCTTATCCACCTTGCTATTCTCCTGGCCATCCTCAACATTACTTTCTAAATTAATAAATTTCTCTTTTTGTTTTTAAGCTAAGCTTTGGAGTCTTGCATTCTTGCAAAAGGTATCCTTCCCCAACCTCAGGGGTACACATCTGAGCCCCATAACAAACTGTTTCCTACTTTTAACTTTACTATTTCCTTTCCAGCTCCCTTTTATGTGTAATCTTCCTTCATTAGAAGATAATCGCTTTGGGAGCAGGTAGGTGGCTCAGTGGATTGAGAGCCAGGCTTAAGAGAGGAGGTCCTAGATTTAAACTGGACTCAGTTACTTCCTAGCTATATGACCCTGGGTAAGTCACCTAACCCCAAATGTCTAGTCCTTACTGTTCTTCTACCTTAGAATCATTACAAACAGTATTGATTCTAAGACAGAAGGTAAGGAATTAAAAAAAAAAGATTAAACACCTTGCAGGAAAGTAATATATTTGCATCCCCACGACTTAATATATCACCCAGCATATAATAAGAGTTTAACAAATTGTACTGTCTATCTATTAATCAAACAATCAATCAATCTATCCATCTCTCTCTCTCTCTCTCTCTCTCTCTCTCTCTCTCTCTCTCTCTGTCTCTCTTTCTCTGTGTTTGTGTGTTTCTGTCTATTTGTCCATTATAACATGATCAAATAGTGAGGAGAAAGAGTCCTGGGACTGTGAGAATTTAAATGACTTGCCTAGGGTCATACAACAATTAAATGTTGGTGGGGGGTAGTCTTATACCCATGTCTTAATGACTCTGAGACCAGCTATCTGTACACTGCACCAAGCTGCCTCTCAGGCTTACAATAAGAAAATTTTAAAAGAAAATGTGAGAGAATCATAAAAAATTAAGACACTCTACAAGATCATGCAAGCATGTTAGCATATATGGCATGACATATAGAACAACCTTTTCCTGAAAAGAAAGAGAATATCAAGACTTGACACAACATCATTTTTTAGCCAGTGTTTCTTTCGCTTTCTTCTTGACCTTGAAAACTAGAAAGGATGGAGGGGGATTAAAGGACTCAGTCACAAAATAGAGGAAGGTAAAGGTTGATTTTTCCCCTTGGAAACACTATATATTACTTCAGACATGGCAGTAGGTAACAAATCAGGATTTTTCTCTCATAAACTGTGAACACAAAAGGGATTGACTATCACTCTGAAGTTTTGAAATAGTAAAGGAAGTCAAAGAAAGGCTAAGGTGAACAGAGAATTAAGGAGTGGGCAGAAGTGGCGATACTCTCAATTCTGGCAATCTCATACAAACATAAGACCCAATTATTTTGGCATCAGAAATATCATATAATAAAAGCAAAAAAACTAAAAAAAAAAACGAATCTGAAAACTAAACTCACACACACACACACACACACATACACACACACACAAAATAGAAAGAAAGGAAAACCTAGGTGAATTTAAGTATTGATTAATACTAGCTAAGCTGTCTAATCAGGTGTTTGTGTTTCTTAAATCTAGTTTTCTATGTCTAATTTGTAAGGTAAATAAATAAACTTAAGACAAATTTCATATTTAGAAATGTATAAATAATTAATTCTATTTTGACAACACATTATGTACATATACATATTTTAAAGACAATTTAAATGGATGTGTTATTGTTAGTTTTCTTCAGTTGAACTAGCCTGGATGGGGTAAACCTAAATATATGGCCTAATCAGTACCATTCACCTGGTAGTTGTTACCTGAATTTTTTTCCAGGCATGATGTCTAGTAGAAAATAGTAAGCCCCTATAGGGTCTTGCAAACATCAACCTACAAAGTGATGGCAGACATCATGGGTGTATATAGTCTTACTTAATTTCTTGGAGAAGAATAGATTATATTGAATAATTTTCAATTATTAAAAATATAAGGAACTTCTTTAAAATTATTTATTTTTGTTGTTGTTTGTATGGGTCCTACAATTTAAACTTATGGTCTTCACTACTCCTCTTAAACTCTAGTTGATATCTCTAAGAACAATTCTACAGTTTCAAAGACATACTGAAAATTAAATTTAAATGAAAACACAGGCATGTAGATGGTTTAGTGGATTGAGAACTAGGCCTAGAGATAGGAGGTCCTCCAAAAATTGACCTCAGATACTTCCTTGCTGTGTGACCCAAGGCAAGTCTCTTCTGACTCTGTGTAGTATCTTGGTACCTGGCTCTGTGATAGCTGCCTATTACTGGACCTATCTCTTTCCTGATTAAAGACTTGTTTTTTGCTGACTACTTTAGTAGTTCTGTGTTATTTCCAAGTTAACATAATGGTGAGCCAGTTAGGATATTACACAGAGTAGGAATTCTGGGGCTCTGGGGACTATCTCTGGGAGGATCACTGCATGAGATGATTCTCTAAAGAATAATAGAGCTTGGGGATTTTATATATCTTTTGGGTAACTAGTTATAGCAAATAAACACTAACAGGTTGCAAGCAAGAAGCTATAGCTAGCAGCTAGGGCAGGGGTCCCTAAATTTTATACACAGGGGACCAGTTCACTGTCCCTCAGACCACTGGAGGGTTGGACTATAAAAATGTAACCCTAACCCTAACCCTAACCCTAAATGGGCAGCAGTATACACAGTGTGGAATTCCCTCCCCCAGATTGCCACTCACCATGCTGACATCTTTCATTGTGCGACCACATAATCCTTTGTGCGGTGCCTCATTCTAAGGCGCCACACAAAGGATTATGTCACTGGAAGCAGTACTGTATATGAGCGACACTGTGCTTTGTGGTGCTGCCACATACAGTTCTCCTCTCACTGACCACCAATGAAAGAGGAGTCCCTTCTGGAAGTGAAGTGGGGGCTGGATACATGGCCTCAGAGGGAAGTGGGCGTTGGATACATGACCTCAGAGGGCCACATGTGGCCCACTGGCCATAGTTTGGGGACCCCTGAGCTAGGCTATCAAGGAGTGGTATGCTACAAAGAATATTAAAAAAAGGGGTCATGCCAAGGGCTAGGCTACCTGGGAAAGGACTTTAATACAATGGGAGAAGCTCCTAGGACAAAAAATGTTACTTAACATTTGACTATGTCCACTAGTCCCACCTAAACTGGGGTCATCAAGCACTTCAAAATCTATTGTTCCTTCCAAACAGGTAAGTCTGGGACTTCCCTTAGAGTGAGTTCTCAGGGGGCAGGGGAAGACATGGGGGCCCTCCAAAAAACACAGTTGACAATAGCAAATCACACTTTTGAGTGTTTAGTACACATTGAAATGCTGGTAGCCCAGCATGTATTCTACCTAACTCTTGTCAAGATATCCTATTTGATTGACAAATGGCAGCCAAGAACAGAGACCTCTTGTATGCTAAGTAGAACTGCCCAGAGCCCCTAGGAACAGTTTCCTCTTGTGTTTGTATGGTGGAGTGAGGATGGAGGAGAGCCAGAAATAGCTTGGGAGGTGACCAACTGATTGGTTGTGGGGGGAGGAGGATGTGTAATGACATGCCATATAGGCAGCCTATATTAGTCACACTTCTAGAAACTTAAACTTAATTGCTATAACTATGGTTGTGAGCCCAATACACATTCAATGCCACCTATTTTGCTTTTGTCTAGACTTTTTCCTTTTGGACCTATTATTTTCAGTGGTGGCCATTAAGAACAGTATCTAATCACTATGATTTGATCATTTGTTTCTTGGAAGTGTTTCAGTGTTTACCTTGGAGCAGAAGGGTTGGAAGGCCTTATATGATACTTTGTTAAGCCTAGTTGTTTCCATTTCTCCTGCTGTGCATAAACTTTGAACAAGGAACTAATGATGAAAAGAGGGTAAAAAAATAGCACATAGTGTGGGAGAACTAAAAAAAATTACTACCACACCAAATCTCTCTCTCTCTCTCTCTCTCTCTCTCTCTCTCTCTCTCTCTCTCTCTCTCTCTCTCTCTCTCTCTCTCTCTCTCTCTCCAATTTAGAGCCATTGTTTGGTCTCTGGACTGGCAAACTCAGGCTCATCTTAATCTTTCTGCTTTCATAGGCTATATTTCTATCGTGAATAGATTCTGACTATTTTTTCACCCAATATGGTCCCCTGTCATATTCTAGTATCAGAGTAAAGGGAAACTGGGAGTCTTTCAATGGTACTATAATTCATCCATGATATAATATTTGTTCCTCAGAAATGGAAGGACAATGAAATTGATATAAAGATCAGCTGTACCTTTTCTAATTTCTTTTTCTTCTGATGCCATGCTGATAGTGAGTTGCCACTGGTCCTTCACTGCTATACAAACTGGCTGAAGGTGAAATATTCTTCTATAAAATTAAATTTCCTTAAACTTTCCCTTGTTTTTTGGTTTCTGTTTGGATTTGTAGCAGTAATTTTTTGAGAGAGTTGTGTTCTGTCTTAATTTCATACATCCCAATCAAAAATTATCTCTTCTGTCTAATCAGGTACCAAGTCATATCAATATAGGTTCCTTAACATTTCTCCCAGCTGTTCCCTTCTCTCTATTCCTACTGCCACTACTCTAATAATCCTCATTTCTACCCCTTTGGACTATTGCAATAGTCTCTGTACAGATCTTCCCATTTCTCCTCTCTCTCCTCTTCAAAGTATTCTTTTTAGTATTGCCAGAATAATATCTCTTACACATAGATCTGCTACATAATTTTTTTGCATCCTTTGCATCCATTAGAATATGTGCTCCTTGCCTTTCTTTGTATCTTCAGTGCTTAGTACAGTGTCTGGCTCCTCGTAAGTGCTTTTTGACTAATTGGAACTTCTCAGCGGCTTCCTATTGCTTACTTAGTAAAATTTGAACTCCTTTGGCTGGCATTATCAGTTTGGCTCTATATGGTACTCCAAACTGTGTCTTTGTAGGGTTCTTTTGTATTATACACCTCCAGGTACCACATGTTCCAAAAAGCTCTAAACAAAAGAAAACTAGACTATTCTCTTTGCTTCTGTCCATCTTCCAAACCAGTGTTCTTAACTTGTATTTTGTATTTATTTGTGTGCACGCATATACATATGTGTACAATGCACATTCATATGCAGTGTTTATATGCATACAATGCATATATTGTTCATATATGACATATGTCTGTGACTGCATGTGAATACATACCTGTGAACATTTAAATATTTATTCCCTTGATAACCTGTGTATTTTATGCATCTAAAACATTTGAAAGAGAGGTCTGTGGGTTTCACCAGATTACCACAAAGATATATCACGCACACACACACAAAACAGAGTTAAGAAGTCCCATTTTATTCTCCCACCTTTCTACCTTTCCCCATAGTATTCCTTGTGCCTCTAGTTACTAATGCTAGACTAGCCTACTTGCTATTCTTCACACATGATATGCCTCCTCCTGAATATGGACATTTTGACTGATGGTTTCATATGCCTAGAAGACTTCTTCTAAAGTTCCCTGGTTTTCTTCAAGACTCAGCTCAAATCCCATCTTCTACAGGAGATTTTTCCCTCCCTCCCATTAAGTCCTTTCCCTGTTATTATCTTCTACTTAAAATTGTATGTGTCTTATTGTATGTTCATATTTACAGTTTATCTCCCTTATTTGAACATGACATCTTTGTTATTAGAAATACTGTTTTTAGGGGCAGCTGGGTTGCTTTGTGGATTGAGAGTCAGGCCCAGAGAAGGGAGGTCCTGGTTTCAAATCTGGCCTCAGATGCTTCCTAGCTATATGATCCTGGGCAAGTCATTTAACCCTCATTGCCTAGCGCTTACCAAGCTTCTTCCTTGGAACCAATACACAGTATTGATTCCAAGATTGAAGGTAAAGGTTTAAAAAAAATAAAAGAAAGAAATACTGTTTTTGCCTTTTTCATACCCATAGAATTCATTATAGGGCTTGGCGCATAAAATATATTTAATAAATGTTTGTTGACTAACTGATAGCACAATAATCTTATAAAATATATTGTTTCACTTCACTGTTTTACCTCAATTTTACTTACAATTAAACTGATAGTAATTACTTATAATTTTATACTTTAGCTAGCTTCACAAGAGGACCATTATGAAGGTGAAGAAGATGATTTCAGAAGGAGATTTTAGGCTTCAAGGAAAAAAATATATTATTTCATTGTGTTCTAAAAATAATTTAATTTGTGTGTGATTTTACTTTGCTTAGGGCTCATTGATCTTCATCATGTATAGTGTTAGTGTAGATTTGATGCATGGCCTCCATCTTTACTTTTAGAGCAGCCATTCTTAACTTTTTAGTGAGTGATGAATCCCTTTGGAAGTCCAATGGAGTCTATGAACTGCTTCTAGAATGATGTTTGTTGTCTTAAATTTATAATTGAGGAAAATGCTACATTTTAGTTATTGATTAGTGAAAATAAAGTTGAATTTTCTCCAATCCAAATTCACAGATATACCCTGAAATCTACCCACAGACCTATTGGGTTAAGAACTGCTGCTTTAGACCTTTATTAATCTCACCACAGGGTCTCAAAGGTCTAGGCTAATGACAGAATTGTAAAATCTCTCCAGGTAAACAAGAAAGATAGAAAATTTGTGACTTGTATTAGGAAAATTATTTTAAAAAATTAATCTGAGTTATTCAGATAAAAATTTCCCAATAATTTTGACTCAACTCATTATTTTCCAAAAGCAACCATGACAAAAATCTCCAAATATCACATGACCACAAATTCCAACTGAATAATAAATTTCTTTAGTTTTTGAATCAAAATATTATGAGTCTGTAAAAAGTAAAAACCCTGGAAATCATCAGTCTTATTCATTCACAGGACCGTATAATTCGTACCCAGTATATGGTTGACACCACTTATGGATGACTTTAGTGGATTGAGTTATTTTAAAAGACTGAGCACTGTATAAAAGTGAAATCTGTCTATAGGTTTTGCCACTTTTAGAAAAGCAGCAGTTATAACAAAGGATCAAGTGAGATAACGCATGAAAAGTGCTATATAAATACTAATTATTATTACTTTGTAAGTACAAGTAATTATTATTATTATTGTTGTGGTAACATTCTTATTTTACAGATATCTTCTTTCATTCACTCCTTTAGTTGGCTTTATCAACTCTATCTCAGTCATATAACTTATTAATATATCGTAGTATTATAATAATATATTCCTAATTTACTTATTCAAGTCCAGGTACTCATTATATCTCACCTAGATTACTGAAATAAATTCCCATCTTGACTTCCCTGACTGCAACCTCCTTTTTCTCCTTCATCCTTTTACTACTTTCATGCCACTCTACTCCTAAAAAAAAATCTTCCTTATTGCTTACCGAATTTACAAGAGTGAGTTCTAGGATAGACTCAATTATTTGGAATCATTTCTATAGAGGATTAATTAAAAGAGGCAAATGAAAATGAACATGTAACCTTATCTGAGAGATTTCACCACTGGAACCAAAAGGGTCCTTAATTTTTTTTTCTTTTGCTCTCTTTCTCTTTCTATTTGTTCCCTAGTTGGTTCAAAGATTTTATTTTCTTTCTTCTTGTGGAAGTTTATTGTGCACCATTATGCAAGGGAATGACTTTATTCTGGAATAAGTTTAACATTATGATCCCTGAAAGTTCTACATGTAAACTGAGGACAAACAATGTATGTTAAATCTGCCATGCTCATATCTTCCTTGTTCACAATTATGATAAAATATTTATGTTCATGGCTTCTTTAGCATAAAGTTGGCAAGACTTTTTCTAAAAAAAGTTTTTTTATGGGGTCTAAAGTTGAGATTTATTTGGTGTGAGGAAACTCCTAGTGTAAAGTCCTCTTTCACCAATGTAGACCAACAATGCATTTATAGCTAGTTGTTTTATAGAGTTACCAAGGTGCTAAAATACAATATGATGATGATGATGATGATGATGATGATGATGATGATGATGAAAAGATAAAGAAATTGGGACCCGAGTATATTAAGTGACACACTCTAGGTCACAGAACTTGTAAATGCCAGAGGTAGAATGTGAATCCCTGTCATCCATCTCACCCTCTATCCCCTATACAAATCTATTATACTTAACAGACATAAAAAAATAATACCTGGCTAAAATTTATATGTCACTCCTTATACAAATAGCAAGGTTTACAGATCACTTTGACAAATATTATCTCATGTTATCTTCACAAGAAACTTGGGAGATGAATGTTACCATAATCATCTCCACAGGACAGATGAGGAAATTGAGGCAAACAGAGGTTGTCATGAGCCCAGAGTTATATAGATAGTAAGTATCTGAGGCAGGATTTGAACTTGGATCTTCTTGAATTCAGATTTAGCACTATATCCATTGTGCAACCCAGCTGCCTGTAGGCAAAGACTCAATCTTCTTGGCTCTATGACTGACTGCTTAGCTACTATGAAATGTACCTCTTCTGAAACTGATTTATGAACAATATACTTAAACATGTTTTTCTTATTGATTTTATTGTATTCCCCAAAGCAATTTTATGGTGTATTGCTATGCATATAGTAGGTGCTCCATAGACACTTGTTGAACTGAATCCTTTACAATGGGATATCTTTAGACATATCTTGCCTTCATTTCACAGTGTCATTGTTAACAAGTTCTTATATATTGTAATACCATCATGTAAAAGAGAGATCAGAACTTATTGTTTAAAAAGCACTAATCTTTCCAATTTGAATTAAACAACAAGTTCTTGTTTGTTTTCTTTGTGGACCAACTGCAAGAATATTATGATAGACATGCAGAGTATTTAATTGACAGTTCTTTATAGAAAGACTATCTATCAGTCAAACAAGTATCAGAAAAATTGATAAGTTGTAAGAAATTAAAAATAAATGAATAATATATGAGGGGAAAATTCCATTCAGGTCACAGTAGAGAGACTGAATGACATAAGTTGTTTCCCAGTCCTTATTTCTGCAACACTCTGTCTGGATAAGACAGGAGTGTTTGACCAACATCTGAATGAATAACAGCTCTTGTGTTCCATTGTTGTGGAATTTTTAGGCCTTGACTTGTGGATTTGCATAGAACTTTGGGAAGCTTTGAGTATGAAAAGTGACATTTATAACTCCCATTGAAAATTCCATGGACCAAGGGCCTTGTCAAGGTCAAAGGGATGAATCATAGATTCTCAGAATTGTGGCAACCATGTTGGAAACAGCTGCCAAGTAATTGATGCTAGTAAAATGAGCTCTCCTTCCTTAAAAAATGAACTGCTTATTTTAGGAAAACAAAAGTGCCCTGAATCTGTTCTGCTCATGTTTTCCATCTCACTGGGCACAATGCCAACAGATCCAAGAAAACCCTCCTTGTCATATGGGAACACCATCTGTGCAGTTTGGTATTATGTCCAGGACAGAGTCCTACCATACTCTGAACTGGGGATAACTTAGGTGAAGTATGAAGTATTCTTTGTGAAATCTACATTATAGTAGATGTACAGTTTGAGTATACATTTAAATTCTGGTCCACGAGCAAAGAAACAGACTATCCTCCACTAGCCCCCAGGAATGTTTAGCTTGAGAGGTGGAAAAAAAGAAGTTTCTCCTTCCTCCTTCCCTTCTCTATCACTCATAGGAGATAGGAAAGTAGGTTAATATAATAAAAGGACAACCAGAATTAGTGGCATAAGACCTGGGTTTCTCATTTTTCTTTAATTTTGTTGGGAAAAAATATACCTTGTCAATATTTTGGGAAATGAGAAATGAAATGTGTTATAAAAACAAAGGTCACAAACTTTTTAAAAAAGAAAATTTCATATGGAGCTGTTAAGAAAAACATAGGTATCATTATGTACAATTGATATCTATAAACTGATTTTTCATTGTTAATAGGTCTGTGTAAGTACAAGGTAATAAATAATAGAAATACTAAGAAAAAACAAAACAAAATAATAATACATTCTAGAGTTTTTCAGGAATCAGGTTAAAGCCCATTGATCTACAGTTTGTAAATTCTACTTTGTTGTTGTTGTTGAAAATCATGACTTTTCCTCTATAAGATTACTTATAGTAGCTCATCACTCAGATGCACCATTATTGCAGTACCTGAGGACATACTATATCTTTGCCCAGTTCTCCGGGGGCAGCTGGGTATTTCCTTTTATATCCTTACTTGTTTTGGGTGTCATTCTTAAAAAACAAAAACAAAAACAAAAAAAAACAACCTCTTACCTTACTGTCTATTGTTTCTGAGGCAAACATGCATAAAGGGCTAGGAAATTGGGGTTAAGTGATTTGCCCAGGGTCAAAAAGCTCAGAAGTATCTGAGACCAGATTTGAACCTAGGACCTCCCAGCTTTGGAGCTAGCTCTAAATCTACCAAGCCACCTATCTACTCCCTCGGGTATCATTCTTAATCATTTTGTTCCATCCCTTGCAATCCAAAAATCTTGACAGTAAGAGCAACTCTATCTTCTTTCTGTTATCAGAATCACTATCCCATGCATCCTATCAGCTGTTCTGTCCCTTTTGTAATTCTCCTATTTCCTGTAATATTTCTTCCATTGTTTGTGTTTATCCTCTTTCACCTGTCCTTGTTTCCATTTTTGGAATGCGTCATTTTAAAATCTGTTAATTGATGACCATTTAGGTTTCTTTAGGTAATATCTTTTTTCCTTCTCATTGAAATTCTTTATTTTTAAGTCTGTGGTATATTCAGGGAAGAATGGTACCTCTTCAATGAGCTTGCCATGTCCTTTTAAGGTTGCTTTCCTCCTTTTATGTCCACCTGCCACCCAGCTCTCGATTGTGACTCTCAGAAGTTGTAAGGATATATAACAGCCACACCATGGTAAACTGTCTCGGTAGATGGGTTACACCAGATAGCAGGTAATCTGCAGGACTCAAATTCATTGGTGAGTTTGGGGGGTGGGTCTGTCCCAGGCTTCCCTCTCTAGAGAGGGCAGATGAAACCAATTTGTTCCAATGGCCATGAAGCTGGTGGAAGCAGGTACCAAGGATTGCCTGGAATTTGATCAGATATCAAAGACACTAAGGTTGTCCATTGTACCCCAAGTCATCAACAGTCATCCTGGATTTTGTATTGCCACTGGAAGCAAGATTGAGGTTGATGACTTTGGGCATCTCTGTCTCACTTAAATTCAATTCACATACAAATCAAGGAATTACTCCATGATGCCTCTGATCCTCTCTGAAAATAAAGGATGATGAAGGAAATGCCCATAAATTGGGGAATGGCTAACTGCACTGTGGCCTATGATTGTGATGGAATTCTACTGTGCTGTAAGAAGTGATAAGCAGGCTAATTAAAAAAAAATCTTCAAAAGAGTTACACAAGATAATGAACAATGAAATGAGTATAACCAAGAGAATCTTACACATAGTTATAGAATTAATACCGGAAGAAAAATTATTTTCTTGTTACCTCTAGACCATGAAATGAAAGATCTAATTTACATGAACATGTCAGTCTCCTGGATGATACCTTCTGTGATGTGGGGATGAGATTATTATAGATGGGATTGAAAAATATAAGAGATTTGTGATTTTATTTATGTATAATTTTCTATTTCTTTTTATGTGGCAACACTTGTTTTCTTTAATTTTGTAAAATTTATAATAATTTTTTTAAAATAAAAGAAAATAAAACATATACAACAAATTTACTTTTCCATCTCTCATGTGTTTCTATAGAATATTAGTTCATGTGATTATGGGTGATTAATCAATGCTTATTGAATTGAACACATTGCCAAACATAAGTTGAATAAATGAAGGAAGGGAGGAGGGGAAGAGAAGACAGAAGGAACAGAAGAAGGAAGGTAAGAATGGATGAAGGGAGAGAGGAAAGAAGGAAAGAAGAAGGGAGAGGGGAAGGAGAGAGAAACAGGAAGGAAGGACAGAGGGGGGAAAGGGAGGCATAGAGGAAGAAAGAAAAAATTATTTATTATGATTGAGGACTTGAATATTTATAGCTAGTGATAAAAACAGACTCAATGTGAGTGAAAGGACTGATGAAAATATTGGTCTTGTTCTCTTTGAGTTCATGTATGACGGAGTTTAGACTTAATGTGTCTAGTTTAATAACTGAAATTTCAATAACCTTTCTTTTGGCCATGCTATTACCTCTCTAATCTCTCATTCTTCAATAAAACTATAGTCATAATATTTTAAAAGACAAATAAACCCCCATGTCAATAGTTACTGGGAACAATTCTAACATGGAATGGCTTGCTAAAATTTCCCAACAATGCACTAATGCATTGCTGCAGTATTTCTTACTGCCATAGTCTATTCTTCTATTCTTCTAATGTGCAATTCTTGTTCTCACATGTTGCCTTCTGGCACTAATTTAGTTGAAGATTCAATGATGACAATGCCTTGACATTGCTAAGATTAATGACTCAATAATTTTCAAGACAAGACAAATGTGAAGCTAAATTGATTGCATTAATTGCCTCTTTGAGATTCTGGTAGGGTTTCTTGTAAAGTGTTGTCTTGGGGTATACCTTGGGTGATTACATCAAGGGTGGTCTAGTCTCCAGTTTCCTTGAAGTCATTAGCACATTGACATTGTTTCTTCATTTTCTTTAATATGATTTTTAAGATGCAAACTGAAAATAATTACTCTGGATGTCTGGACCAAATGATGAATAAATGAATAGTGAGGGAAGAAGACCTCAAAAAGATCTGAGTTTTATGTGGGAGGTTTGTCCACGAGAGAGTTCTACAAAGATGTTAATTGAATGTTTCTGTTAATATATGTTAATTCAGATGTGCTTCATAGAGAAAATCTGTTAAGATAAGCATTTGTATTGGTTAGGATTTAAATGGAGAACAAGTTTCTATTTTGAAATTGATACTAAAGTATGATAAATTATAAGCATTTATAAAGTATTTATGATATGTGTTAAATATTTACTAAATGGGGTGTATGAGTGTTCAAGAAGGACTAGCTCTGGAAAGAAGACTTACCAACTCCTTTTCAGGGCTACTCATCCACCTTTGGGACTCACCTGTGACTCCTAGAAACTGTAGTATGCACAGTGGCTACTTACTGGTGAACCATCTTGGCAGATGGGCTAAATCAGGTTGAGGTTAACTGATAAGCCACAGATCCAGCAGTGAGTTAGGGGGTAGTAGTCTACCCCAAACATATGAAGATTTCCCCTGATAGAAGGGGTAGACAAGAACAATTTGTTAGAATGTCCAGGAAGGTGGTTGAAGCATGCATGCACTGTGGAGCACCTAGAGCTAGGTTAGACATTGAAGATGTCAAAGTCATCCACCTCATCCCTGGCCATCACCAGTCATCCTGACTTTTGTCTTGCCATTGGACTTTGAAAATTCTGGGAGAGGAAGTGAGAACAAGGGCTTTGTGTAACTCTGTCTTACTTAAATCCTATTCGTGCACAAATCAAAACATCCCTCTGTGATGTCATTAGTCCTCTGAAAATGAAAGACAAACAACAACTATATTCCAGATTCTGTGCTAGCAGCTGGGGCTACAAAAATAAAATTTGAAATATTCTCTAGCCTTATGGAGCTTATGTTCTATAACCATATATTTCATATTGCATATTTACAATCATAGCTAACATTTAAGTAGCATTTTAAGGCTTGCAAAGCACTTTACAAATATTGTTTTACAACTTTTTACAAATGTTGTCTTATAACCCACCAAGTCACTAGTACTTGAGTTGAGTTTCAGAGGAAACAAGGGATCCTAAAAAGTGAAGGTGAGTTGGCAATGTATTATGAGCATGGGAAATGGACACAACAAAAGCACAAAGGTAGGAGAAGAAGGCCAGGGTACAGAAAGGGAAATAATGTATAAGGCTGGAAATAGAAGTTGGCATCAGGTTGTAAAGGACTTTAAATGCCAAGCAGAGTTTCTATTTGATATTAAGGTAATAGTTTATTGAGTAGAGAAGTGGCATAGTGAGATCAGCATTTAAAGATGATAATTTTGATGAATTTGCAAATAGTGGATTGAGGACTTAAGTCAGGTAGAGCAGTTAGGGGCTGTATCAGTAATTCAGGAGATAAGTGAAGAGGGATTGAACAAAGATTATGTGAGTAATGAGATGTGTCATGGAGGGAAACCTAACAAAATTTAGTAACTGATTATGTGAAATGAGGAATCATGAGGAATTGAAAATAACAGTGAGATTATAAACAAAGGAGACTGAAAATATAAGAATTTTCTTAATAGAAATATGGAAGTGTGGAAGAAGGGTGGGTTTGGGAGAATACATGACGGGCTCTCTTACAGACTTGTTGAGTTTGAGACATCTATGGGTATTCTGTTTGAAATAACTAATAAGAATTTGATAAGAATATGAGAATATGATAAAAGGAAACAGCCTGCATAGGAGCAATGAAAATGACTAATGGTTTAGGAAATTTGAAAGGACCTAGGTCTATATAGTTTAGAGAAAATTATTTATTCAGTGTTGTAAATTCCTGTCTTGTCTCCTGGTTACAAATCAGCAGAATATAGTAAAGTTGTTATGGAGTACTTATTTGTGTTTTCCTTTTACTAAGAAATGTTAAACATTACAAAAACACTTACCTAGCACCCACCCATTTTATTCAAAGCACTATGCCAAGTTCTGGGGGAGAAACAGATAGATAAGACATAGATCCTTGACTGGAGGGGGTGCTCCTAAAAAAGGACAGATTCAAGGCTCTTCAAGCCATGGCACAGTGTGAGATCAAGAAGATGCAAGACCAATGGTGGGAAAAAAAGGCAGAAGAAATCCAGCACTTTGCTGACACAAAAAACTACAAACAATTTTTCAGTGCCCTCAAGACTGTCTATGGGCCATTAAAACCCACCACCACTCCCTTGCTATCCTCTGACGGTGACACTCATAAAAGATAAAAAAGGAATCAGCAACAGGTGGAAAGAACACTTTAGTCAGCTTCTCAACAAACCCTCTTCAGTTGACCAAAGCACCCTTGACCAGATCCCCCAAAACCGCACCATTGAACAACTTGACATCCCTCCTTCAATAGAGGAAGTCCAAAAAGCCATTAAACAAATGAGTGCAGGCAAGACACCCAGTAAAGATGGGATCCCAACCAAGGTGTACAAGGCCTTAAATGGAAAGGTGCTCCAGGCATTCCACATAGTGCTGACCAGCATATGGGAAGAGGAAGACATGCCCCCAGAACTCAGAGAAGCCTCCATCGTAGCCCTATACAAGAACAAAGGCTCACGAGCAGCCTGTGACAACTACAGAGGCATCTCACTACTCTCCACTGCTGGAAAGATCCTCGCCCGTGTTATACTCAACAGACTCCTGTCATCTGTTTCAGAGCAGAACCTGCCTGAATCACAATGTGGCTTCCGACCAGATCGCAGCACCATCGACATGGTCTTCATGGTGAGGCAAATGCAGGAAAAATGCCTTGAGCAGAACCTGAGTCTCTACATTGTCTTCATAGACCTGACAAAGGCGTTTGACACAGTGAACAGGGACGCATTGTGGGTGATCCTCAGCAAGCTCGGTTGCCCAGCAAAATTTGTCAAACTGATCCAATTCTTTCATGTCGACATGACAGGGGAAGTCCTATCTGGTGGAGAGACTTCCAATCGCTTCAACATCTCCAATGGCGGGAAACAAGGCTGTGTCCTCGCTCCAGTACTATTCAACCTATTTTTCACCCAAGTATTACGACATGCTGTGATGGATCTAGACCTGGGCGTCTACATCAAATACTGACTGGATGCCTCACTATTCGACCTTCGCCACCTGACTGCAAAAACAAAGACAACAGAGAGACTCATCCTGGAAGCTCTCTTCGCAGATGACTGTGCTCTCATGGCCCACCAAGAAAATCATCTCCAAACCATTGTGGACAGGTTCTCCACCGCAACAAAACTGTTTGGCCTGACTATCAGCCTCAGCAAAACAGAGGTGCTATTCCAACCTGCACCAGGGAGGCCACGAACCAGCCGTGCATTACAATCGACGGCACGCAGCTTTCTAAGGTCAACACTTTCAAGTACCTGGGCAGCACCATCGCCAATGATGGGTCCCTAGACCACGAGATTAATGCCAGGATCCAAAAGGCCAGCCAGGCACTTGGGCGGCTGCACTGCAAAGTCCTCCAACACAGAGGTGTAAGCACTGCGACGAAGCTCAAAGTGTACAACGCAGTGGTCCTCAGCTCGCTCCTGTACGGTTGTGAGACATGGACACTGTACCGGAAGCCCATGAAACAGCTGGAGCAATTCCACCAACACTCCCTCCAGTCAATCATGAGGATCCGATGGCAGGACCGAATCACCAATCAGGAAGTCCTTGACAGAGCCAACTCCACCAGCATCGAAGTCCTGGTCCTCAAAACCCAGCTACGATGGTCTGGACACGTCATCCGCATGGACCCACAGCGAATACCAAGACAGGTATTCTATGGTGAACTGTCAGCTGGACTCAGGAAACAAGGCCGACCAAAGAAAAGATTCAAGGATCAGCTAAAGTCCAACTTGAAGTGGGCTGGCATGACACCAAAGCAACTAGAACTCGCTGTCTCTGACAGAAGCAGCTGGTGAACCCACATTAACCATGCCGCCACCTTGGAAGATGAACGACGTCGACATCTTGCCGCTGCGCGTGAACGCCGACACCAGGCCACAACTGCACCTCCTGTAACAACTGGCGTCCCATGCCCCGTGTGCCACACACTGCGCCTTAGTCTTTGGACTCTAGAGCCACATGAAGGTACACCGTAGATGAAACTGCACAAAGACAATGTCATTCTCGGTCACTGAGAGACTAACACTACTTGACTGGAGGGAATCTAGTCAGAGGCTCCACCTTCTCTCTTTAATCATTCCACATCCAACCCCAATTAGGGTTTATCTTCTCATACCTCCCCACTGAAAAAGAAGAGACCTCGGTTTATGATATAATGAAAGGGTGGGAATTGTTTTCCTAGAGTACCCGTCTATCCTGGGCAAGTGGCAGATTCTGGGGGACACGAAAAGATGAAAACCTTAGAACTCCTCATTCTGGGGGCTTTTATAAGATTTCTTCTCCTTCTATACTGCCTCCTCTAGACTAAGCAGAAAATCAGAAAGGTCATTTCAGGAACACTTCTGAACAAATATATTTCAAGGCATTCTGCCATCCTTTGCAGCAGTGTGGAAAATTCATGACCCAGAAAAGCTGGAGAAAAAGGCTCAGAGAACTTCTAAAAGAGTGGACTGATGTCACACTTAAAGTGAAAAGTGAGCTCATTATGTATGGAGATACCTTGGGTCAGGAAGACTGTTCAAATCCAACCTCACATAGAAACTAGCTGTGTTATCTGGGGTAAGTGACAGCCTCTGACTTCCTCAGTTTCCTTAGCTATAAATTGGAGATAATAACAGCACCTACTTCACAGAGTTGTGGTGAGTATCAAATGAGATAATATTTGTAAAGTGTTCAGTATACCTTGAAGCATTATACAAATGCTAGCCAGAAATTACCTTTATCTGACCTAAAAAACATAATGGCATTGCATGGTGGATAAAGTATTAGATATGACATTAGAACAAGGAAATTAAAATCCTGCCTCTGGCATTTACTAGCTTTGTGACTTTGGATGAATCACTTAGCATTCTTGAGTCTCAGTTTTCTTATCTGTAAAAAAGAAAGAATTGGATTAGATGACCCCTAAGGTCACTTCCAGGCATAAGTCTATGATTCTCTGGTTCAACAAGAAAAATTTGGTGTCAGAAGCTGTAAAACCACAAAAGTCAGACTTTCCGTGAATCCTTATAAATTATGTACTTGAAGTCACATTTTCAGGGACCTACCTCATCAAATGAAGTTTTGGTTGGAGTTAGACCTGTAATAGTGCCAGATCCACTAGAGAGATTTCCTGGCACATTAGCATCTTAATTCAAAAACAATTTACCCTAAAGCATTCAAGATAGTCCAGATATTTAAAGAGTACAAATTCCATGCAATACCATACCATTACTTCTGTCACATGAAAATTATATTTGTTTTGGTCATAAATATCAATTGCTTATGAGAATTAGAGTTACCATCTTTGACATTATATCTCTTCCCACTAATCCCATTTAGCCTTTCACTTCCCATTCCTCTACTTTTATAAATTACTGATTTTCATTTAGGGTATTCCTAAGTGGTTCAGTTGCTAAGATTTACTGACAATTGATATCATGGCTATAAATTTAGTGCAATGCAAGAGAATAGAGGGAGCTAGATTTGAGGATCTCAAAGATTCCTAAAATCTCTAAATTTGGATCATAGATTAAGAAGTCGAAGGGTCATTAGAGACTATTAAATCCAACCCAATTACTTTATAAATAAGGGAACAGTGAAATAGAAAAGTTGAGTAGCTTGGTTTAGTTTACATAGCCAATAGGTGTGTGACATAGTTTTTTTAACTTAAGTCCTCCTGGCTCCCCATTCCATGACTTATCTACTATCTTATGAAGTCTCTTGGTCCTCTGAGAATTATCTTCTTTCTCTTTTCTAGGAAGAGATTATTTTCTTTTTCTTTTCTAGGAAGAGATAGTCCGGCTTCTATCGTACAGTAATATGCAGGGGTTCCTGCATTAGCAGGGAGTTTGGAGAAGATGACCATTAGGGCCTCTTCCTACTCTGATACTCTATAATTTTTATCTTATAGATAAAAAAGGATATTATCCAAGTAGTCTGCTTCTCTTACAGGATAAAGTTCTATTTTCCAATCATGGTCTTTACATAATGATTACAATTTTTTAGGGATCTTTGAAATAGTCATGCTTAATTTTTCATGGCTGTACTTTGAATATTAGCTCATAGCCAATGTCATTTCTTCATAGAAATTTTATATTATTATATTCTTTACACAAAAAAGACAATAGTTTCCAGTTGGAGAGCTAGCATTAACATGCTATTTCATGAAGTGCTGCAGGGATTTCCCTCATCCCTTTAGCTAAAGACAACTGAAGACAACAGAGATTATGCAAGCAGTGTGAAATGGTAGAGAATAGGGGACTTAGAGGCAAAAGACCCCAGATTTGAAACTTAATCCTGCTATTTACTGCTGGTGTGACCTTGGGAAAGTTACTAAATCCATTTGAAACTTAGTTTCCTTATCTATAAAATGAGAAGGTTGAACTAGAACAGAGATTCTTATTCTTTTATTGTAAACCCCTTCTTGGAATAATTTTTATAAATACCTAAAATAAAATATAGCTAAGTGGTGCAGTGGACAGAGTACTAGGCCTAGAGTCAGGAAGATTTATATTCATGAGTACAAATTCAGCCTGAGACTCTAACTAGTTGTGTGACCCTGCTTGCCTCAGTTTCCACATTTGTAAAAGGAGCTAGAGAAGGAAAAGGTAAAAAAAAAAGTAAAAGTTGCTCCAATATCTTTACCAAAAAAAATCCCAAATGGGATCACAAAGAGTCATACATGGCTGAAACAACCAAGTAACAACAATCACAACTAAATAAAACACATAGGATTAAAATAGAATTTCTACAGAAATGCAGGTATAAACATTGTTTTTAAAATCAAGTTCATAAACCCTAGCTTAAGAACCCTGGCACTAGATGATTTTAATGGTCTTTCCAGCTCTAAATCCTATGATCTGGATTACAAATGTAATTAATATCATGAAAGTCACATTAATTATCTTGTGAGGGGGCTAGATGACCTAATTTAAAGGGCTCTGGATTCAGAGTCAGAAAGGTCTAAATTCTAATTCTACCTGAGTTACTTATTAATAATAATTGGTAGGTACTTTATCTCTTTTAGTCTCAATTTCTTCTCATCTATAAGATGAGGATAATAATTGTATCTATCTCTTTCATGATTATGAGGAATAAATGAGATAATAGCATTAAGCATGTGACAAGGAAATCACTTTAAAAGACTGATATATATTAATTTAAGGTCGCCAAGGAATTCAGCTATGTAATTCCTAAATGAAAACTCAAGTCAGCAGTCAACCTTTTATGGAGTTTTTAATTACAAACAGGAGGAAGAAAGGTATGAGAGAGAGAGAGAGAGAGAGAGAGAGAGAGAGAGAGAGAGAGAGAGAGAGAGAGAAAGGGGAGAGAAGGGAATAGGGCTTAAATACCCCTTCTGTTTAGGCTGGGCCAAAAGGCCCAAGCCCTTAGATAGCTGAGGCAAAGAAAAGAGATCAGTCCCTATCACTCACGTGACCAAAATGGAGAAACAGTCTCAGGGGCCTCCACTTCCAGCTTCCTTCAGAGTAAGCTTCTCAGAACACAACCTCTCAGAGCAAAACCTCTCCAACCTCCTCCAGTCCTCAGACCCCACTATCTTTTAGGAAACCATCCAAGTTCCCTCCCCTCAGTTCTCACATCTACCAATCACTGTCCATGTCTTCCCTGTGCCAATGGTGGCTCTACCTTAACCCAGGACCACCCAGAGGTCTGTGGCTTTGCACATGTCTGTTGAAGGTCATATTCTCAAATAATTAAATCTTGATCCTTTGTTGCAGCCCTTCCTAAATCCTGTTACCCTGAGTAGGGTGGAGATTGGAATAATTAAATTTTGATCTATGTTGCAGCCCTTCCTAAATCCTGTTAGGACTGAGTAGGGTGGAGATTGTAATTTCCAAGACCTGGTTCTGTCATTCCAAGTATCTCTATTGTATCAATTCTAAAATCAATCATGACTCAAAGAACTTCCTGTTCTATGCTTAAGCATAGGTCAAAGCCCTTTCCATTGTTCAGCAAAAGGTTTCTGTCCTAAAGTAATCTTAAGAAGGGAGGAGGAGGAACCTCCCATGCCAATGGGGTTCACATTCCAATAGACTATCAGTAAGAAATTTTCCAAGTATGAAATTTCCCAATGGTGAAGTTTCCAACATTTATAAGTCTAAGAAATTTTAAGGTTTACAAGCAGCAAAATAGATTGGCTAATGGGCCTGGAATCTAGGAGATTTGAGTTCAAATCCTGCTTCAGAGATTTACTAGCTGTTTGACCATAATCAAATCACTTAACTTCTGTCTGCATCAGTTTATTCATTTAAAATGGGGAAAAATAATACCTAAACTAAAGGTTGTTGTGGGGTTAAAATGATGTAATGTTTCTATAGCTTTTCCAAGCCTTAAAATATTATATAACTATTAGATATTATTATTATTTGTATAGTATCTGAATTGGCTTTTTTTTGGTCTAATCAATCATATGTACTACAAATGTAAGATTATCTCTATTTGGAGAAGATGAAAGAGTATCATATAAATGTCTCTAACCCCTAGCATATTAGAGATGATGAAGGATTTCAAAGCAGGATAGAACAAATCAAAGTTGGAAGGCAGAAATGAAAAGATTCTGCAAGAACAGAGGGAGATCAAAGCCAGCATCAAGAGGTTGGTGGGTGGAAGAATATGATGCAGAGGAGAATGAGAAGGAAAAGAGACTCCTTACCAGAAACTCTATAAAACATTAGGCTCTGACAATGGAGAATGAAGCTTGGTCTTTGGGAGAACATAACATAAACTTCATAAAAGTCAGAATTCTATGTTAAGCACTTTTGCGTCTCTAACAATTCCATTTATGTAATGGATGCTCAACAAATATTTGTGAAGGAATGAATTAATGAACAAATATTCAATAAAATGCTAAGAAAGATGCATTCCCATTTTTCTCATCTGTTCAGTCATTTTCAGTTCTTTATTCAGTTCTTCATTAAGACTTTCCAACTCTGATTTTCTTGGTAAAAATACTGGAGTGGCTTGACATTTCTTCTCCAGGTCATTTTACAGATGAGGCAATTAAGGCAAACAGGGGTAAGTGACTTGCTCAGGATTACATGTCTGATAAGTTTTTGAGGCCAGAAGACTAATAAAGATGAGTCTCCCTGGTTCCAAGTCCAGTGTTCCATTCACTGTGCCACTGAGAAAAAAGACACATACAAACAACAAATGGAAGGTGAATAGGAACTGCTCCTGAAATTTCAACAGTAAGAGGAACTCATAAGTGAAGAAGCTCCTTCTATTAATCCAAGCCAGCACCTTTCCTATAACTTATAGACTTGGGGGATTGTCTAGAACAATGAAAGGTTAAGTGATTTCCCCCGAGTCATATAGCCAGAATGTATCGGAGGCAGCATTTGAACTTTGATCTTTCTGCTAGGCTGCTAACAGTTTTCTATGGAGGATCTGTGTAGTGGTTATAGATCCATATGCAGAAAAGGTAAGGAGAGAAGACTTACATTCATCTAGATGAATCTTATAAGTTTAAACACAGGCCCTCAAGGCATCTCAGGGACATTTGCCACTTTCCATAGATGGATAGTTGGAAACATAAAGTATTTTCAAATGCTAGTGTACTTTGACATCATTGTCTTTGAGAAGACACTAGAAGAAATGAGAAGAAACTAAATGAAAGTGTTGACTTGGGTAGCAAAAACCAAAACTTTCAAACTGACAAACCCATTTTGTACAGCTTCTGTCAAGTTTATGGATTGCAATTTATCACAACAAAGTCTGAGTACTGATTCAGAGAAGATAAAAGTCCTCTTGACTTGGCCACAGTCAGTAAACCTTTGAGATCTGAAGATCTTTCTCAGTTTGAAAATAAATTTAAAAACTCTTCTATTATTGCTAAACCACCAAATGACTTCACTCAAGTATTAATGATTGAAGACATTCAGAAGTAGAAAAACAAGAAATACAAAGTCGTGAGAGAGAGAGATGAACAAGTTTTAATGACTCAGACTTTGGAAGAAATGTTAGTTTCCTTTAAAGTTTCCATAACGTTTCTACCTCAGGAACCAATTCTTCCTGTTTAGAGAGAATTTGATCAAGAACACAATTTCTTGTTGTTGTTTCCTCCACCTTTTGAAGGATGAAATTGTCATTAAGGCAAGCCAAGAAATTAGAAGCTACTGTGAGGGGAGGGGGCAGAGTCAAGATGGCGGCTTAGCAAGCAGCAAAAGTTCAGACCTCCAAAAACCCTTCCTTACCAATTACAAACTGAATGCTCGTAGGGCACTGAAGTTCAAACTTAACAACAGGACAGAGGCGGGGAACCCTCGTTCTGGACTCAAATCAAAAGGTAAGCCCCCAAAAGCTGGAATCTGAGAATACTTGGGTCTAAGGGGAAGGCAGAAGGAAGGTCCCAGGACCCCCCAACCCCCAACCCAGAGGACTGAGCCCCCAGTGGCAGAGGGAACCTCTGAGTGGGCAAAGGTGCTGGTTTGGGGGATTTACCTTGTGAGCAGTGGGGCGCCAGGCTTGGAGCGTCCAGTGCGGACAGCGGGGAGGAAGCCAGGGAGAGACTGGGGCCGTGGCTGGGTCCCTCCATCTGGCTCCAGTCTCACCATTGCCTTGGGGCACATCCAGACCAATCCTGTTGAACATAATCCCATTAGGACGCCTCAGAGCTCAGGGAGGCTGGCAAAGGCACTAGGGAACCTTGTGGACAGTGGAGAAGCAGCTGGAGAGAACTGGAGAGAGCCTGGGCAGCCCAGCCTTCCAGGAGTCTTCAGCCTCAGAGCATACAGCCCAACCTAGTTAAACTTAATCCAATCAAAAGCCTCCAGAGGACAGGGAAGCTAACATTCCTCCCCTGGAGATCGTAGCAAGAGATTTGACAAAGCTCCAAGAGGGGAGACTGACAGCCTCAAAACCAAAAAAAAAAATGAGAGGAGCAAGAGCACAGACAAATATGGGGAGCAAAGACGGGGTAAACTCGAGCAAACAACAGAAAAAGAAGAAAGAAATTACAATAGACAGCTTCTGCACAGGTAATGAGCAAAGAGCGAACAAAACAGAGGGGGAGGGAGCAGCAAAGGAAAAATCAGAAACCTCAGCAAATTGGATACAGGCTTTGGAAGAACTCAAAATACAATTCAAAACACAATTAAGAGAGGCTGAAGACAATTGGGAAAAGAACTTAAAAACTCAGATAAGTCATCTAGAAACAGAGGCACTTGAACTAAAACAAGAAAATAGTGTCTTGAAAGTCAAAATCAACCAGCTGGAAAATGAGGCAAAGGAGATTAAAGATGAGGCAAAGCAGATGAAAGATGAGGTGAAGAAGATGAAAATTGACCTCCAAAGAAAATCAGACCTAAAGGAAAAGGACGACCAAAAAACTAAGGATGAAATCCAATTTTTAAGAGCCAGAATATAACAACTAGAATCAAGTGACCTCACAAGGCAGCAGGACACTATAAAACAAAACAAAAAGAATAAAAAAATTGAGGAAAATATGAAGCATCTCATTCACAAAACAGAGGATTTAGAAAATCGTTCAAGGAGAGACAATTTAAGAATCATTGGCCTACCAGAAGACCATGACAAAAGAAAAAGCCTGGACATTATATTACAGGAAATTATTAAAGAAAACTGCCCCGATATCCTAGAACAAGAGGGAAAAGTGGAGATTGATAGAATCCACAGATCACCTCCTGTGCTTAATCCCCAACTGACAACACCCAGGAATGTTATAGCCAAATTCAAGAACTATCAGACCAAAGAAAAGATATTACAAGCTGCCAAGAAGAAGTCATTCAGATACCAAGGAACCACAGTGAGGATAACTCAGGATCTGGCTGCATCCACACTGAAAAAAAGAAAGGCATGGAATACGATATTCCAGAAAGCAAGGGAACTAGGTCTACAACCAAGAATCAACTACCCAGCAAAACTGACTATATTCTTACAGGAGAAAGTATGGTCATTCAACAAAATAGAAGAATTTCAAGAATTTGTAAAGAAAAGACCAGACCTGAACAGAAAATTTGATGTCCAAGCATAGAACTCAAGAGAAGCATCAAAAGGTAATTAAAGAAGAGGGGAAAAAAGAAAAACAAAACAAAAAAATTTTTTAAGAGACTCAATAAGTTAAAATGATATGTATCCCTATAAGAAAAGAGGTCATTGATAACTCTTAAAAACTGTTCTTATTACCTGGGCAGCAAAAAGAAGTACACTTAGAGGGAACAGTGACAAACTGTATAGGATGAAAGGACAAGACATAAATAGGTATATAGATATATGCATGCAAAAATACATACACATGAGTATGCATATATATACATATATAGAACTAGAGCTTAAAAATAGGTTAATATTAAAAGAAATGGGAAAAGAAACAAATGGGGATAAATTTATATGTCATAAAGAAATTCATGGTGGGAGGGGGGGGAGAACATCAATACACTGGAAGGGTAAAGAGGTCGGAGACAGGAAATACTCAACTTTTACGTGCTTCGAAATTGACTCAGAGGGAAAATCAATCCAATCCATTGGGGGCAGAGAATGGATTTGTGCCCTATAGGGGAGTAGAAGGGTAACAAATGGTCTGGTGGGGAGGGAAGCAGTACAAGAGAGGGAGGGGGCGTGGGGTTAATTTTAGAAAGACTACAGGGAAAATAAGAGGGGGTAATAAGAAGGCAGGGGGGTAGAAAAGGAAGTAAAATAAGGGTGGGAACAAGGGGGACTATTTAAAAGCAAACATTGGTGTAGAAGGAAATAATGAAAGAAGAAAAGGCAGGAACATGAACAGAAATCAAAATGCTGGGAAATACACAGCTAGTAATCATAACTCTGAATGTGAATGGAATAAACTCACCCATAAAACGCAAGTGAATAGCAGAGTGGATTAGAATCCAAAACCCTACCTAAAAGGAATAATAAAGTGGAGGAATTCCATGGAGACTGGAACAACCTCCAGGAAGTGATGCAGAGCGAAAGGAACAGAACCAGGAAAACATTGTACACAGAGACTGATACAATGTGGTACAATCCAAGGTAATGGACTTCTCCATTAGGGTCAATGCAGTGTCCCTGAACAATCAGCAGGGATCTAAAAAACACTATCCACAAGCAGAGGATAAACTGTGGGAGTAAAAACACTGATGAAAAGCAACTGCTTGACTACAGGGGTGGAGGGGATATGACTGAGGAGAGACTCTAAATGAATACTCTAATGCAAATACCAACAACATGGAAATGGGTTCGAATCAAGAACACATGTGATACCCAGTGGAATCGTGCATTGGCTATGGGAGAGGTGGTGGGAAGGGGTGGGGGGGAAGGAAGAAAAGAAAATGATCGTTGTTTCCAATGAATAATGTTTGGAAATGACCAAATAAAATAATGTTAAAAAAAAAAGAAGAAGCTACTGTAGGATGTGGTCATTTATGTGGGCTTGTGAGTGTGTGTTATTCATGTATATTATATATGGCCACCTGGGTCTAGCTAAATGTTGCTTTCAGAAAGACAAGAAGAGATATTTATAGTTTTCTTTTAAACAAAGGACATGTCATTTCTGCCATAAAGGGAAACAAGAGAATGGTGCCAGAGGCTGGCTACTCTGAGAAAGGAGGCTACACTAGAATTATATCTATCTGTTTCTCTAAATATTGTTAATATAAGGGAAACAACTTTTAGTTTCAAATCATGCTTCTGATGGCTATCCTTTCATAAGAAAGAAGTGCTCCAAGCTGTAAATCCAAGGCTTAAATCCCTTCCCATTAAATGTCAGCTCCATAAAGACCAAATGTAGCAAGTAGAAAATAAGCCCATCTGTTAAAGCCAATAGCAAACACAGAGGTGAGGACAGAGAATATTCTATTTTTTAATAATTTATTTTGAATATTTTTTCATGGTTATGTGATTTGATTTTTTCTTATCCTTTTTGCCTCCCCCTTCTGAGAGCTGATAAGCAATTCCACTGGGTTATGCACATATCATTGTTCAAAACCTATTTCCATGTTATCCATATTTTCAATAGAGTAATATTTTAACGCCAAAACCCCAATCATATCCCCATTGAACCACACGATCAATGATATGTTTTTCTTCTGCATTTCTACTCCCACAGTTCTTTCTCTGGATGTGGATAGTATTCTTTCTCAGAAGTCTCTCAGAATTGTCCTAGATCATTATATTGTTGCTAATAGAAAAGTCTATTTCATTGGATTGTGTCATAATGTATCGGTCTTTGTGTATAATGTTCTCCTGGTTGTGCTCCTTTTGCTCTGTATCAATTCCTGGAGTACTTTCCAATTAACATGGAAATCCTCCAGTTCATCATTCCTTTCAGCACAATAGTATTCCATCATCACCAGATAGCAAAATTTGTTGAGCCATTCCCCAATCGAGGGACACCTCTTCCTTTTCCAATTTTTTGCCACCACAAAGAGTGTGGCTATAAATATTTTTGTACACGTATTTTTCCTTATTATCTCTTTGGAGTACAAACCCAGCAGTGCTATGACTGGATCAAAGGGCAGGCATTATTTTAAAGCCCTTTGGGCATAATTCCAAATTGCCTTCCAAAATGGTTGGATTAATTCACAACTTCACTAGAAGTATATTAGTAGGACAGAGAATATTCTAGGCATGCAGCACTCTCAGTGCACAATCAGGGAAATAGATAATACAGTATTTTGAGAGCTCATAAGAGGAACAGTAAGCAGGACAGATTGGTTAGACCATACAGTATTGAGAGAATAGTAATATGATTGGAAAAGTAGGGTAGGACTAGATTATTAGCAATTTTTAAACACAAGCAGAGATCTTTAGGTTTGACCCTAGAGATAATAAGGAATCATTGAAATTCATCAAATGAAAGATATAGTCAGATCTCTGATTAAGGTAAACTATTTTGGTAGTTGAGTAATAAGCAGAATTAGAATGAGGAATGTCTTGAGACAGGGCAAACAATTAGACGACTTTTGAAATACTCCAGGTAAGAGGTGGCAAAAGTTTGTGCTTCTTTGATGGTTATGTAGATGAAAAGATGGGACAGATGCTAGAGATGTTGTGGAGATAGAAATGGCAAGATGTGATCATTGGTTAGCTACTATGAATTTTAGATTTACTCCACCCTGCTTAGTCTTTAGAATTCTAGCAACCAGGATTATATATATGCCCACTTAAGGATTAACTGTTGGGGAGGATGGCTTATGACCGGCATGTGCTAACAACTGACAAATCAGAAACAACTGACTGACCCCGTGGGCTGTCCTAAGCCAAGCTTAAGCTTCCATTGATACATGTGAGACACAGGAAGTGATGTAAAGAATTGCCTTATGATTCATGTCACTTCCTGTGATTGCTCTCTTGGCAGTGTTGGGAGCTCCAGACAGCATTTTGGTGTGTTTGTGGCATTTGCTTCTGTAGTGTGGATTAGGTGAGACATCTTCCCTGAATGACCTTGGTGAGTGGTGAGGCTGATTCCTCCTTTCCTTGACCGCCTGAAAAGCACTATCCTCCTACGAGGCTTCTCATCTCAGAGGAGGCCTTGTCTCTGGAAGCCAAGCTAGATTTAATCTTCTGAGAAGACCCTTTGATTGAGGTCTCTGAACTCCCTTTGACTTACTCCAGGCTGGAGAAAATCTCCTACCCTTACCTTCTTCTCCTTCTTTTTAATTTCTTCCTTCTATTGTAATTAAACTGCCATAAAATCCCAAACTGACTTGAGTATTTTAGTGGGATTGAATTTAAATCCCTGGTGATCACTAAAATAATATATTCAGTCAACAACCCCTAATTTTACCTTTACACTACATAGGGTGAGGAATAAGGATAAGTCAGAGATGATGACAAGGTTGTGAATTTGAATTAGGAAGATGGTTGGTGCTCTTAAGAGAAATGGGAAAGATAGTGGCAGAGTGGATTTGGAGGGTAGGATAATGAATTATGTTTTGGACATGCTGAGTTTGAGTTACCTAGAGAGTTCTAATTTGAAATATCCAATAAGCACTTAGTGATGTGGGAATAGAGCTCAGGAAAGTAGAACAGAATCTGGAGACCTTTGAATCATTCAAATAAAAATGGTAACTAAACCCATAAAAGCTTATGAGATCAAATGAGAGAGTATAGAGAGAAAAAGGGAAAGAGGGATCAGGAAAAACAAAACAAAACATAGGATATATGCCGTATTAGGATACATAATATGGATGACAATCTAGCAAAAGATACTAAGAAGAAATAGTTAGACAGATAGGAAACCAAGAGAAAATAGTGTCACAAAAAAACCAAAAACAAAAAAAGACAGCATCTAGTCTGGGTTAGGATGTTCCTATGGTCCCCAGGAGACTTCTCAAGTCTGAGACTTGAGGTGTGCAAAAGAAGGTTTAAGAGTAATGGAAATTTTATGTTTGAGCTACTAGTAACCTGGGCAACTGTTCAAAACCTGACTGTTCTCTGGAAGTAGAATAACTGGCTTCTTTTAGGATTAGAGAATGGTAAAAATAGGAGGGCAGTGAAAGCACTGGTCTTAAAATGATAGCGGGGTGAGGTGTGGGTAGGGAAGAAAAGCTCTGAAAAATAATGACAGCTTGAGGGAGTAATGACTGGAAAGACTAAGTGAGAACAATGAAAGATGAAATCTGATGAAAAAAAGGCATCGCTGTGCTGAAAGAAAGGTTGCAGAGGAAGATAAACCTCAGCCCGTATTCTGCTGAAGCTCTATCCAGGGCAGAACTGTGAGACCAATATCTTCCAGTAGACTGTAGACTGTACTTGTCTCTGGGCCAAGAAGTAGCTTCTGCAGGAGATCCAAGCAGAGAATGGGTGGTAAGTATGTTATGGAGCAGATTACAATGAAACCTCAAACCCATCTAACACATTAGAGGGATGTCTGTCCCAAGCGTGTGAAGCCTTTTCATTGTGGAATCGGTGGATAAGAACAATGTGCTTCAACGACTATAAAAGTAGCTGAAGCAGGCTCTATGGAATGCCTAGCAGTCAGACCTCAAATCCCCTGCATCTCAAGTAATCTCCAGTTATCCTGATTTTTGTCTTGCCCCTAGACTTACACAATTCTAGAAGAGAGAGGCTGATGACTTTGTGCAATGCTGCCTCACTTAAATCCAATTCACACACAAGTCAAGACTATTCAGTTATATCATTGGTTGTCTTTGAAAATGAAAGACAAACAACAACATTGGAAGAAATTTCTTCTCTGGGAGAGAAGGTGAACCTGGTGACCTCCAAAGCCCCTCCAATTCTGAGTCTTTGATTTATATAGTCGGACTTCACTAGCTCATTATTGACCCAGGATTAAAGCTTGTTCTGTGGCTCTCTAAGACTGCCACGGGCTGCTGTAGATTGATTCTTCAGCAGAAGTTATTTAAAGAATAATAATATATGAATAGTTGAAACTTGCTTTTCAGTATCACTAATCTCTTCCTGCCCAAGGTGACAATACACTGTATGTGTTATTAGAGTCCTATAAATATTTAGCCCATTGCTAAGGAAAGATGAGCTATGAACTCACAAACCGTGTGTCTATCTATAATTCACCACCTTATGAATCACAAGCAGCTGCCCTTGAGGGCACCTTTACAGAATTACCTGTGGGCACCCTGGGATCACCTCTCTGTATTGTTTGTTTGCTTTATGTGAGTAACATGTAGAATCCAGACTGGTTTAGGCTTAATATTTACCTTATAAACAACAATTGTGCCCTTCTACTCCCTGGATGCCTTGTTTGTTTGCTTACATCCTTACTTTAAAGGAATGTTGATTCTTCAGCAAAGTTGCTGTCTTGATCTCTAGAGGCTGCTGAGTTTTGATGGTTAGAGCAATGTGTGGCAGGATGGGGTTCCAGTGATGTTTCAGGGGTGTCACACTCTTGGATCATACTCTTTCCTTACCAAACCAGGAATTGCCTGTATAATTAATTGTGATGAAATGGTCAATCCTCTCTCCCTTATTGGAAAGCACCTCAGCCATTTTTTTCCCAATTGATGCTACTCTTGGGTAAATTTTCCATTGCCACTATGAAGGGAATGTCTTTTTGGTGAGAAAAAAATGCTATAACATAAATATATATAAAAAATACAACATAAACCATGTTCTTATATTCAACAGGATTTTCCTAGTTTTTCTTTTTAGATGATTCTTACCACCTTCCTAGAGGTATCTTGTCCCTTTGAAGTGACATCAAAAATATGCATAGAGCTTTGACTGGTAGGGACCTGATGGAAAAGAGAAAGACCATTAGGAATGCTCCTCCAAGGGATGCACACTTGGCCCAAGTGATACCCACCTGTACCAAGCACTCAGAGTAAGGTCAAGTTGATCTATGCCATAATGTAAAATAATTTTAGGGTATCAGTTATGTACAATTGTGTCATATTTCAGATAGTCTAAAGTGACATGTTATAGATTTATAAACAAAACAGTTCTTTCCAGGTGTCTCCTATTATCACTTTGTAGCAGTCTCCAAAGTGGATACCAGGTTCCCTGTAGGTCTGTGGTATGGGTCTGACCCTAAGGAATGTGTGATATGAGAAGATCCCTTGTATTCTCTCCCTGGTATAGACAAATAGTTGGGCTTGTTTCTAAATCATCTATACCTACCTTTTCCTCCCAGTCATCTCCTATTCTCCTCCTTCTCTCTACTGCAAAAATTCTTCATCTCTCTCATTTCTGAGCCAGAAACATTATAACCTAATTGCTCACTGGGCATCTATAGTAGTGCCTTGGTGGGGCCACTGGGAAATTCATGCTTATTCACTTTCCCATTTCCCAACCCTATCAAGTCATTCAGATTCATAAGCTCAGTTACATCTTCAACTCCTCATTCTCCTTCATCCCACGTATCCAGTCACCCTCCAAATCTTACCATTTCTATTTCCTTAGTCTTTGCATCTGTACTCTTCTCTCTATTCACATAGATATCAATCTAGTTAGACTTTTATCACCTCTTGCCTAAACTATTTCAATAACTCTGTTATCAGTATCCTTGTTTCATGTCTCTTCTGTCATCAAAGAAACCTCTAAATAGTTGCCAAATGATTTTTCTAAAGTATAGGTCTGACCATGTAACTCTGTTATTCAATAAACTCAAAAGACTCCCTATTAATTCTGGATTCAACTATGATTTCATTGTTATCTCATTCTCTTAAACTTTAATTTTTGTTTAAGGTATTTAGTGGATAAAGTAGATAAAGCACTGGACCAGAAGTTAAGATTTGAATTCAGATCTTGTCAGGCACTTCCAAGCTTTATGACTCTGGCCAAATTATTCTGTTTGTTTCTATTTTCTCAACTGTAAAATTGGGGTAATAACAATGCCTACCTTGTAGGATTGTGAGAATCAAATGAGATAATATTGGTAAAATTCTTAGCATAGTGCCTAGCATATAGTAGGTGTTACATAAATGCTTGTTCCCTTCCCTCCCTTGTTAAAGTTTTATAAAATACATAAGATTAATATAGTAGTACCTGTATATTGTTTATAAACTAATGAATGTCAACAAATTGGAGGTACATGATCAAACTTTTTTCATAGAGTTGAATGATCAAAAAAGATTAGAAACCCTTGTTTTAGTTCATTTTCTAGTTCCTAACTTTTAGATCAGTGATTCTTCTCTTGGCATCCATGAATTCATTGGTGTGTATGTGTGTGTGTGTGTGTATGTGAATTTCAATATAATTGATTTCCTTTGTAATCCTACGCATTTTTTATGTATTGTAAAACATTACTCTGAGAAAGGATCCACAAGCTTCACCAGGTGGCCAAAGGTGTCCATGGCATAAGAAAGGTTAAGATTTCTACTTTTAGATGCACAAATCTTCCTGCTATGCAGCCCTAATTTCCATTTGAGGTTTTAACAGAACTTTTTCTTTTAGCTCTCAAGGTGTCTGTAGAATTGAACTTTTTCTATCTAGGTTACTCTTTAACTTCTATTTGTCTCCCAGCTACCACCTGAGCTATTCAATTGGTATCCCCTAGGCTTTCCTCCTAGGAATTCTTGACTCCTTAGTCCATCTTCTGCCTCTATTTCCTCAGGTTGGCTTTCATCTTGCCAACCCTGCTCTTTCACATTCTATTCTCTTCTTTTTTGTCTAAGAGTTTTCCTTATGTCATTCACAGGATGAGTAGAACTAGAAAGATGTGATGCATTATTTGTAATTTAAGCACAGCTAGCTCTCAGTTTCACTAAACTCCCAGTTTTACTAAAAAGTAACTTTTTCTTTCCATCTCCTCCCTCTGGAATCATCAGCTTTTTTGCTCCTGCTTGATTTTTCTATTCTTCTTAGCTGACCTGGGTCATCATACTTCCTCCCCTCTTTTTAAAAGCCTTACTTTTGTTGCGGTAAAAAATCACCTTTAAAGATTGTTATAATATCAATTTATGGTCGCCAAGGAATTTACTTATAAAATTCCTAAAATGAAACACTCAAGTCAGAATGGAGTTTATGGTGGTTTAATCACAATGGGAGTAAGGAAAAGGACTGGGAGTGAAGGAGAGAGGAGGAAAGGGAAAAAGGTTAACTCAACCTTCTGGCCCAGCCAGAGGGAGATAAGGCCCTAAGGCCAAGGTAGAAGGGAGAATCAGTCCTTGACTCAAGTGACCGATCTGAAGGAAAGCTGTCTGCGGGCCTCCTCTCTGCTCCAGTTCCTAGCACGAACTGGTGTCTAGCTCTGTCCACAGGGAGTGAGCGAATTCCGGAGGATGTTCCCTACCTCACTTCCTGTGCCTCACATGTGCCAATGGTGGCTCAAGCTTGGCTTAGGACAGCCCAGGTGGGCAGTTAGTTATTTCTGATTTGTCACTGACTAGCACATGCCCGTGTGGTGTGGGTGTGCACAATTTTGGGTGCTAGACCAAGCAAGATGGAGATTTAAAAATTCACACTTTGTATCTTGGAATCAATACTAAGTCTCAGTTCCAAGGCAGAAGAGTGGAAGATCTAGGTATTTGGGGTTGTGACTTGCCAAGGGTCACATAGCTAGAAAGTATCCAAGGCTAGATTTGAACCCAGTACCTCCCATCTCTAGACCTGTCTCTCTATCTACTGAGCTACCCAGTTGCCCCTCATATCCCTTTTTCAGGGAGTCACCTTATTTCAGTTATACAGAATATTAAGGGCATTTTAAAGGTACATATTAGCATTAGGTTCAAGAAGCATAAGCATATGGGGTCATATTCTGTTCATCTTTCAGTGAAATATTTAATGCCAATTTCATATATATATGTATATATATATAGAGAGAGTTTGTTGAATATATCTTATGCAAACCTATTTATTCCCTACTAAAATTCTACCTAGAAGATGCTGTTGACTCATGTATAAATAGTTCAATTAAAGATTTTGTGTTGGTGGGAGAATAGGAATAGCTTGTAGTTGTTGATGTTTTCTTGGTCACCTTTTTGGAGTATTAATAAGGTTTATGATTTTTTGGACACCTTTAGTACCATACCAATGTACAAGGTTCACTAAATCTAGCTGTTTCCAACCCAGTCAACCATCCTCTCCCCAGCTAGCTATCTCCTTGTAAACCACCATACTGATGATGCCTCCATACCAACAGAAAACCAAATACTGGGTTACTTAATCTACTCAAATCTGGAACAACTACTCTGGATCACTGTGACCCTTACTGTTAAGTCAACTAGCACAAATTCATATTGGTCCACAATGGTCTGACTCTAGGCAATGTTCGCATTCCATTAGATCATTAATAATCTACCCTAGCCATCTCCTTGCTATTTGCCCTGCCACCACATGTCCACATACGCATGGCCCTCAGCTCTCTACTTCTTGTTCTGGGAACAAAATTCAAAACAAAACTATCAACATTTCTGGGAAGGGTGAGCAACTTGACTCCCCTATGATTCTGTTCACCATCCCTAGAATTTATGAACCTGAAGGACCCTTTACTAGCCAAGACTCCTTTATATATGTTATCTCTTCACATTAGAATGTAAACTCCTTGAAGATCAAGACTCGTGTTTATATTTGCATCCTCATTGCTTGGTAAGGCCCTGCCCCATGTCTTCTTTCTCTCATTGGTGAGTGCTATTAAGGGAGCACCTGAATAAATCATCATGTTTTCTTCAAATGGGGAGCAGCTCAAGATGTCCCAGACCTCATCTCTCTTGCCCCTAGATAGAAAACTTCCCCACCCCTTCCATCCTTTCCAGATTGCTTTTATGTATTGTCTTCTCTCAGTAGAGAGCAAGCTCCATGAGCACAAGTCTTTCTATAACTACTGTTCTATAAACTCACTGGGTCCCCTATTATCTCTATATCAGATATAAAGTCCTTTGTTTAGGATTTATAGCTTTTTATGACCAAAGAACTTTCTAGTCTGCTCATATTTTATTCCTCTCTGCACAATCTGTCTGTTTCTCATGGAGATCAGGGCAAAAAGAAAAGAACCTATATGTTCCAAAATATTTATAGCAGCTCTCTTTGTGGTGGCCAAGATTTAGAAATTGAGAGGTGCCCTTCAGTTGGGGAATGACTAAACAAATTGTAGGATATGGTTGTGATGGAATATAATACACAACTACAGAATTAATGACAGAAGAATAAACTGTGAATATTACCTTCAGAAAGTGAACTGAAAGGTGAAACATGAAAGACTTAATTTATATGAACATGTTGGTGTCTCAGTTGATACCTTCCATGATGCGAGCAATGTGGAAAGTAACTAGGACACTTGTGGATGGAATTTATTATGTAGATATGAAGAAAAGTAAAGTAAACAGATAAGAGATGTATGATTTCATTTATGTTTAGTCTTCTTTTTCTTTGTATATGGATATGTTTGACTTATTTTGTAAAATTTGGAAGAAAAAAATGGGATTATTTTGTGGCCAAGAAATAACAGCAGTATTTCTTATATATAGCACTACATTCTCTACCTCTATTGCTTGGCATTACATACTCCTCTTGTCTGGAATTCTCTCCCTTTTAGCCAGTGCCTCTTGATAGTTCTAATGCAGATTACTTTCTATGTGACAGGGATTATGCTAGGAGATTCAACTAGAATGAATGAAACAACTAATCTCAAGGAATTTACATTCTAATGGTGAGAAACCCACAAGACAACTTATACAAGTGTAGTTAAAATAAAGATAAAGAGAAGGAAAGCAACTATAAAGTAGTTTGGTAGAGAACATTAACATGACTAGAGATTGATCCAGGAAGGCTTCACATAGAAACTAATACAAAAACTACCTCTTAAAGAGAGAAATTTCTGGTCTCAGACACTTCCCAGCTGTGTGACCCTGGGCAAGTCACTTGACCCCCATTGCCTAGCCCTTACCACTCTTCTGCCTTGGAGCCAATACACAGTATTGACTCTAAGACAGAAGGTAAGGGTTTAAAAAAAAAAAGAAAGAGAAATTCTATGAAGCATCAATGAGGAGGGACTGTATTTTGGACAGGCAATTGAAATGATCCAGAGATGAATGATGTGCCATATTGTATAAATGGAGATTTTGAACCCTAGACTTCAATCCCTAGAAGTCCTTGGTATTTCCCAGATTTCTCTATAATCTCACCTGAGTCCCCAATTGGGGAATTCTGGGAAATACCAAGGACTTCTGGGGATTGAAGTTTAAGGTTCAGAATTGCCATTTATACATATATGCATTTTCCCCAGAATTCCCTATAAGCTCACCTGAATCCCCAATTGTGATCTCGTCAACTTGGGGACTCAGGTGAGATTATAGGGAATTCTGGGAAATACCAAGGACTTCTGGGGATTTAAGTCTAGGGTTCAAAATCTCCATTTATATAATATATGGGAAAGAGAGAGAAGATGAGATTCGTAGAATTATTTGTACACTTGATAAGTATTAATTAGTCCTTAATAAATGTTTATTGTCTTTTTGACTTCTAACCCCTCTCTCCACAAATTCAGTTTAACCAGGTGCATTCTATTTTTTTTTTAATTAAAAAAATTTTTTTAAACCTTTACCTTCCATCTTAGAATCAATAATATATATTGGTTCCAAAGCAGAAGAGTGATAAGTGCTGGGCAATGGGGGCAAGTACATTCTAAACCATTGTCCCTGCCCTTAAGGAACATCCATTATACTGGAAAGAACATGATATATATGCAGTTAATTAAATGAAATAGCTATAAAGTAATTTCTTTTTTAAATATTTTTTTAAAATTAATTTATTTAATCAATTTAGAACATCATTCCTTGGTTACAAGAATCACATTATTTTCCTCCCTCCCCTTACTCCCCTCCTCTCACCCTCCCCATAGCCGACCTGCAATTTCATTGGGTATTACATGTGTCCTTGATCAAAACCTATCTACATATTGTTGGTGTTTGCATTAGGATGCTCATTTAGAGTCTACATTCCCAATCATATCCCCTCAACCCATGTATCCAAGAAGTTGTTTTTCTTCTGTGTTTATACTGCCACAGTTTTTCCTCTGAATATGGATAGTGTTTTTTTCTCATAGATCCCTCTGGGTTGTTCAGGATCACTGCATTGCCACTAATGGAGAAGTCCATCACATTCAATTGTACCACAGTGTATCAGTCTCTGTGTACAATGTTCTCCTGGTTCTGCTCCTTTCACTCTGCATCAATTCCTAGAGGTTGTTTCAGTTCACATGGAATTCCTCTAGTTCATTATTCCTTTGAGCACAATAGTATTCCATCACCAACATATACCAAAATTTGTTCAGCCATTCCCCAATTGAAGGGCATCCCCTCATTTTCCAATTTTTTTTTTTGCTACCACAAAGAGAGTGGCTATGGATATTCTGGAACAAGTCTTTTTCCTTATTATCTCTTTGGGGTACAAACCCAGCAGTGCTATGGTTGGATCAAAGAGCAGACAGTCTCTTAGTCCCCTTTGGGAATAGTTTCAAATTGCCCTCCAGAATGGTTGGATCAATTCACAACTCCACCAGCAATGAAATAATGTCCCAACTTTGC